>NC_086449.1:488242400-488564900 GCF_028390025.1 Pseudophryne corroboree | reverse complement strand
TGGAGCTAATGGTGTCCAGTAGCCTAAGAAGCCCAAGCTAGCTGCAAGCAGGTAGGTTCGCTTCTTCTCCCCTTAGTCCCTCGCTGCAGTGAGCCTGTTGCCAGCAGGTCTCACTGTAAAATAAAAAAACTAATTATATACTTTCTTTTTAGAAGCTCAGGAGAGCCCCTAGTGTGCATCCAACCTCGGCCGGCACAAAATCTAACTGGGGCTTGGAGGAGGGTCATGGTGGGAGGAGCCAGTGCACACCAGGTGACCTAAAAGCTTTCTTTAGTTGTGCCCAGTCTCCTGCGGAGCCGCTGTTCCCCATGGTCCGGAGTTCCCAGCATCCACTAGGACGTCAGAGAAAATATAAGAATTATATATGCTTCTACACATGCATGTATAGATATATTTCTGTTCACTTTACTTAATTATCAGTAAACACCTTATAATACTTCTTAGGGAAAATAGATTATAAATATACCCAGCATATGTATACACTAATATGGCTCTTAGACTGATATATACTGCACGCTGTTGTAATCACCTCCCAGTGATTTCTAAACATGCATGTTGAACTTTAAATAGTACTTAGGTCCACATTTCAATTTGTCTGGTTAATAAGCATATATTAGTATCAATCAATTGGACAAAGCCTCGCTCACAACCTGTATACGTTATTGGAGCAGTTCATGCAATATTGGTAGAAACAACAGTCACTGTCCAGTGGTATTTTGTTAATAATGTTGAAAAGTATACCATATAGATGCCTCTGTTGAAGTCACAGTATTTGCGGTGATCCTCCTGGCTAATGCTCCTACTGGTAGCCTTTTAGTTGGAGTGCACGTCTTATTCTCTTTAACCGCAATGTGACCGCTTGTCCTCCCGGACGGTACTCTCACTCCCGGCCTTATCCGGAGTCAATGGGCAGATGGTTACACAGCCATTCCCCTGCTTTGGGGATGTGATTCAGCCAGCCAGCTGATGGATAATGATCCGCTGCAGTCTGTGTATGGAGATGGTGACAGACGCGTTTCCCAGCCTACTCAAAAGCATCGCCCGCTTCCTCAATTTTTTTTATTTTTTTATGTGATGCCGGCCGGCACTAAGTATAATTGTGATAAGGAATATTGATAGAAATAAAAATATTTTTTAAATATCCACAACAGATGTGTATAGCGCTCTCTCGATTGTTTTTTTCTCTAATTCAGATCTGTTCACTTGCTAGCTATTTTTTGCAGCGCTGCGAACAGATGGACGCCACCTACAGGGGAGTGTACTTTAGCTTTGCAAGTGTGCGAACGCGTGTGCATCCGCCCTGTACAAAAACAGCTTGTGCAGTTTCTGAGTTGCTCTGACCTAACTCAGCCGCAGCGATCCCTTCAGCCTATTCAAGCCCGGAATTGACATCAGACACCCACCCTGCAAATGCCTCAACACGCCTGCGTTTTTCCAAACACTCCCAGAAAATGGTCAGTTGACACCCACAATCGCGCTCTTCCTATCATTCTCCTTGCGATCGGCTGTGCAAATGGATTCTTCGCTAGAACCAGTGCACAGCAACGATCCGCTTTGTACCCGTACGACGTGCCTGGAAAAATTGACTACTGGTGCCTACACACGTAGCGATTTAGGCTGCTTTTCTAAGTGATTTGAGTGAATCGCTTAGAAATTCAGCACAAATCGCTCTGTGTGTGGACTATAGCAATAGTGATGCGCATCCCCGCGCTTCACTATCGCCCGTCTAGTTAGTTCAAGCATGCTTGAAAGATCTAGTAATCTCCCGTGTTTTCTCTATTGAGAACACGTGCAGTGACAGATCGCTCAGCACACATTGTTGGTGCAGCGCTGTGTGCTGAGCGATCTGAGCAATCTAGCATTGCTCAGATCACTGACTGCAGTCACCCCGTGTGTAGGCCCATTATTCAGCAGCAGAAAAGAAAAGTATAATATATCTATTGGATTAAAGAGAAGCAATAGGTTATAGCAATACAGTAACTGAGACAATTTAGGCTTTGTTCATGAACCCATAATAATCTCTGGATTACACACTGAATTGAGAAAAAAATAACTGCTTTCTCTCCCTCTTTCATCATCAAATGCTGTTCATACTTATAGTAGGTAGGGATGAGCGGGCTCAGATCTACAAGATCCGAGCCCACCCGAACTTCCCGATCCGAGCCGGGATCAGAGTCAGGCTTGGGTTTTCCTGCCAGACTCAGATCCCGGAACAAGTCAAAACGTCATCATCCCGCTGTCGGATTCTCGCGAGATCTGGACTATATACTATTCCACACTTCTTGCTGCAATTATCACTCCAGCATTGCAGAGGGAGCAGGACGGACATGTCTGTTGTCTGTCTGTGGGAGGGTGGCGGGAAGGGTGGCGTGGGGTGGGTGCTGGTTCTGCTGTCGGTGCTGTTGTCCTGTGCTGTCACAAATCAGTCCAGTGCTGGGGCTGTGCTGCCATAATAAGTCACTGGGTGCTCTGTCTGCCATACAAGTGGGTGCTGCATCTGTCTGCCATAAATCAGTCCAGTGCTGTGGCTGTGCTCCATAATAAGTCACTGGGTGCTCTGTGTGCCATACACATGGGTGCTGCGTCTGTCTGCCACAAATCAGTCCAGTGCTGGGGCTGTGCTGTCATAATAAGTCACTGAGTGCTCTGTCTGCCATACAAGTGGGGGCTGCGTCTGTCTGCATAAATCAGTCCAGTGCTGTGGCTGTGCTCCATAATAAGTCACTCAGTGCTCTGTCTGCCATACAAGCGGGTGAAGAAACATGAGACCCAGGGCCTGATCAGCCATAAGGCTGCAGCCTGGATGGCTGAGTCCTGGGGGGGTGGGGGGTGGGGGCGCAGCACCGGCACAATAGACACTTAGTCTCTACCTACTAATGGAAGCTGCAGATTCCATGCAGACAGCATGGAAGATGGCCCTTTAAAAATGGCAGCTGCCTTCTAGGAGACAGATGCTAGAGGTATTACTAGACCATTACCCAGCGCTACCCGGAATGAGCATGTATCCCCCTGGCACTGAGCATGTAACCCCCTGGCACTAAGCATGTAACCCCTATAGCAACAAGCATATGTAACCCCTGGCAACGAGCATGTAACCCCTGGCAATGAGCATGTGACCGGGTCCGACTTCCGGTCAGCAGAATCACGGATGCCAGCGGCTTCTCCTCCCACCTCTAGCCACCAACAGCACCGTGGGCAGCAACATGGACATCCGTATGCGCAGGGCAATTTATCCATCAGGCACACGGGAATATCAGCAGTGGCAGCTAATTGTGAAGTATTAATATATCTCCAATACATGTGGGAGTGCCAGTAGTGTCCTTGGTGCAGAGGTGCAGCAGGTGTCCTCAGTGCAGGAGTGCTGGCAGTATCCCCAGTGCAGGAGTGTCAGCAGTGCAGGAGGTGTCCTCCTTGCACTTGGCTGGTGGTACCGAGGACACTTCCGACACTCCCACACTGTTGGCACCCCTGAACTCCTGCAATGAGGACACCTCCCGCACTGCTGACACTGCCGGCACCCCTGCACTGGGGATACTGCCAGCACTCCTAGACTGAGGATACCTCCCACACTGCCGGCACCCCTGCACCGAGGACACTTCTGGCACTCCCACACTGCCGACACTGCCAGCACCCCTGAACTCCTGCACTGAGGACACCTCCCACACTGCCTTCACTGCTGGCAACCCTGCACCGAGGATACTTCTGGGACTCCCACACTGTCGACACCTCTGAACTCCTGCACTAAGGACACCTCCAGTACTCCCGCACTGCCGACGCTGCCAGCACCCCATGCACTGAGGACACTTCTGGCACTGCCAACACTGTTGGCAACCCTGCACTGGGGATACTGCCAGCACTCCTGCACTGAGGACACCTCCTGCACTACCGACACTGCCAGCACCCCTGCACCGAGGACACTTCTGGCACTCCCACACTGCCAGCACCCCAGTGCGGGAGTACCAGAAGTGTCCTCTGTGCAGAAGTGCTGGCAGTGTCGGCAGTACAGAAGGTGTCCTCAGTGCAGGAGTGCTGGCAGTATCCCCAGCGCAGTGGTGCCGACAGTGTCAGCAATGCGGGAGGTGTCC
This sequence comes from Pseudophryne corroboree, assembly GCF_028390025.1. Classification (NCBI taxonomy): domain Eukaryota; kingdom Metazoa; phylum Chordata; class Amphibia; order Anura; family Myobatrachidae; genus Pseudophryne; species Pseudophryne corroboree. The sequence goes on along the minus strand of NC_086449.1, from coordinate 488,560,815 downwards.
TCATTGCAGAAGTTCAGGGGTGCCAGCAATGTGGGAGTGCCGGAAATGTCCTCGGTGCAGAAGTACTGGCAGTGTCGGCAGTGCAGGTGTCCTCAGTGCAGGAGTGCTGGCAGTACCCCCAGTGCAGGTATGCCGGCAGTGTCCTCAGTGCAGGAGTTCATGGGTGTCAGCAGTGTGGGAGTGCCAGAAGCGTCCTCGGTGCAGGGGTGCCGGCAGCGTCGGCAGTGCAGGAGGTGTCCTCGGCGCACGAGTGCTGGCAGCATCCCCAGTGCAGGGGTGCCGGCAGTGTCGGCAGTGCAGGAGGTGTCCTCAGTGCAGGAGTGCTGGCAGTATCCCCAGTGCAGGGGTGCCGGCAGTGTCGGCAGTGCAGGAGGTGTCCTCATTGCAGGAGTTCAGGGGTGCCGGCAGTGTGGGAGTGCCAGAAGTGTGCTCGGTGCAGAAGTGCTGGCAGTGTCGGCAGTGTAGGAGGTGTCCTCAGTGCAAGAGTGCTGGCAGTATCCCCAGTGCAGTTGTGCCGGCGGTGTCCTCAGTGCAGGAGTGTCGGCAGTGTGGGAGTGCCAGAAGTGTCCTCGGTGCAGGGGTGTTGGCAGTGCCGGCAGTATGCTCAGTGCAGGGGTGCCGGTGACTTACTTACCTGCTGCAATGTTTTCAACCTGTTCGGTCCTAGCTCTGATGTCAAACACCCGCCCTGGACACACCTGCACTTCTCACACCACGCCTGCGTTTTTCTTACCACTCCCCGAAAACGGCTGCAAATGGTGAGTTGCCCAGGATCTTCGTGTGATCGGCGCTGCAATCGCTTTTTTCGGTCCCAGCGTCATTGCCCGGCGACTGCCGTGCGGGAACATAGTGGCCGCCGCGCATGCGCAGCACGGATCCGATTGCAGCTGTGCGAACGACGACATGCAGCTATCGAGTCGTAATGACCCCCTAAGTCCAGACCTACTTAGAAACTGCACAACATTTTTTACCATAGCAGGCCTGCACAAGCGATTGCAGCCTTGCTATGGGAAAAAAACAACCCTCATAGGCGGAGATTAGATGATAGCACGGGATGCAAAAAGCAGCTTCGTGCGATCAACTCGTAATGAGGCCCTTTATTTGGAAATATTTTATCATTGCAAAATCTTATATGTTCTTTTACTCTACAGCACTAAGGTTTTTCTTAACTTATTACTTAATTTCACTTTAGACTTCATTCACCTCTGTGCTCTGAGCAACATATAGTAACATCCCCCAGCCAGGATAAAATCTGTACCCCCCAAGGAGTCTACTTCAAAGGCCTCTCACACTGAGATTTTCACACCTACACAATTAGCAATTAGACTCTAAAGCTGACCATACATCAGAACGACCTGATTACAGTGTCTATTTAACAGCAATGTTGGTGGAAAGCTACGTTACGTGATGCACTGGACACCCAGTGGTAAAACTATGAATTGTCATGAATTGTCATTGCACAACATGATGGCCCAACAACAAAAGGAATTCATGTCATGTAAAATTTACTGCCATGGCACTCTTTTCAGAAAGGTAATAGTGGACACATCTGTAGGTGTCAGGGGAGAGGGAGGCCTTATGGGCGGATTCTAGGGATTAAATTTGCAGCAGAAGTCCCTCAATTTGGCCCAAACGTTGTTTCTTTAAATAGGAGACCAATTGAATGCACTTTCCCCGGATTACACATTTATGAGCCTCCCAAATTGTCAAATCAGAGACATCAGGGGAGACATTACAATCAATATACATATCAATGGCATCCTCCAGTTGGGCTTTACAGTACGGGTCGTGCAACAGAGACTCGTGAAATCGCCACGAGCGTCGCTGAGTAGGAGGGGGACCGATGGAAATGTCCAGTCTAACCGGAGCGTGATCGGACCATGTCATCTGGCCGATGGAAGCATCGCAAGCCAGGGACAGGTGTCTGTGGTCAAGTAGAAAATAGTCTAGCCTAGAGTATGAACAATGAGGGACCGAATAATATGTATAATCCCGGTCTGATGGGTGAAATATGCGCCAGACGTCGGACAGCTGATGGACGTGAAGGAGGCGCCGCACCTTCCTGGACAAGCGGTGACGCACCAACGGGGACTTGGAGGAGGTGTCTAGGGTGTAATCGAGGGCCCAGTTGAAATCACCCCCCACAATCTGGATCCCCTGTTTCAGCGCATCAACCCTGTCCATAATAGCCTCGGGGAAGGCAGGTTGACCCTGATTGGGAGCATATATATTAACAATTGTAAAGGTCGTGTTAAAAATAGAGCATACAAGTACGAGGCATCTCCCCTCCTCCAACCTGTGGGCCACCACATTGGTAACAGGTACATGTTTAGCAAAAAGGATGGCCACACCTTTAGATTTAGATTGGGAATAATTACAGTAATACGAAGTGGGTTAGAACTTATTCCTAAGGTGGGGTGCAGAGGGGGAGTGTCGGAAATGGGTCTCCTGCACAAGGACAATATCAGCCCTCTCCGCGTGAAACGAACAGAGAGCACCGGCCCTCTTCTCAGGGACGTTTAAACCCCTGCCGTTTATGGAGATAATCCTAAGTGTAGAAGCCATATGTCGGGGTATTGTAGGACCTCAAAGATCGTACACTGTGGACCAGGTGACAAGAGTAAAAAAAGGAAAAGTGGGACTGGGGAGAAAAGAGAAAATAGAAGAGAATCCATGAACAAGAGGGCTTTCATTTGCATTTTCCCACTACAAGCACTGGGTGCCTGCCTCATATAACAGTGACAATACTGGGGTGCCATGGTAATTTCACAAGCTAGACACTGACTACCCAATAACCCTGCATTTAATAGATGTCGGTATAAGCCTAGAAGAAGACAGCCCTCCGCCCACACTCATGCCTTTTTTTTATTTTCAAGTACACTATAGGATTTATTTTTGATGGTGGGTGGGAAGTGGACAGGACTGACTTACATTACAAGTAATTAACATGCACAGTGCAGACAACGGGACTCTGGAGTATGTGAAAGTCCGTGTGATGTCATGACATCACACAGTAGTTGTGCAATGCCACTCTGGGAACACTTTGGACAGGCCAGATCTCTTTGTGGGGTCTGTTCAAGGGGCCCTTGGGACTCACGGGTCCCTAGGTGGACACCTAGGTTGCCTGAATACAGATTCATGTTAAAAAAAATAGAAAAAAATAGAAAAGAATGTTTTGAACAGGCATCTGATTACTTCAGTCTATCACATTGTGACACCAACAGTACATATTTTGGACCGTATTTTGCAACCATTTCACACATGTGCTCTCCACAACATAAGATAATCAGAAACCTGTATCTAAACGTAAATGTTCTGGTCCCCATACACATAATAAAGGGTAGAAAGCCCTCTGATCATCAGGTGCTAAGTAATGAGTACTAATAAAAACATAGGGCCTAATTCAGACCTGATCGCAGCAGCAAAATCTTTCTCTAATGGGCAAAACCACGTGCACTGCAGGCGGGGCAGATATAACATGTGCAGAGAGAGTTAGTTTTGGGTGGGTTATTTTGTTTCTGTGCAGGATAAATTGGGTTATTTTGTTTCTGTGCAGGATAAATACTGGCTGCTTTATTTTTAAACTGCAATGTAGAATTCACACCCCACCCAAATCTAACTCTCTCTGCACATGTTATATCTGCCCCACCTGCACTGCACAGAGATAGAGTTTGCTGTTGCGATCAGGTCTGAATTAGGCTCATAGACAACTAGTACTTACAATGAATAACTGTTTGAAATTAAAATAAATGAAACATTACCTGCCCAGCAGAAGAAAATGTACAATAAAAGCTGTGTTACAATAGGCCACATTTTCAATGGAGTACGATATGGAGCAACTTGACAAATAATTCGGATGAACTTCTTTAGTTTCTCTATTTAAAATAAAGGAAAACATACAGAATGTTAATAACAGTATTAGTACACGATTCACAAATAATATCTTATTACATTACTTCATTTTGAAAAATAGGTAAACATCACTATTAACACCCAACATGACATTGTTATAAGATAACTTCCTGCATATAATAGCAACTAATAAATAGTGATTTGAATCCCTAATCAGCTATGAAAAATAGACTTTATAATTTTGTCATCCTCTGACAGCACTAGACATCAATAGTATCTTTTACTACGGCAGTCAAGATCTACGATGCCAGAGACAGAAAGATAATATACATACTTTACACTTGTTCATACACTGTCTTCTCTCCTTTATTCTTCCTTTCTCCTTCAAATTTATCTCAGCTAGACATGACACTGCACTGCATAAAATAGGACTGGCCCTGCACCAGGCCCCACCCTAAGCTCTCCTTCGTGCAGCATCCTGCTTCCGAATCGTCTAACATGACACAGCTACAGTATGTGACTTGCTAATAGCTTTTCTCTATTTCATTACATAAGACATAAAACACAGGAAATTCTAATTGTAAAAAAAACTGCATACCATAACATTTTATTTACAACAAAGGTAATACTTCATTTCTCTGTCGTAAAACTAATTATATATTAAGAAATAATACATTCTTTACTGACATACTGTATTTACATGGTAATGTATAATTCTGTCACATCTAATATTCTTAGGGGGTCATTGAATTCTGATGTGAGGTCCCAATCTGCAAGAAAGCAGTAGAACTGCATCGCACACCCCTATGGGACTGCGAGGTACAGTAAATAAGGTAAAAAGTTGCTGTCATCTGTGCCGTCATTATGAGAGTTCCCACACCATTTTAACAGCATATCTCCAACATAGCTTGGAAATTAAGTGACACCTTAGATTTCATAGTATAGGGTTCATTAGATGTGGTATAGCTGATCTACGGTAATTAGATACACTGGGTCAAAATGTCAACATGGAAAAGGTAGACAGTAGAAAAGGTCGACATGGAAAAGGTAGACAGTAGAAAAGGTCGACATGGAAAAGGTAGACAGTAGAAAAGGTCAACAAGTATTTAAGGTTTTTATGGGTGTCATTTTGTATGTTTCATCAGTGACCACAATCAATGTAAACTTTGCCGCCATGCTTCAGGCAAAGGTATTATTCCCAATCGTAGTACACGTGGATGGTTCATCAAGTTGAGAAATGTGAAAAAAAAATTTTACAAAAATTGTGTTTCGCCCATTGTCAAATTGACCTTTTGTACCTGTTGACCTTAAGTATTGTTTACCTTTAACCTGTGGACCTTTTGAATATGTGCATGCACACTAGACTCTGGAACATCGCTAGGGTCTCCTAGTGACCCAAGTCTATTGCCTTTCCGGCTAGAGAGGAAAGGGCCTGGACGAAGACTGCACATGAGCCTCCTCTTCTATGACGTGCCCCTGATCCCCACCATTGCATCCTGTCTCATCGCAACCCTGCTCTCCTTGATCTGTCCAAAGAAAGCTGAAATCTTGTACACAGCTCTATAAAAATGATCTTTTTTTATGAAAAAGAAAATGTATACATAAAAAACATGTCGGATGTAAGAGACATTGTGAATGAAAGATAGTTGTGAAATTGTGAAATGAAAAAGGGGGGGATTGGACTGCACACCCTATTTTTAAACATAATGAAATTGTGAATGAAGTCAATAAGAGCACACTGCATAGCGCATGATCAGAGTGGCCATGTGACTCAATTTCTTTCTAAAACATCATAGGAACAGATGAGTGATGCTCAGCGATACTGCTTGCGGAGGAAAGAGTAGTATGACAAGTTCACTGGGCCTGGATGAACCATGCATACAAAATAAATAAAAAATGAGCACATAAAAATAGTTTTAAAAAAAATTGTTTGCAAGCATTCCAGTATGAAACAAAGTTTTATCTAAATAAATAAATAAATAAATAAAGCATTATTCAATAAATATTGTCTGTTATAACAAAAGGAGGATTGTTGATGCTTTCCTATGCTTTGCCAGGTGAATTTTTAGCTGGAGAAAACATGCAATTCTCTTCTTTTTCTCCAGCTAAAGCTTCCCATTGCACGCAACTAGGGAATATGACCAGAATTCGCAACGAGCCGGACCACCAACCATCCTGTTCTCCTCCCCTGAAAATATCATTTGTATGACACATGGGTGTGGTATGGAAGGTCGACAGTAACTAGGTCGACAATGTCTAGGTCGACCACTATTGGTCGACAGTAACTAGGTCGACAGGTGTCTAGGTCAACAGGGTCTGTAGGTCGACATGTTCTAGGTCGACAGGTCAAAAGGTCGACAAGAGTTTTTTATGTTATTTTGGTGTCGTTTTCTTCGTAGAGTGACCGGGAACCCCAATTAGTGTACCGCGTCCCCTCGCATGGCTCGCTTAGCTCGCCATGCTTCGCTCGGCACAGATTACCGTTCCAATCGTAGTCCACGTGGATCGTTAAGTATGAAAAGGTTCAAAAAAGAATTTAAAAAAAAACTCATGTCGACCTTTTGACCTGTCAACCTAGAACATGTCGACCTAAAGACCCTGTCGACCTAGACACCCTGTTGACCTAGTTACTGTCGACCAATAGTGGTCGACCTAGACATTGTCGACCTAGTTACTGTCGACTTAGAGACCGGATCCCATGACACACACTGTGTGTGCAGCACTTGTTCACCACTAAAGCAAGACAGTTGGGAGTTGTGCATAAAGATGAGTAATTCCAGTATAAACTATGCATTGTAACGGAGGACAGCAGTATTGTACAACAGACTATTGTTTGGTGATTGTAGTGCAAGGAAAAACCTTAATAGGGGTGGCGGCACTTTGCAAATTAGCTACTACAAATGATTACTGGTGGAATATTTGCACTGGAAAATTTCTGGTCCTGGGCCGTGGCATCACTAGGGGGGGGTGGGTTGCACTGTGTGACCTCCAAGGGGGTGACATAAAATTGCACAGCTGGTGCCACTGAGCAGTGCTGCAGCAATGATGGATGATGTGCATATGCCATCCACTGTGCTGGGAGAGGCTGGGGGCTGCCCAGTAGCTTCCGTTGCACTGGGCAAGCCTCCAGTATGATGACACCCGCTCACGCCTCCAAAATGTCACACATCAGGAGGTGTTGCTTCATGTTCACAAGGCCATGCCCCATTTCACATGCTTGTGAGGTGTAACTGGGTTTTACCACCCATAGTGGCGCCATTGGTCTTGGGTTAATTATATGGTGCCATATGGGATCCGCACCGCCCAATTACAGAGTTACATAGACAAACCAGCAAAACAAGAAAACAGTGACTTACAATTTAAGACAATATAGGAAAAGTACAGGATATATAAACATAGCTGCGTCAGTAGACAGTATTGATATAAGTATTAAACATAGCTGCGTCAGTAGACAGTATTGATATAAGTATCAGGGTGGCAGAAAGCCGAGGTATTTGGTGCCGTCTAAGAGAGTATTGAAAGAAGATAGGTTAAATAAGAGATGGAAAAGCATGAGGTAAGAGGGCCCTGCTTGTGAAAGTTTACATTCTAAAGGGGGGGGCAGACAGACAGGGGTGACACAGATGGGGTAGAAAGTGAGTGTGGGCCACGGAAGGCTTAGAATGAGAGATGGCTGGGTTTGGTGAAGACGTGTGTCTTGAGAGTCCATTTTGTAGAGAGGTGGAGAGTCTGAGAGGGAGATGTAGAGAATTCCAGAGAAAGGGAGCAGCACGTGCAAAATCTTGGAGATAGTAGAGTGAGGATGTAATCAGTAGGCTAGAGAGGCAGTGTGCATTAGTGGAGCGAAGAGGATGGGCAGGAGTGTGAAGGGAGATAAGGTCATAGATGTAAATGGAAGAGGACTGGGTGAGGGCTTTGTAAGTGAGTGTGAGAAGCTTGAAATGGATTCTGAAGGGGAGAGAGTGAAGGGCTTGTAAGAGAGGGGAGGTGGACACAGTGGCATCACAAGGAGGGTGCGGGGGCTGCGGCCCGCACCTGGGTGTCACCCGTCGAGGGTTGACACCAAAATGCCGGCTCCTGCTCAGTGACAGAAGCCGAGTGCTGCACTGTTACATTATGTGCAGCATTCGGCTCCTGACAATGTGTAGGAGCCGGCACTGCAGTCGCAGCACTCCCCGGAGGGCAGCCCCACCTCCCGAACCCACAGAGTTACGAAAAAACTGGGTCGGTATGTGAAGCTCCTCCCCTTTGATGAAGCTCCACCCTTTTTAACAAAGCCCCACCCCTTTCCCCGGCACCGCACCGGGTGCATTTATAGTAAGTGACGCCTCTGGGTGGACGTAGTACGTTTGGTAAAGAAAATGAGCCAAGCAGCAGCATTGAGGATAGAATTGAGTGGAAAGAGGCATTTGTCAGGGATTCCAGATAGGAGAAGATTATAGTAGTCGAGTCTGGAGATGACCAGTGAGTGGATAAGGGTCTTAGTAGCATCCTGAGTGAGAAAGGGTCTGATCCTGGAAATATTTTTAAGATGAAAACAACAGGTTTGTGAGAGGTACTGAATGTGTGGTTCGAAAGAGAGGGATGAGTCAAGAATTACTCCAAGAATTCGCACTTCGTGGGTTAGAGGAGATAGTAGCCATCAATATATAATGAAATTGTGGGAGGTGAGGTTGTGTGGGAGGGTGGGATGATGATCAGCTCAGTCTTAGACATGTTAAGTTTAAGAAAGCACTGGAACATCCAAGAAGAGATAGCAGAGAAATAGTTGGATACACAAGTGAGGAGAGCAAGGGAGAGATCAAGGGAGGAAAGGTAGATTTGAGTATCATCAGCATAGAGAAGACACTGGAAGTCAAAAGAGCTAATGAGCTCCCCAATGAGGATGTATAGGGAGAGAAAAGGAGCAGACCAAGAGCAGAACCTTGGGGGACATCTACAGTTAGTGGAAGTGGGGGAGAGGGGTGGAGTCATAAGAGGACACAGAAAAGGAACAGTCAGAGAGGTAGGAGGATACCCAAGAGAGGGAAGTATCATGCAGACCAAGGAAGTGAAGGAATTGCAGATGGAGAGGGTTGGTCCACAGTGTCAATAGCAGCAGAGAGGTCAATGAGCATAAGCAGAGAGTAGTGGTCCTTGGATTTAGCAAAAATGAGGTCATTGCAGACTTTAGTAAGGGCAAATTCAGTGGAGTGGATGAAATCCAGAATGGAATGGGTCAAGCAGTGAGTGGGAGGAAAAAAAGGCAGTAAGGCGGATGTTGACAATACGCTCAAGGATTTTGGAGGCAAAAGGGAGGAGAGAGATGGGTCTATAGTTGAAGAGAGAGTGTGGATCAAGGGTAGGTTTTTAACAAATTAATTGGCAACACAGGGGCACATTGCTGCCTCACACCATTAGGATCTTGGGTTTAATTCTAACCAAAACCCTATATGTGTTGTCTGCTCTCATCATGTGTGGGTGTTCTGCATATGCTCCTGATTACATACTTAGAATAGCAACTGAAAGCACACATGATGGGATGTAGTTATGTGACGGTCACAATAACTCCACCAGCATCCTGAACACTCAAAATACCGACAGAAGGGACTATTCCCACTTGTGGGAATAGAACCTGTGGTGAGCGCAGGTTGCCACTGAGCCTGCAAGAGGCTTCATTGCGCTTACAAAACCCCCCCTATCCCCCCCCCCCCCCCCCCCCGCCGGCATTCTGCATCCGGAATCCCGGCATCGGGATGCTGAGCGCCGGGATCCCGGCAGCCGGTAACATAGCCCCAACCCCCCATGATGGCTGCCTCACCCTCTATAACAAATGCAAAGTGCTCTGAGTCCTATTGGGATAAAGGCACTATATAAATAATGTTGTAACAGATCAAAATCCTTTTTTTTTAATAGATGCTTATCAGATAAAGTATTTTATTGACATTCAATAAATGTTTTCAAATCTTAAAATAACCAGAATTTTGCATTTGTATATTTGAAATAATGGAACTGAAGCCCAAGTCTGAGCTTTACATGCCACTACTCATACGAGCAAGTTCAGGCATGCTCATAGCTACACAGCCTGGTCTGGCAGAGCAGTACGTTGACGCATACCAATCCAGTGTCATCACTGCATAACTGCCTCGGCAACATTGTATTTAGCAGATTGATTGATATTTGAACAATAAAGATGCTCAGTATTCACTCCAGAAATATATTATATGTTCCAGTTGAAACTTACTCTATGCAGATGAATCCAGTGCCCAGATTGCATAGGGTCTAGTTTCGCCTGAGTCAGTGAGATGGAAAAGTCTAATTTGATTGGATTCATGGATTTGCCTGTCAAAAGCTGCCAAGCCTTTTCAGATCATTTGTTTTCATTTTCATACTGATGCCACTCTGGTAATTAATTTCACATTGACATTAATTACTGTGTGACCTACTCTATGGGTAATCTTTTTAAATGGCACAGTCACAAATCTCCTGCTAATATGTGCTATCTGGAGCATTATCAGAGCCCTGCCATGTACTGTAAATGGTGTCCCTCCTCAACACTTGGGTTACCCTCCTTGTACCAAGCATGCTGCTTATGAATCCGTTTGTTCTCATAGATTCAGTCCACGCCTATTACCCAAACCTAGACCATTCCTGTCATTATATGTAGTGATGTAACATGGTGGATATGTTATCTACAGTATATATTGTCAAACATTTCTCCTACAATATACATGTCCTGATTCAAAGGTGGACGTAGCTTCATACACAGCTGAGTATTCGCACACAGCAAAACTGTAAAAATCTGCTGCAGCGGCTGGAATTTGTACAGACGCCCATTGATAGCATTCCTGATCAGCCACCTGTGCACAAAGGTGTACCATGTCCATTGTCATTATGCCACCGGAGCCTTTACAACTGCATACAAGCAATATGCTGCGTTTCACTCGTTACAACCCACCTGTTATCTCCACAAACTTTGTGTCCACCTCTGAATCAGGCCCACAGTCATTTTGTTTCAGTTTAAAACAGTCTATTCTTACATCATATATGCCGGCATACATTCTATTTCTATGTCACTCACTTATTTGCTACAGGAGAACTCCCCTGTACTCTGCCATATTATCTGTGTGCGTGCACAAAAGTGTGTAAGCTCAGTGTGCCTGCAAGGATGCAACATGCTATGGGGATAAGAAAAGTAATTGCTACACTTGAGAAATGTATTTGCTATTCAGTTGCGGGATAGAAGATGAGAGCAAATTTGATTTTTCTAAAATCATTAATTTTAGGAAAAATCATCGGAACTTGCTCTGGCACCCTGGCAGCACCCCCTCTGAGGACTGAGGACTAGTTAAGCAATTAGAAGTTTCCAATTAGCTTAGTTGGTAATTACTCACCTTCTGAAGCAGTGTCTTATCCAGTGTCAGACTCCTGCAGCAACAGTGAGAATGTGTGTGTATTCTGAGTGTGTGTAATGTGTGTGAGTGTGTTTGAGGGAGTATATGCGTTCGCATGAGTGTAAAAGTAGTACCCTAGTTAATGATATATCCAATAGCAGTGCCTTAGTTAATGTTATCCCCAATAGTAGTACCCTAGTGGCATTTCACCACATGGGGCTTGATCTCCTGTCAGCTGTGCAACATATTCTTGGCCTGATTCAGTGGTGGTCTGTATAGCAGCTGCATAGTTATGCCAATGCAGTAGCTGATGGTCTCACTAGTGAAATGCCCTCCTACTGTAACACTAATGTGACACTGTGTTTTAAGGCAGACCATTGTTCACATCATTGAACATTGCACCAGCTATATGGAGGTGCAGAATATCAGTCAAAACATGGCCGTGGGGTCAATTCAACTGCGTCTCATACACTGACTGTGACATGCCTATGCCTACCTAACCAACTCCTTGATATCCCCCAGGAACACCCATTGAAATTCAGGCCTCTTGCGTCCAATTTCATTCTTCATCTTCTGTCAGTAACTATCCAACCAATAGATGATATGTATACTATTTCTAAACACATCTCTTATTTCTGAGGTAATAAACTATTTTACCGGTACTCATTTAAACTCCATTTTATTTGAAAAAAGAATTGCTTGTAATGTAGCATACAAAATAGTCCAGAATGGGTTATAATGTTCCAGAAGACATGTCTAGAATTTTCCAGTGACGTAGCTGAGGTTAAGCAGGCAGCATACAGTGCATTTCCTGGAATGTAGCCGAGGTTGGGGGAGGCAGCATACAGTGTATCTCTAAGTACTTACCCTAAGTTGGGGCAGGTGACAGTCCATCTCAAGGGACATAGCTGAGATCGGGCCGGTGGAAGAAAGTGCATCTCCAGGGACGTAGCCCAGGTCAGGGCAGGTGGCAGAAAGCACATATCCAGGGACATAGTCGAGTTGGGGGCAGGTGCCAGACAGTGCATCGCCAGGGACACAGCCAAGGACAGGGCAGGCAGCAGACGCAGCAGAAACAAGATGTTTTTAGGACTGCAGATCTTTCTATTTTACATCAGTGCAGGTCTTTGATGGTATAGTATCTGCTTCCAATAGCACATTATGATGTTTCACCTCATATTGGGCACACAAATTGCATGTTATAAAAAAGCATCTGGTTCATGGCAGGAATTGTTTACGTCACCATGGGGCACATAAATTTACTGTTTTATATCTAGTTACATTGAGTCCACCTCTGCCCAGTTATTGAAGAGAAGAAGTGTTCTTGCACATTGGGGGTAATTCAGACCTGATCGCTCGCTAGCGTTTTTTGCAGCGCTGCGATCAGGTCAGAACTGCGCATGTGTATGCATCGCAATGCGCAGGCGTGTCACAAAGAGATTGACAGGAAGAAGGCGTTTGTGGGTGGCAACTGACCGTTTTCTGGGAGTGGTTGGAAAAACGCAGGCGTGTCCCAGCGTTTGCAGGGCGGGTGTCTGACGTCAATTCCGGCCCGAGGCTGAAGTGATCACAGCGGCTAAGTTTTGGGCAACACAGAAACTGCACAAAGTTTTATTGTACCACTCGGCTAGCGAGCAATCAGGTCTGAATCACCCCCATTGCCATTTACCAAAGCTGTAAGAACCAGTCCTTGAACAGGAGCTTCGATAATATGTCCTGTGTTACAGTAAGGCCTTCACATGTTGGTTCATGTGCAACGATCATTGCCTCTACCTGAAGCTGATTCTCCAGGAAAAGGGTACAATCTTACAGCGAGAATATAATATGGCAGTCTACGATATCTGGAGCATTATAGTCAGGTGTCCCACAAAAGTATCTGGTATCAGTTTCTCCATACATATGCAATGTATGGTCATATTAAAATCACAGACTTTGGACTGGCCCAGTCCAAAGTCTGTGATTTTAATATGACCATCTGTGGTCAGAAAATGTTATCCAATTTTATGTCACAATGAATAATTGCTCTTGAGTGCATAAACTGCAATCCACAAACCAGTTCAGCCGCTAGAAATTCTATTGTGGTGAGGTCCAGCTCTAAAGGTCTCATTCACGAACAGATCGCCTCCACAAGAACTCTGTTACACAGTATAGATAACTCTCTGTCTGAAAGGCTGCATAACCGTTGATTAGAAAAATGCTCTCATGTGCCATCTCAAGAACCTGGCAATTGACCAAACTGTCCTCATACTCTGTTAGTGCTCTCTTCTTTAAGATTTTAACTGCCACTCTTTCCCCTACGAATAGCAACTGTTACCAGCATAACTTGCCATAGCCTCCCTCTCCAATTATTGAGTGGAAAGTACATTTTTCCACTGTTAAGGAGACAGTATCTGTGCTTTGGTGGCTGGTGGTTCCTCTTTCTTATGCAGTTTGTTGAACCGGTGGGACACTTGCTTCTGCTAATTGTTATGATTTATTTGTTTTCATTTTTTTTTTTTTTAGAAAAACTGTAAACCTGTCCCAGTGTCTTTGTATAGCTGTTTTGCATTATTTCTTTTTGGTAATATTTTTCGGAAAGGTTTCTCAAGCATGCCCAGTGGCTACATCCCTCCCCTGGCTCTACAGCAACATTTCTCCTGTGCCTCAGATGCCAAAATCTGGGACATCTGCTTTATGATTTTATGAACTGATGTCGTTTTTTTTTTTTTTTTTTAGAAATGCTGCCAACCTGTCCCAGCCTCTCTGCACTCTACACCTGTAACAATTGTGTTTTTTCTTCTTACCTCTCTCTTGGCTAGTTTTGTCTGGCCTGCCTACTTTGCTCTGCATCTATCTGCTTTTTTGCTCCTTCCTGCAACACAATGTAACTGGGGCGCACAAGGAGACTGTGCTGATTAATTTGATATATGATATATATCTGTGTGCAATTGAGTATATTAATCTGTGGGGGTCATTCCGAGTTGATCGCTAGTGAAAAATGTTCGCAGCGATTAAATGAAAAAGCGGCACTTTTGCGCATGCGTATGAGGCGCAGTGCACACACGCGACGTACTTTCACAACTGCCAATGTATTTTTACACAAGGTCTAGCAACGTTTTTTCAGTCGCAATGCCAGCCGCAGAGTGATTGACAGGAAAGGGGCGTTTCTCAGTGTCAACTGACTGTTTTCAGGGAGTGTTTGAAAAAACGCAGGCGTGCCAGGAAAAACGCAGGCGTGGTTGGCCGAACGCAGGGCGTGTTTGTGACGTCAAATCCGGAACTGTACAGTCTGAAGTGATCGCAAGCTAAGAGTAGGTCTGGAGCTACTCTGAAACTGCATTTTTTTTTTTTGTAGCCGCTCTGCGATCCTTACGTTCGCACTTCTGCTAAGCTAAAATACACTCCCAGAGGGCGGCGGCATAGCGTTTGCACGGCTGCTAAAAACTGCTAGCGAGCGATCAACTCGGAATGACCCCCTGTATACGAAGTGCTACAATGTAGCAGATGCACCTATTTTCCAATACAAGTTACGTTCTGCTCCGTATACAGACTCAATCCAACACAATATACAGGCTTTATATATCAAATTAATCAGCACAGTCTCCTGGTGTGCCCTTGTTGCATTGCATTCCAAATAATATAAAGTTGAGAACAGGAGCGCTTGAGAAAAAAATTGAATGAAATAAAATAAAATGAAACTAAATAAAAAAGATTGCAAACACCTGTGAATAAAAAATGGTTAATTAGTAATGTTTACAGCACTTCTGTGCTGATGTGAAAGTCCTGTGCGTGAGTTCTTTTGTGGACACCGGAGCTATGATCCGTGCTGCGGCTGATTATCCATGATTAAGGACAGGCAAGTCCGAAACGCGTTGATGAGGAGTTACGAGTGAAAGCCTTACGTCATCCCGCCTGCGCCACACGGGTGTGGAAACGGCAGTGCAGAAGACGGCATCGAGGACGGGGGAGCAGATCACGATCCACATGTGAGAACTAAGGACGGACGTGACTACAGGTAGGCAGATTAAGGGAAAGACAGTTAGTCAGGTTTCCCCACTGCAGCCGCAGCACGGATCATAGCTCCGGTGTCCACAAAAGAACTCACGCACAGGACTTTCACATCAGCACAGAAGTGCTGTAAACATTACTAATTAACCATTTTTTATTCACAGGTGTTTGCAATCTTTTTTATTTAGTTTCATTTTATTTTATTTCATTCAATTTTTTTCTCAAGCGCTCCTGTTCTCAACTTTATATTGTCATCATCAATTTAAAGGAGCAGCTCAACATTATATAGCGCGGGTCATTTATCACATTTATTCCAAATAATATGTATTTTCGGATGCCCGATGCAAGCAGAGTTGCACAGGACATGGCGGCTCACTTGTGCCAACCATCTCATGCTGTGTGGCATATTGAGGCTAGATGTATGAGGACACATCTGTATTTGCGATAGTTTCTGCTATTACAGAAAAAATTACCAGGAACTTATCAGGCTTTGTTTTCCTTTTGACAATTTGGGGCTATTTATCATAAACTGCCCTTTTGTGGCGATATATAAGACTTTTATGTCAACCAGCTTAAGAGGTCTGCCAGACAGAGATGTGACCCCACTAACAAATAAGAACTTGCAAGCAGAGAGATGATTGGTCTGTGCCATGACCGTTCCACAGGGTGTATATGCAGCACAGTAGGACATATTTGTGCTTGCCGTTTCCGTGGCTCTGCTATGGTAAAGAAACAAGACATATAGATTGGTAAATGCTCAATTAGCTTAGTGATATCATTCAGGTGCTCGAAAGGAAGGGGTATTTCTGAGCAAGAAAAAAAGCAATTGTTTCCCCAGCACACTGAATGGATAACAGTAACCAGATATAAATCCCACATAATAATAGAATTCAGAGATCTTCGTTACACATATATGTGTAACGAAGATCTCTGAATTCTATTATTATGTGGGATTTATATCTGGTTACTGTTATCCATTCAGTGTGCTGGGGAAACAATTGCTTTTTTTCTTGCATGGTAAAGAAACAACCCAGATACATTTTAGCATTTAACTGCTAGACCCCTTTTAAGATGTGAAATGTACTACTACTGTGATGATAAAATGCTTGTACGCTTCCGGTGTGTGTGACAGGTGGACGTGATGCTGGCGGACACAATACCAACGCCGGCATCCCGATCTTTAAAATCCAGACGGGGCAAGGTAAGTATGCTATCCCTCTCCCCTACCCCCTAACCCTTCCTTTCCGCAGCTTAATCCTAGCCTCCCCCTTAGTGCCTAAACATAACCTCCCCCTGATGGTGCCAAACCCTAACCCCCTTCCCCGTAGCCTAACCCTAATGCCCCCCCGACACTCCCCTTCCCTGAGTGGCACCTATAACTAACCCACCCTCCTGCCCTAACCCAACAGCTAAACTTAAGGTCAGGATGTCGGCTGCCAGAATCCAGTGTCAGTCTTATGACAGTGTTGGCATTCTGACGGGTGTCGGGATTCCAGCGGCAGTATTCAGACTGCAGGGATCCGGATAGTCGGTATCTTAACCGCAACCCCATTCTATGAACACAATTTTTTATTCCATTTGGACTTACCCAGTTCTTCACATACAATTTGTCATACTACTCACATGATATGTAGAGCTGCTGCAAGAGTTTTGTGTGTTCTTTGCAAGGTACCAAAGAGCAACAGAAGAGCATGAAGAAGATGTATCACCCAAACACAAATTCTAACTCTGGCAATTACAACATACGAAGAAAACATGTGAGCATTGCAGTAGTAATCCACCAAATTGGTTTGCTTTTTATAGCTGTAAAAGACACATTATGCACACAGCTAGTGTACTCCACAAGACACCATCTCATAGAGCACACCTGTTGAAAATGGCCAAAAGCAAGTGCAGTGATGTGACCTATAAGCAATCTCTTCTTTTGCACTGTGGTACACTGTGGACATACTGTATCATCATCACAGTTCTACGTATAAGCCAGGAGGTGCAGCTACTTTAATAAAAATTGCAGTTTTTAATTATTTTTATCTGTATCTCAGAGATTAATCTGTTTTATTCCGTTTTATTGCAGATCATGCTGGCTTGTAGAGATTACAGTTTATTCTTGTAGCCACAAACAGAATATGGGTTGACAACTGATTTCTTGCATATCTAAAGGTTAGCTCAGTGGGGAATTACATCTACCAGCTCCATGTTACCTAGCAACTCTCTGAACTAGTGCTTTTTTACATCACTCTTACATCTGTCAAGGATTCTTAAAAACAACTATTTCTTTCTGTGAATGAACAGAGAAAATTAGTCACTGTCAGATCCAATATAAACAAGTGGAAACAAGTGGGAAAAGGAGATCTTAAATTTAACTAATACCCAGGGGCGTAACTGGGATATTTGACACCCAGGCCAAGATAAAACATGGTGCCCCCTCTCCCCCCCCCAAAAAAAATAATAATAACACAATAATATATGTAAATAAGAATCCCTGATCAAGGCCAGCAACAGAAATCTTGGGACCCGGTATACTCATATTTTGGGTGCCCCCTATACATCCAAGGTAGGTACAGCCCATTGGCTTCACTTATACCCCTTTCCTCTTTCGAGCCTCACCCAATCTCTTTAGCCTCACTCCTAACCTATATCGCTCCAGCCTTTTCATCGTCTGTAGCTCTCCAGCACCATCCCCGTAGACACTGCTCCAACCTCATCTCCTCGTGTCTCTCCATCTCCAACCAACTCATCTTACCTATGTCTCTCAGCGCCCCATCCCCTGTGTCTTTCAGCCTAACCCTGTATCTCTCAACCTACCATGTGTCTCTCAGCCTAACCCTATTTCTCTCAGCCCCCTCATCGCCCGGTGTCTTGACTTGCGGGCTGCAGGTGATGGGCACCGTCTCTAGGTTGATCTTTCAGCAGGAGCTACCATTTCTCCTGCCATGATTCCCAGCCATGGATGGTCTCGTCTATACAGCAGAAGGCCAGTGGACGGGAGTTGCAGCTGTAAGCTTCATACCAATTAACTTAAGTGCACAGGGGCTGTAGGTGATACCTCAGAAGTTCAAGGTCCCTTGGAATCTTAGGGCCCATTACAAGTGTACCCCTAAGACACATTTTGCCACACCTTAGTAGTACCCATTGTACCACACAGTATTAGTACCCCATGTACACATTACGCCACACAGTAGTAGTACCCATTATACACATTACACTACACAGTTTTATTACCCATTCTATACATGACAAACTTTAGAGGTATCCATTATACACATTATGTCACACAGTATAAGTACCCCATGTACACGTTACGCCACACAGTAGTAGTACCCCATATACACGTTACGGCGCACAGTAGTAGTACACATTATACACATTATGCCATCCTGTAGTAGTACACATTATACCACACCATAGTAGTACCCAGTATACCACACCATAGTAGTACACAATATACACATTATGCCACACTGTAGTAGTACTCATTATACACATTATGCCACACAGTATTAGTACCCCAGGTACACATTATGCCCAACAGTAGTAGCAATAGCTTTGCAACACAGTTTTAGTATCCATTATATACATGCCACACCATAGTAGTACCCATTATACACATGCTACACTGTAGTGTTCCCAGTAAATATATGTCCTCCCACAAACTGCCCCCACAGTCACACACACTGCCCCGTCATCTGCCCCATAGTAACACACACTGCCCCATAGTCTGCCCCCAGTCACACCATATAAAAGTCCAAGTCACAATGCCCCCAGACCATAAACAACTTACAAACTGCCCCCGTATACCCGCACTTATGTACCTCCTGATGCTCTAGTGTCCAGGCCAGCTCAGGGTATTCTGTGTCCAGGATAACTTCTGTGTTGTGACCCAGGAGGAACTTGCCCGCCCTGCAGCCAGAGGTAACACAGGAGGAGGCGGCCCAGGATATTTTAGCAGAGAAGGCAGACAGTGACTTACTGACAGTGATGTCACCAGCACAACGCCCCAGCCACGGCCCGTCACAGACTCCGGAGTCCGGCCAAGGGAATGTTAAAATGAAAAAAAAAATGGTCAGCAGGGGCAGCGCCTCTCCATCTTGGCACCCTCCTGCAATACCCGCTTACTGCTTCATGCTGGCACTACCACCGGGTACTCTGCCCTGGTCAGCGGTGCTCTACTCTGACAGACCTGCCACGGTGCCCAGCTCTAGATACACCTCTGATTGTCCCTGAAAGTCTGTTTTTTCTTTATATTGACCCCATCCTGTCTGCTTTTGTTTATACTGTCCCCCAAGTCTGCATTGTCTTTATACACCCCCCCCCCCCCTCCCCCAATCTTTACAATTTTTTCCCCTCCCCTTGTCTGTATTTCTGTATGGTGCATCAGAATCTCTTTTTGTCACTCTCCCCAATTCATTTCAATATGTTGTTTAATTACATGCTCCCCCCAATCACATTGAGATAGCATTTTCTTCCCTTCTCCATTCTAAGTCCTGCAAGTTCTCCCAGAAAGGCCATCTTCTGCCTGCAGCATCTATTCTTCCCACGGCTCCTCTGTCAGACAAAGAAGTCTATTCATGAAAAATGAATTGATACTTATCACTATATATCGCATCGGTCCAATGCGATAAATAGCTGTTATAAGTAGCAACTCATGTATACTCACCCTACCAGCTAAGTGATGCTGTATCCCGGGCTTCAGTGATGCTGTGTCCTCCAGCGGTGCTCCTCTGCAATGTTTTAGTCAGGCAGCGGGTCCCTCTGCGCCTACGCCACTGGCTGACCTCCCGGAAAGATGCAGTGGCTGATGGGAGGCCAGGGGGACAGAGCCAGCACCGGTGCCAGACAGACACCAGTGAAGCACTGAGCTTCCCTGCAGTAACCACACCGCAATTCAGGTTACGCCATCCTGAAATGGCGAACCTGAACTCCATGGAGAAGCGGAAATATGGTGATGCGATTCAGCCGTGAAGCAGGGGAGCCGCTGGAGAAGTCGAGGACTTCTCCACGGTAACCTGCTCCATGAATGGTATAAAGCAGAGAAAAGCCCTGTTTTCGGCAAAACTTGCTTTTCTCTGCTTTACGAATAGACCCAAAGTCGCGTGACGCTGGCTGCCATGAACCTGGGAGAGGTCGGACATCTGTGCCTTTTTTGAAGGCGAAGCTCTGCTGGGGCAACTGCGATCTTACGCTGGACAGGGGCATAACGCATGCACACACACACACACACACACACACACACAAATCCCTGTTATTTATTTTATGATTTTGTTAAGCACAACGTTATGTGCCTTCATAGGCGTGCGCAGCACATTTTATTAGGGGGTGCACTGTCGGAGGGACGTGTCTAGCATCACCTATTGGGCGTGTCTCACAACGCCTGTCGGGCGTATCTAGCACCGCCTATTGACATTCCTTTTCATTCCATATGCACCTTACCTATATGGTGGCTTCTCACAACGGGGAACCTCTGAAGAAATGTCCTCCCTGGGCAGACGGCGTCTTCAGTTGGTATTCACTATTCATGTAGGATATCACATGGTACGGAAGATGCCTGTTTGTGTAGATATATGACCAATGTCATCATCATGCAACAGAGATTCAAGCAGACTTGTGTCACCTCCTGCTCCCTGCATCTCTCAGCCATAGCATCATCTCTTCCCTGCATCGTTTCTCAGCCACACCATCATCTCCTGCCTGCATCTCTCAACCACGCCATCATCTCATCCCTGCATTGTTTCTCAGTCACGCCATCATCTCCCGTCTGCATCTCTCACAATCCCCCTTCAATTCACACGTAACACCACATAGTAGTGACCCTTACTTAAATTAAACTGCACAGTAGTGTCCATTGTTCACATTACACCGCACAGTAGCGTCCCTTATACATGTTACCCCTTACCAAATCCCTTCTTACTAGCCGCACTTGCAATAGGTATGGACAATGAACTGTTATAAAACATATTTGGGAAGGTGTAGGGTGCAGAGGTGGGCAGTCACAGGGTGCAGGGAGGGAAGGAATAGGGTGCAGAGAGGGAAGGTATAGGGTGCAAAGGAGGGCAGTTACAGGGTGCAGGGAGGGAAGGAATAGGGTGCAGGGGTGGGCAGGTACAAGGTGCAGGGAGGGAAGGAATAGGGTGCAGGGAGGGAAGGCATAGGGTGCAGAGGAGGGCAGTTACAGGGTGCAGGGAGGGAAGAAATAGGGTGCAGGGAGGGAAGGCATAGGGTGCAAAGGAGGGCAGTTACAGGGTGCAGGGAGGGAAGGAATAGGGTGCAGAGGTGGGCAGGTACAAGGTGCAGGGAGGGAAGGAATAGGGTGCATGGAGCGAAGGCATAGGGTGCAGAGGAGGGCAGTTACAGGGTGCAGGGAGGGAAGGAATAGGGTGCAGGGAGGGAAGGTATAGGGTGCAAAAGAGGGCAGTTACAGGGTGCAGGGAGGGAAGGAATAGGGTACAGAGGTGGGCAGGTACAAGGTGCAGGGAGGGAAGGAATAGGGTGCAGGGAGGGAAGGAATAGGGTGCAGAGGTGGGCAGTTACAGGGTGCAGGGAGGGAAGTTATAGGGTGCAGAGTTGGGCAGTTACAGGGTGCAGGGATCGAAGGTGTAGGGTGCAGAGGTGGGCAGTTACAGGGTGCAGGTAGGGAAGGCATAGGGTGCAGAGGAGGGCAATTACAGTGTGCAGGGATCGAAGGCGTAGGGTGCAGAGGTGGGCAGGTACAGGGTGCAGGAAAGGAAGGCGTATGGTGCAGAGGTGGGCAGGTACAGGGTGCAGGGAGGGAAGGCGTATGGTGCAGAGGTGGGCAGGTACATGGTGCAGGGGGGGAAGGCGTATGGTGCAGAGGTGGGCAGGTACAGGGTGCAAGGAGGGAAGGTGTAGGGTGCTGGTTGAAGGTGCATATTGTTGGTGGGTACATGTAGGGTACAGGGATGTAAGATGCAGGGGCGTCATTTGCAGGCAATGCAGTTTCAAGGTGCAGGAGGACTGGTGCACAATAGGAGAGTGGTTAGAAGTGGGATAAAACAATACCTTTGAGGTGGTGTAGATAACATAAGGGTCTGCCTGCAGCAACAGGAGCATTCCACAGCAGCAGGAAGAAGTCATAAGAAATGGTTCCTGCGCAGGGGCCAGAAGCCAAAGTGTCCATTCACAGCAGCAGCCAGTAGATCAAAGGGGAGACCAGCACTGAACAGACTCAGGCACAGCAGCATAGCCTGCCCTGACAGCGGGAGGCACCCGCGACCCCCCCTCCCTTCACGGCCGCGAGCAGAAGTCTCCGCATGGCAGGTACACTCTGCCGCCTCACAGCTCTCCCCCAACCACGCTGCTGCTAAGCAAGCAGGGGAAAGAGCCAATCTACAGAAAGCACCCGCCCCCCATCCCCTCCCCACACGCCAGCACCGGAGCCCGTCACCTGCTAGACTGGGGATCAGGGAGGACAGGCAATGAACGCCTGATGCTGCACCCCCTCCTCCCCCCCGTGAGTGCTGGCGATCACTACAGCAGGCGTGCTTGAGGGGGGTGCCGGACATTAGGGGGTGCCTGTGCGCACCAGGCCCCCCCCCACGTGCGCACGCCTATGTGTGCCTTGGTACAATTTGCATATATTTCTGTAATAGTTATCTGTATAAATACTTATTCTGTGAACAGTCTCCTAGTTGTGCAGTCAGGATGGCGACAGTGACAATTTCGCCACCAGTAACTATGTCGACCTCACTATGTCGGTGCTGGGTACTTGACACTAGCCCCTGTGGGTTAAGCAGCATGTTTAAAGTTATATCACCCATAGGTGTGAAATGCTATCATTAGCATTTCGCCCGTATAGCCCCTGCCGGGAATATAGCACCAGCACAGTGAGGTTGACATAGTGACTTTCAGTTACATTAGTAAAAAAACTAAATAATAAGCTAAACTGTAAAATAAATATTTGAACATTTGAACATATGTAAAAAAAAACAATTTTATAAATAATAAAACAGTGTTCATTAATGTTATTTCTCTATCGTCCTAGTGGATGCTGGGGTTCCTGAAAGGACCATGGGGAATAGCGGCTCCGCAGGAGACAGGGCACAAAAAGTAAAGCTTTTTCCGATCAGGTGGTGTGCACTGGCTCCTCCCCCTATGACCCTCCTCCAGACTCCAGTTAGATTTTGTGCCCGGCCGAGAAGGGTGCAATCTAGGTGGCTCTCCTAAAGAGCTGCTTAGAGAAAGTTTAGCTAGGTTTTTTATTTTACAGTGATTCCTGCTGGCAACAGGATCACTGCAGCGAGGGACTGAGGGGAGAAGGAGTCAACTCACCTGCGTGCAGGATGGATTGGCTTCTTGGCTACTGGACATCAAGCTCCAGAGGGACGATCACGGGTACAGCCTGGATGGTCACCGGAGCCACGCCGCCGGCCCCCTTGCAGATGCTGAAGACAGAAGAGGTCCAGAATCGGCGGCTGAAGACTCCTGCAGTCTTCAAAAGGTAGCGCACAGCACTGCAGCTGTGCGCCATTTTCCTCTCAGCACACTTCACACGGCAGTCACTGAGGGTGCAGGGCGCTGGGAGGGGGGCGCCCTGGGAGGCAAAATGATTACCTATAAAGGCTAAAAATACCTCACATATAGCCCTAGAGGCTATATGGAGATATTTAACCCCTGCCTAATTTCTCTAAATAGCGGGAGACGAGCCCGCCAGAAAAGGGGCGGGGCCTATCTCCTCAGCACACGGCGCCATTTCCTCTCACAGTTCCGCTGGTCAGGACGGCTCCCAAGTCTCTCCCCTGCACTGCACTACAGAAACAGGGTAAAACAGAGAGGGGGGGGCACATTTATGGCGATAATTTGATATAACAAAGCAGCTATAAGGGAGCACTTATTATAAGGCTATCCCTGATATATATATAGCGCTTTTGGTGTGTGCTGGCAAACTCTCCCTCTGTCTCCCCAAAGGGCTAGTGGGTCCTGTCTTCGTTAGGAGCATTCCCTGTGTGTCTGCTGTGTGTCGGTACGTGTGTGTCGACATGTATGAGGACGATATTGGTGTGGAGGCGGAGCAATTGCCAAATATGAGGATGTCACCCCCTAGGGAGTCGACACCGGAATGGATGCCTTTATTTATGGAACTACGGGATAGTGTCAACACGCTAAAGCAGTCGTTTGACGACATGAGGCGGCCGGACAATCAATTAGTGCCTGTCCAGGCGACTCAAACACCGTCAGGGGCTGTGAAACGCCCTTTGCCTCAGTCGGTCGACACAGACCCAGACACAGGCGATGACTCCAGTGGTGACGGTGACGAATCAACCGTATTTTCCAGTAGGGCCACACGTTATATGATTTTGGCAATGAAGGAGGCGTTACATTTAGCTGATACTACAGGTACCACTAAACAGGGTATTATGTGGGGTATGAAAAAACTACCTATAGTTTTTCCTGAATCAGAAGAATTAAATGACGTGTGTAATGAAGCGTGGGTTGCCCCTGATAAAAAACTGATAATTTCAAAGAAATTATTGGCATTATACCCTTTCCCGCCAGAGGTTAGGGAGCGCTGGGAAACACCTCCTAGGGTGGACAAGGCGCTAACACGCTTATCTAAACAAGTGGCGTTACCCTCTCCTGAGACGGCCGCACTTAAAGATCCATCAGATAGGAGGATGGAAAATATCCAAAAAAGTATATACACACATGCAGGTGTTATACTACGACCAGCTGTAGCGACTGCCTGGATGGGCAGTGCTGGGGTAGTTTGGTCAGAGTCCCTGATTGAAAATATTGATACCCTGGACAGGGACAATATTTTACTGTCGTTAGAACAAATAAAGGATGCATTTCTTTATATGCGTGATGCACAGAGGGATATCTGCACACTGGCATCACGGGTAAGTGCTATGTCCATTTCGGCCAGAAGAGCTTTATGGACGCGACAGTGGTCAGGTGATGCGGATTCAAAACGGCATATGGAAGTTTTGCCGTATAAAGGGGAGGAGTTATTTGGAGTCGGTCTATCCGATTTGGTGGCCACGGCTACAGCCGGGAAATCCACCTTTCTACCTCAAGTCACTCCCCCACAGAAAAAGGCACCGACTTTTCAACCGCAGCCCTTTCGTTCCTTTAAAAATAAGAGAGCAAAGGGCTATTCATATCTGCCACGAGGCAAAGGTCGAGGGAAGAGACAGCAACACGCAGCTCCTTCCCAGGAACAGAAGCCCTCTCCGGCTTCTACAAAAGCCTCAGCATGACGCTGGGGCTCCTCAAGCGGACTCGGGGATGGTGGGCGGTCGTCTCAAAAATTACAGCGCGCAGTGGGCTCACTCGCAGGTAGATCCCTGGATCCTGCAGATAATATCTCAAGGGTACAGGTTGGAATTAGAGACGGATCCACCTCGCCGTTTCCTGAAGTCTGCTTTACCAACGTCCCCCTCCGAAAGGGAGACGGTTTTGGAAGCCATTCACAAGCTGTACTCTCAGCAGGTGATAGTCAAGGTACCTCTTCTACAACAAGGGAAGGGGTATTATTCCACTCTTTTTGTGGTACCGAAGCCGGATGGCTCGGTAAGGCCTATTCTAAATCTGAAGTCCTTGAACCTGTACATAAAGAAGTTCAAGTTCAAAATGGAGTCACTCAGAGCAGTGATAGCGAACCTGGAAGAGGGGGACTTTATGGTATCCTTGGACATCAAGGATGCGTATCTCCACGTTCCAATTTACCCCTCACACCAGGGGTACCTCAGGTTCGTTGTACAAAACTGTCACTATCAGTTTCAGACGCTGCCGTTCGGATTGTCCACGGCACCTCGGATCTTTACAAAGGTAATGGCCGAGATGATGATTCTTCTTCGAAGAAAAGGCGTATTAATTATCCCATACTTGGACGATCTCCTAATAAGGGCGAGGTCCAGAGAACAGCTAGAGATGGGATTAGCACTGTCTCAAGAAGTGCTAAAACAGCACGGGTGGATTCTGAATATTCCAAAATCCCAGTTAATGCCGACAACTCGTCTGCTGTTCCTAGGGATGATTCTGGACACGGTTCAGAAAAAGGTTTTTCTCCCGGAGGAAAAAGCCAAGGAGTTATCCGAGCTTGTCAGGAACCTCCTAAAACCAGGAAAGGTGTCTGTACATCAATGCACAAGAGTCCTGGGAAAAATGGTAGCTTCTTACGAAGCAATTCCATTCGGCAGATTCCACGCAAGAATTTTCCAAAGGGATCTGTTGGACAAATGGTCAGGGTCGCATCTTCAGATGCACCTACGGATAACCCTGTCTCCAAGGACAAGGGTGTCTCTTCTGTGGTGGTTGCAGAGTCCTCATCTATTGGAGGGCCGCAGATTCGGCATACAGGATTGGATCCTGGTGACCACGGACGCCAGCCTGAGAGGCTGGGGAGCAGTCACACAAGGAAGAAACTTCCAGGGAGTATGGACGAGCCTGGAAACGTCTCTTCACATAAACATTCTGGAACTAAGAGCAATA
Source organism: Pseudophryne corroboree (assembly GCF_028390025.1). Taxonomy (NCBI): domain Eukaryota; kingdom Metazoa; phylum Chordata; class Amphibia; order Anura; family Myobatrachidae; genus Pseudophryne; species Pseudophryne corroboree. The sequence continues at coordinate 488,534,155 of NC_086449.1, read as the reverse complement.
TACAATGCTCTAAGCCAGGCAGAACCTCTGCTTCAGGGAAAACCGGTGTTGATCCAGTCGGACAACATCACGGCAGTCGCCCATGTGAACAGACAGGGCGGCACAAGAAGCAGGAGTGCAATGGCAGAAGCTGCAAGGATTCTTCGCTGGGCAGAGAATCATGTGATAGCGCTATCAGCAGTGTTCATCCCGGGAGTGGACAACTGGGAAGCAGACTTCCTCAGCAGACACGATCTTCACCCGGGAGAGTGGGGACTTCATCCAGAAGTCTTCCACATGCTGGTAACCCGTTGGGAAAGACCAATGGTGGACATGATGGCGTCTCGCCTCAACAAAAAACTGGACAGGTATTGCGCCAGGTCAAGAGATCCGCAGGCAATAGCTGTGGACGCGCTGGTAACGCCTTGGGTGTACCAGTCGGTGTATGTGTTTCCTCCTCTGCCTCTCATACCAAAAGTATTGAGAATTATACGGCAAAGAGGCGTAAGAACGATACTAGTGGTTCCGGATTGGCCAAGAAGGACTTGGTACCCGGAACTTCAAGAGATGATCACGGAAGATCCGTGGCCTCTACCTCTAAGGAGGGACTTGCTTCAGCAGGGTCCCTGTCTGTTTCAAGACTTACCGCGGCTGCGTTTGACGGCATGGCGGTTGAACGCCGGATCCTAATGGAAAAAGGCATGCCGGAAGAAGTCATTCCTACTTTGATTAAAGCAAGGAAAGAAGTAACCGTGCAACATTATCACCGAATTTGGCGAAAATATGTTGCGTGGTGCGAAGATCGGAGTGCTCCGACGGAGGAATTTCAACTGGGTCGATTCCTACATTTCCTGCAATCAGGATTGTCTATGGGTCTCAAATTGGGATCTATTAAGGTTCAAATTTCGGCCCTGTCGATTTTCTTTCAAAAAGAATTGGCTTCAGTCCCTGAAGTCCAGACCTTTGTGAAGGGAGTGCTGCATATACAGCCTCCTGTGGTGCCTCCAGTGGCACCGTGGGATCTCAATGTAGTTTTGGATTTTCTAAAATCTCATTGGTTTGAACCACTAAATAAGGTGGATTTGAAATATCTCACTTGGAAAGTGACCATGCTTCTAGCCCTGGCTTCTGCCAGGAGAGTGTCAGAATTGGCAGCTTTATCTTACAAAAGCCCATATCTGATTTTCCATTCGGACAGGGCAGAACTGCGGACTCGTCCGCATTTTCTCCCTAAGGTGGTGTCAGCATTTCATCTGAACCAGCCTATTGTAGTGCCTGCGGCTACAAGTGACTTGGAGGACTCCAAGTTACTGGACGTTGTCAGAGCATTAAAAATATATATTGCAAGAACAGCTGGAGTCAGAAAATCTGACTCGTTGTTTATATTGTATGCACCCAACAAGATGGGTGCTCCTGCGTCTAAGCAGACGATTGCTCGTTGGATCTGTAGCACAATCCAACTGGCACATTCTGTGGCAGGCCTGCCACAGCCTAAATCTGTAAAGGCCCACTCCACAAGGAAGGTGGGCTCATCTTGGGCGGCTGCCCGAGGGGTCTCGGCATTACAACTTTGCCGAGCAGCTACGTGGTCAGGGGAGAACACGTTTGTAAAATTTTACAAATTTGATACTCTGGCTAAGGAGGACCTGGAGTTCTCTCATTCGGTGCTGCAGAGTCATCCGCACTCTCCCGCCCGTTTGGGAGCTTTGGTATAATCCCCATGGTCCTTTCAGGAACCCCAGCATCCACTAGGACGATAGAGAAAATAAGATTTTACTTACCGATAAATCTATTTCTCGGAGTCCGTAGTGGATGCTGGGCGCCCATCCCAAGTGCGGATTATCTGCATAAATTGTACATAGTTATTGTTAACTTATTCGGGTTATTGTTGTAGGAAGCCATCTTTCAGAGGCTCCGCTGTTATCATACTGTTAACTGGGTTTAGATCACAAGTTGTACGGTGTGATTGGTGTGGCTGGTATGAGTCTTACCCGGGATTCAAAATCCTCCCTTATTGTGTACGCTCGTCCGGGCACAGTACCTAACTGGAGTCTGGAGGAGGGTCATAGGGGGAGGAGCCAGTGCACACCACCTGATCGGAAAAAGCTTTACTTTTTGTGCCCTGTCTCCTGCGGAGCCGCTATTCCCCATGGTCCTTTCAGGAACCCCAGCATCCACTACGGACTCCGAGAAATAGATTTATCGGTAAGTAAAATCTTATTTTCTATTATAACAACGGGGATTGCGGTAGAACTTATACTGCCTTGCTCTTTTTCAAATGAATGTAACCATGCTTTGCATGGGGAAGCAATTGCAAGCAAAACATGGTGAATCTTATTGTTTGCGGGTGTTACACTTGATAGGACAAAACCTTATCTCCCGCCAAAATGCTCGCTTTCACCAGAGATAGGGCTTTTTGACGTAATTAAATAGATTCATTAATGCACAATGAGGCGATAAAGTTATTTTGGATTATATAAAACGGAATATTGTCAGTGTCAGGATCCAGGATTTACAGTATGTTAAGTTCTATTGCCCACTGGGCACTAGCTGGTCAAAACAAAGGCAGCCTTCTGTGCTGTCCAAGAGAACCTAGGCCTCTACAATTTCAAATTAATTGGGGCAAACAACTGAAAACATACTGCACAAGTGCACTTCATTTTATATAACATGCATATAAGAAGATGCTGAATAATAATTTAACAAAAGGCCAAGTGGTTCATCGCATAGAGAGAGTCTAGTATACAACACTACCCTAAAGTCAACGATTCACTTGGAGCACTGTCCAGATCACTCAGCATCCAATGCCCTCCTGCTTTTAGCAACAAAGTTCACGGAGATATGAATATCTGATTAATTGTACAATCCCAGATAACCCGGAAAGGAGCCATAAACTTTCAGCAGTATTGTCCAGGAGAGCACCTAGCCAACATTAATGTTTTGTATGCAACAAACCTGGTCACTTAATAGACGACTATTGAGTTTAGAAACCTAGAATGAATAAGCTGAAAAATAGGAATTAAATTCCTTTTCTCCTAGTCTGCAGGGACTACGGATGGTCTTAGAAGACATGGGGTATAGATGGGGTCGATTGGAGCCATGGCACTTTAAAAATTCTTCAGTGTGCTGGTTCCTCCCCTCTATGCCCCTCCTGCAGACTCAGTCTAGGAAACTGTGCCCAAAGAGACGGACATACTATGAGAGAAGGAAAATAGAGACGAAAAAGTGGTGAGGTAATGAACAAACACACAACATAACAAGAGGATAGTCACGCTAACCACAACTTGAAATAAGGACAGCATCAGCAGACGCAACCAAGAATACAAGAACAATGCTTGCAGGAAAATAAACGAAGCACATAGGCGGATGCCCAGTATCCCCTACGGCCTAGGAGAAAAGGAATTACCGGGTAGGTTACCCCTTTCTGTTAAATTCATATTTTCTCTAACGGGGATACTAGGATGGTCTTAGTACCATGGGGATGTCCCAAAGCTCCTAGATCGGGTGGGAGAGTGCTGAGACCACTGCAAAACCGAGCAACCAAACTGAAGGTCCCCTGTAGCTAAGTTATCGAACTTATAAAACTTTACAAATGTATTCAAACCAGACCAAGTAGCTGCTCGGCATAACTGCAAAGCAGAGACACCACGGGCAGCTGCCCAGGAAGCACCCACCGAACTTATGGAGTGGGCCTGAAAAGAACTCGGCAACGGCAAGGCTGCTGAAGAGTAAACCTGTTGGATTGTCATCAGGAACCAAAGAGCAATTGACTGATTTAAAGCAGGACATCCAATCTTCGTAGCATCATAGAGAACAAAAAGGGAATCAGATTTCTGGTGATGAGCTGTTCTCTTGACATAAATCTTCAAACCTCAAACAACGTCCAAGGACTTTGAAGAAACTGACGTGTCAGACAACACAGGAACCACTATCGGCTGGTTGATGTGAGATGCCGACACCACTTTTGGCAGAAACAGCTTGCAAGTCCTGAGCTCCGCTCTATCCTCATGAAACACCAGGTAAGGACTCTTGCAGGATAAGGCCCCCAATTCCGAGACACGTCACACTGAGGCCAAGGCCAATTACATGACAGTTTTCCAAGTAAGATATACTGAATACGAAAGACACCTTTGAGAAATGTCTGGACTTCCGGTAGAACAGCTCATTGGCTTTGGAAGAAAATAGACAGGGCTAAGATGTGAACTTTAATGGAGCCTAAACGAAGGCCCATATCATCACCAGCTTGCAGGAAGAGCAAGAACCTACCCAGATGAAAATCCACAGTGGAGTACTGTCGACCCTCACACCAGGAGACATACCTCTTCCAGATGCGGTGGTAGTGCTTAGACGTGACCACCTTCTGAGCCTGGACCATAGTTGAGATAACCTTGGTGCGAAGCCCCTTTCGGGCTAATATCTCCTTTTCAACCGCTAAGCCGTCAAACGTAGCCACGATAAGTCTGGATAGATGAACAAACCTTGCAGGAGAAGATCTTCTTGCAGCTGCAGAGACCAGGGCTCTTCGAGGGACATGGCCAAGAGGTCCGCATACCAGTCCAATCGCGGGAATCAGAACTGCCTGAACATTTTCCCTTTTTAGTCTTTTTAGAACCCTGGGAATGAGAGGAATCAGAGGGAACAGATAGACGAACTGGTAAATCCATGGTGCCGTCAGAGCGTCCACCACTGCAGCCTGTGGATAGATCATCTTGGAGCAGTAGCGCCACAGCTTCTTGTTGAGACGAGAAGCCATCATGTCGATCAGTGGGCAGCCCCACCGTTAAACCAACAGTTGGAACACTTGCGGGTGAAGGCCCCACTCTCCCGGGTGCAGATCGTGTCTGCTAAGGAAGTCTGCCTCGCAATTGTCCACTCCCGGAATGAAGATGGCCGACATGGCCCTGGCATTGCGTTCCGCCGAGAGGAGAATCCTTGATGCCTCTCGCACTGCGGCCCTGCTTCTTGTTCCTCCTTGTTTGTTTATGTACGCCACCGCCGTAGCGTTGTCCGACTTGACCTGTATGGCCTGATGTTTGGAGGAGAGAAGCGGCTTGTAGAAGGGCATTGTAAATCGCTCTGAGCTCCAGAATGTTTATCGGAAGGGAGGCCACCGTCCTTGAAACTGAACCCCGGGGCGTGGTCTGGCCACTGATAAAAACAGACGTGCTGCTTTGGAGCTCCTGACTATATAGCTCCTTATTAACATATATAGCCCCTATAACGCTCCCCTTCTGTTATATATTTTACCCCCCCTCTTCCCAGCTCACAATAAGCTTACTGAGGGAGGACCGCAGAATCGGGGAGTGCTTATAAGCGCTCCTGCGGGTTGCGGCCCTTCCCTCACTCTAAAGCCGGGGACTGGAGTACAGGCTGGACCCGCACTTGCCTTCAGGTACGGAGACGGCGGGGCCGTGACGCTTCTGGCGGATCCTCGCCGCGGGCCGCTCTCCCGTGGGGTGTTCCATAGACCCCTGTCCCCGCTTGCCTGCCTCCGGGGGTTGCCTGGGTCCGGGGCCGCCGGCGTCTGGAGCCTGCGGGTGAGTGGCCGCCATCTTGCTGTCCCCCTCCTGGCTGCGGACATCCGCCTGGGGCCTGTGGCGCCGGCGGTCGGAGCCTGGTGCCGGGTCCCTGCCTTCTGCAGCCGCTGGCGGGTCTCCCCTCCTGAGCCGCGGTCTCCGGCTGACGGGGCACCCGCTGCGGAGTTTCGGTGGCCCGGCGCTTGCACGATCTGCGTGTCTCGGCGCTGTCTGAAGTCACGCTTCCCCGCTGCTCCCCTCCACTGCTGCCGACCTCCCTCCCTCACACTGCAAGGCCTGCTTTATAATAATCCCTGCTCCCGGCGGACATAGCAGGGGTAATAATAATAATAAATAAACACGGGGGGCGTGGCCTGACTGCTGAAGGGGGCAGCTGCGTTTTGAAAAAGCTCCTGGACCCAAAGCTGCTTTCTATACATATACACCCTTCCTGAGCTCTTTTGGTCGCCCCAATACTCCCCCTGTCCCTCCTGTTCCCCCTGCTGTGCCCCCGAGGTGCCGCGGAATCGGGGAGCGGTTCTCACTGCTCCTGCGGGTTGCGGCCTGCGGGGCTCACGGAAGCCGGGGCCTCAGTTTCCTCCCTACGCCGACGGCGGCTCCGGGACCCCCTGGTTCGGGTCGCGGACCTCCTCCGGAGCTCCGTCCTGCATACCGGGCGCCCGGCGGCCATCTTTATCAGCTGGTTCCTTGCTCTCGGTGGACTCCGCACGGCCTGTCACCCGCTGCCGCCACTCATCTGTAACATAACCCTTCTGGCCGGGGGGGGGGGGGTCATGAGACCAGAGGAGCGGTGTCGCGGCCGCGTATTTTCTGACGCATAGGGTCCCGTAATTGCACCTCGATTGGACCAAGTCAGATGTCCTGTCACTGTGAGTTGACGTATGGCTCCCTAGCTATGTGTCTGCCTGCCTGATGTTGCCCTAAGGCCATGTAGGGGCTTTTGCACGGCGACGGTCCACATGCTTTTATATTGACGAGGATATGTGAAAGGGTAATACTACACTGCTTTATTTGAAGACCGATCTCATGGTGAGAGGGATAAAGAAAAAAAAGGCCAAGACCAAGCCGGACGCGATTCCATCCCCTGCGAACCGACATTCGTCGGACCTACGTCAGTTCTTGACAACTCCAACCTCAATCCCCGCTGTTTCTTCTACTGTCCCGGCCTCCTCGAATCCGCACGGCCTGGTAGACGATATGACGTCCCCTGGGACTCCGCTGCCTCCACAGGCCCCCTCTCTGTCTGCGGAGATAAGCGAGATCTTATCTCATGTAAAATCACTCCCCACGAAACAAGATTTTTCGGCCTTGGAGACTCGCTTGCTTTCCACCATCACTCAGGAAGTGACAGCGCTTCGACAAGAAATGTCCCAAATTGCGACCCGTGTTGATGTTTTGGAACGCCATGAATCGTCTAGTTTGGATTCTCTGACTTAATTTCGGGAGGTGCTATCTCATCAAAGGGACGACATCTCTTTTCTAAAATCACGTATTGAGGAAATGGATAATCGCGGCCGGCGAAATAATATCAGAATCAGGGGCCTACCTGAGAGCGTTCAACAGGCTGACCTGAAAGCTGCCTTAACTACAATATTTGGAGAACTTATTGACCTGGACCCGAACAAGGACATTATATTTGATAGAGCTCACCGAGCCCTCCGTCCTCGCGGCTTGCCCTCTGACAGGCCATGTGATGTGATTTGCAGGCTCCACTATTATGTCCAAAAAGAGGAAATAATGAGGTCGGCCCGTCAGCTGGACAGTATTGACTTTCAAGGGGACAAGATTCAGATATTTCCTGATCTCGCCTGGTCGACCTTACAACAGCGTCGAGCCTTGAAGCCTCTTACTGACTCTCTCAGGAAACTCGAACTGAAATATAGATGGGGCTTCCCTTTTTCCCTCCAGGTTTCTCATGGTGGCAAGGTCGCGAGTCTCTCTAGACCTTCGGACTTACGGGCCTTCTTCACGACCTTGGGAATACCTCCGGTACCGTTGCCGGATTGGGAAGCTTTTCACCACCAACCGGACCTACCTGTTGTGCTCCCTCCAGATGATGCGTGGCAACAAGTGCGTTCCCCACGGACGCGGGGAACTACTCCTAGTTCACGTTCTTTTGAGCCTCCCTGAAGGGGAGGTCTCGTCCTATGCGGACGTGAATTTTCTTGTTGCCCATGTCATACACTAGGTTCTTTCCCTTAAATAGTGCTATGTGTTGCTCACACGTGAGATCGGTTTTTGTAACATTGTAAAGTTGTAATGGTTTCATAGACGAGTGATGGGGTATCGTTGATATGTTATTTTGTTCTTGTTCAAGCTGCATTTATTATTTCTGTGACGATACTCATATACATAATTGCTCAGCCTTCATGAAACCTGGTCAGATAGTTTAAAGATTATATGTATATCTTTATATAAGCTTACATATTTTTTCAGTTTTGTTTCACTTGTGCCTATGTGCACTCCTCGGTAATATTACATATTTGTTTAGCTTCTTTCTTGTGGATGGTCGCTGTCCTGGGCCCCCCGTAGGACCCCCACTATGCTGCATCCCCTGTCTCTTTGGATTGGGAGTCGGCAGGATTCCGCTCCTGTCCTTTTTGCAGCAGTCCTTCTTCTAGTACTATCATCTCTGTTTACAATTAAGGTACTTTGCGGCGTGGTTTTCCACGCTGCATCTTCTTTTCTTCTTTTCTCTGCTTTCTCTCTCTTTCTATTTCCTTCCCTTGCTGCTCTTCCTTTCCCTCCTCCAGTGTCTGTCGCAGGGATGACTATTGTGAAGCCCTTAGGTCTGCCGTGATGATGGGGGTGAATGATCTACATGTAACTACCCTTAATGTCAAAGGGCTGAATGTTCCTGAGAAAAGGTCTAAACTCCTCAAATGGCTTAGAGATGAGAGAGTTGACGTTGCTTTTATTCAGGAAACGCATTTTAAGATAAGACATGTGCCGTCCCTAAAATGTCACTATTATCCTCATGTTTTCCTGTCTAATAATTCTGCCGGTAAGACATTAGGCGTAGCTGTATTATTGGCTCGCCACCTGCCTGTCCTTAATGTTACCTCCCATAGAATAGCTGAGGGTAGAGGGTTGCTGGTGAAATGCGACATACTCGGTCAACGCTTTTCTTTTTTGAACATATATGCTCCCAATGCTAAACAACCTTCCTTTTTGTCCTCGGTTTTGGATAGTGCGGAACCTCTCTTGGAGGGGGTGGTGGGAGGTGACCTAAATTGGACCTTAGATCCCCTCCGGGACAATTCTAAAAAGATTTCTTGCAGGCCGGAGAAGGAGTATAGAGGAGTGAAGCGCGCCCTGCTCGACCACCAGCTGATTGACACATGGAGACTGACACATCCTGCCGAGATAGATTATTCCTTTTTTTCACACCCACATCAGACATATTCTAGAATTGATTACTTGTTTCTGAGTCACCAACACCTACATCTCCTTTCTGATGCTTCTATAGGACAAATTGTGTGGTCAGATCATGCCCCAGTTAACCTCACTTTACGCCTGCCTCCCAGTACACATCGCCAATGGTCCTGGCGTTTTAACGACACTTTTTTGCAGGACGTGGACTGTCGGTCTCGAATCGACAACGCATTAGATTCATATATCTGTACCAATGACCTGGATGACATTTCTAAAGTCTCGGTCTGGGAAGCACACAAATGTGTCATTAGGGGGGTTTGTGTCCAGATAGGATCTTTTCGTAAAAAGCAGAGGGAGAAACTCCGGGGTGAATTATTGTCTAAAATACAATCTCTAGAGCTTTTACACAAAAAATTCCAAACCCCACAATATTATGCTGATCTTGAAGCTGCTAGGGCAGATCTGAATAAGCTACTCTCTGACAGAGTCAAATTTTCTTATCGAAAGTGCCGTAGCAGATACTATCAATGGGGTAACAAACCTGGGAAATTACTAGCCAAAGCCCTTAGAGAGCAACGAGCTCTTACTTTTATTCATGCAATTAAAAATAGTCACGGTCAGCCCCAACATGAGACACCTCACATCGCTAGGGCCTTTAGGGCATATTATTCCACTCTGTATAACCTTTCTGGTCCGACAGGAAGAACTGATAAGTTGTCCCATCAAACAGCCATAGCTGACTACTTACGGGCCTTAGACTTCCCCACGCTATCCACAAAAGAAGTGGAAGATCTAGATGCCCCTTTCTCTACTGAGGAGGTTATGAAAGTCGTTGAATCTTCTCCCAACGGCAAGAGTCCTGGCCCTGATGGATATACCATTGCTTATTATAAAGCTTTCAAGGAGAAATTGGTCCCTCTACTCACGAGAGCCTTTAATACTATATCAGAACAATCGCCTTTCTCCCCGCAATCTCTTGAAGCCCATATTGCAGTTTTACCCAAGGAAGGTAAAGACCCCAGTCTTTGCTCCAGTTATCGGCCAATTTCACTATTAAATATAGACATAAAACTTTTTGCCAAACTGATTGCAAATCGCCTTAAACTATTATTACCTGGTTTGATACATGGAGATCAAGCTGGATTTGTTTTAGGCCGAGAAGCTAGAGATAACACCTCTAAAGTACTCAACATGATTCACTATGCTGGTCAGCTTTCATCCCCATCAATCATACTGTCGACCGATGCTGAAAAAGCGTTTGACAGAGTGGACTGGGACTTTTTGTCTGGCATACTGAAGCATCTAGGGCTCGGTAATACCTGTCTTCACAGAATCCTATCTCTTTATACTTCCCCGTCCGCCAAAATTAGGATTAATGGCTCCCTTTCTGATTCCTTTTCTATTACCAATGGCACGCGACAAGGCTGCCCACTATCCCCATTGCTTTTTGTCCTTTGCATGGAAACATTAGCTCGAAGCATTAGGGCTAATCCGAATATCTTGGGTTTGCTGGTAAAAGGTACTGAATACAAATTGGCTTTATATGCCGACGATTTACTCGCTATAATTTCAAAACCGGTCACTTCTTTGCCAAACCTGATGGTAGAATTTGAGAAGTTCGGAGCCCTCTCTAACTTCAAAATAAATTATTCCAAATCTATTGCCATGAATTTAACTACCCCTCCTGATGTAGTAGAGGGTTTGACACATGCCTTCCCCTTTACTTGGCACGATCACAAATTAAAATATTTGGGGGTGCTACTGTCCAACGATTTATCCAAATTATTCTCCCTGAATTTTAGCCCCTTGTTGACGAGGCTTCGCCTAGACTTCCAGAAATGGAAGAAATTAAGATTGTCATGGTTCGGCAGGATTAACGTTGTCAAAATGAACGCCCTCCCTAGGATATTATTCTTTCTCCAGACCCTTCCAATACACATCCCCCTACTTTGGTTCCGAGACGTCCAGAATCTTATTCGTACATTTGTTTGGGGATGCAAAACACCCAGGTTTAAACACGACATTTTATTTAGGAGAAAACATCAAGGGGGGCAACAACTCCCACATATTTCTAACTACTACCATGCAGTACATTTGAATAGGATTCTGGAATGGTCGCGTGCTAAAGATCGCAAACAATGGGTTCTACTAGAGGAGGGCTGCCTTCCACATTATATCGAAATTGCACCTTGGCTTCCTATCCTTCCGAAGGTCACTCACCCCACGGTCTCCCCCACGCTTAAATTAGGGGCCATGCTGAGATCTCAAAGCCATATATCCTCCAAATGGTCCCCTCTAACCTCCTTTCTCCATAACTCCGAATTTGCTCCCGGTCTCCACGGGACAGCTTTTGCTCCATGGGCGGAAGCTGGGATTTTCAGGGTCGGTCAGCTGGTGAGTTTGGGTAGGGTGCGCTCCTTTTCAGATGTTCAGTCTTCTTGGAACCTACATAGTGCTGAGTTTTGGAGGTTCCTGCAGGTTCATCATTTCATAACGTCTTCTAAGAACCTTTCTGATATAACTAGGGATCTCACCGGGTTTGAAAAAATATGCGTTTCTCCTATTTCTCCCACACATACTATCTCACAAATTTATGCGCTCATCATGGAAGACTTTTTTCCGCAACCTCCTACCTTCATGGCGTCCTGGGAGAAGGAACTGTCAGGGCTACCTACACAGATCAAATGGGATTCAGTATTTAGTAACGCCCAAGCGAGCTCTTTATGCTCATCGACATTAGAGACCCTCTATAAACTTATATATAGGTGGTATAGGACTCCTCTTGTTCTTAATAAAATGTTTCCCTCCCTCTCGAATCTGTGCTGGAGATGTAGAAATGCCCCAGGGAGCTTTATGCATATTTGGTGGGATTGCACTCTTATAACTCCATTTTGGGCAGCGGTATTTAAGTGTTCTGAACTGATAGTGGGAGATGAGATCCCGAAAGACCCGGGTTTTTGGCTCCTCAATCACACCTCCACGGAGGCGCACTCCTACAAACATTCCCTATTGAGACATCTTAGCAACGCAGCAAAAGCGGTTATTCCAATTCTTTGGAGATCCACCTCACCACCCTCGATTAAATTATGGTTCACAAAGATCGATTACTTTTTAGACATGGAAGACCTTATCTCCTTCTCATCTGAGAAAACCGTTAACTTCACAGCTATCTGGTTTCCCTGGTACGACTTTAAGGACTCGCCTGTGTATCGGTCCTACATGGCGACATAACCCCCCCTCATATTCCGGGTACGATGTCTTTCTAATACGTCTCAGATCCTTAATTGATAAAGCTCCCCCCCTTATCTCCCAAACAACCCATCCTTTCTGCGCAGACACTCACACCTGACTCTACCTGTCTTAACTTTCCCCTACTTTTCTTTTTTCTTCCTTCTCTTTTTTCTCTCTTTTCTTTCCTATTTTCTTATCCTGTTTTGTTAAAATGTTCCCCCTTTATAAGCTCTGATGTTGTAAGCTATGTAGACAACTTATTTCCATACTTTGGGTGCTTTAAATGTATTGTTCTGATATATATGATGTGCAATGATTTTGTCCCCTTTTTTTTGGAAAAGTATTGCTTTAATGTTCTGTCTGTTGCTTTAATTAATAAAAAACAGTTTACACAAAAAGAAACTGAACCCCTTGGGTTACAGCACCATAACTGCAGAGGCTCGCATCCGTCGTCAATAGAATCCAGGTCTGAATTCCGAAATGTCGACCCTCCACTAGGTGGGAGGTCTGTAACCACCATAACAGGGAAATCCGTGCTCTTGGTGAAAGGGATATCCGCCGGTGCATGTGCAGGTGTGACCCTGACCATTTGTCCAGCAGATCCAGCTGGAATGGATGGGCATGAAACCTTCCATACTGAATTGACTTGAATGAGGCTACCATCTTGCCCAGCAGGTGGATGCAAAGATGCACCGAGATTTTTGGAGGTTTTAGAACGAAGCGCACCATTGACTGAATAGTCAAGGCCTTGTCCATAGGAAGGAACACCTTCTGAGACACCATGTCCAGGACCATCCCCAAGAACTGAAGCCTCTGCAATGTTTCCAGGTGGGATTTCTGTAGATTGAGAATCCACCCGTGATCTGTCAGTAGCCGTGTAGTCATTGCTATGCTTTCCAACAACCGAGCCTCGGATACTGCTTTTATGAGAAAATCGTCCAAGTATGGAACGATGTTCACACCCATCACGCTGAGTTGTAGCATTATCTCCGCCATCACCTTTGTTAACACCCGTGGTGCCGTGGAGAGGCCAAAGAGCAAGGCCTGAAATTGGAAGTGAATATCATGCATTGCAAACCCGAGGTAAGTCTGATGAGGTGGCCATATCGGGATGTGAAGGTACGCATTCTTAATATCTGTTAGGTTCCTGGTGCTCAGAACAAGGGAGATGTTATGAAGCGAGTCCAGAGCACCAGGACGTAATGCTGGGAAAGGGGAATGGAAAGGGAATAGCCCCTGGCGCCCTATCTCCGTTGTCTCACCCGTGCTGTCAGTACACTCTTGCGAGACTATGGTTGCTTGAGCCCATGGCAGCCGCGTTTGAAGGGCGGATTACGTCTGCCCAACTTCGATGCCCCCTCAGGTCTTAATGAGAGACAAAGAGTGAACCGAGACAGGGTGATAACAAGGGGCCCTCTGACTAAACAACAAGGCCAGGGGCTACTAACAAACCTAAAACCAAAGTATGTGCGGCTTGCCGCCAAAGGAAAAGAACAACAAAGGAAATGCTGACCACACGCCGACACAATACTTTTGTGTACCGGCGGTGACAGCATAAGCAGAACCCTCTGCAAAACACCAGTGACAGAAATAATAAGGGAATACAGCGGCCTAAGCCAACGGACGCGGCCGTGCCGCTACTCACGGAACCGGTACGAATACTGGCAAACGGACAGGAACTCCCAATGCTGCTGACACAGACTCTCAGAACTGGAGGACAGGCAGAATCCCAAACGACAGACCGGTGGACACCAAGAAGCCAGAAACTTGCACAGGCAAAGGTACTGGACCTCAGGACAGGAACGCCTCACGGCAGGACACGGGATCAGACATAGGAATCGACACAGGGACTGACACAGGAATCGACACAGGAATCGACACAGGAAGCTCAGAACTCAAGCAGACTGAAAACCCAGGAATATCACCAGCATCTGCGAACTGCAATCAGCCAGCATATAACAGAGAGGCCTAATTAATAATCCCATGCAGCTGCCTTGTTGCATGATTCCAAACTGACCAGATGCAATTAGCAGCCAGGTGAGGCTGAACACAAGGGAACAAGCTGCAATTACACAGACTCACCAGCGGCAGCAGACAAGAGTATTCTAAAACAGAGCAACAGGAAATCCTGGCATGCAAGACAACTTTATAACATAAAATAGGAATGAACCACTACCTGTGGTTCATAACAGTATCCCCTCCTTAAGGGTGAGCTCCGAGCACCCTATGACACCCACGGGGAACATAAACAGAAGTATAACATGAAATACAGAACAAAACTGCAAAACAGGAATGAGCCACAGCCGTGGCTCATAACATTACCCCCCCCCTTGAGGAGGGGTCAAAAGACCCCAAAATTCAGACTATCCAGAACAAGGGATACAAAAAAAAAAAACCTGACACACTGGTCTAACAGACAAGAAAACAAAAAAAACAAGTTGTAGCAACAACTTGTAACAGTGCCCTCCCCTTGATGGTGGCCACTGGACACAAGACAAGGAAAAAAAAATCTCTTTTTTTTTTTTTTTATCAAGGCAAGAGTCAAGAATTATTTTTTTTCTTCTTCTTCTTTTTACAAAGCTCTTTAGGTCTGACCAAGGTAATTCCCCAAACATTGTCTGAACTGATGGTACCACCCAGCAAGGCTGCGTTCAAATCAGAGACAGGTCTCTTACCCTTGGGAGCTGAACTTTCTGGTAAAGTACTATTATTAGAAGAAGTCAAAAAAGCACATCCTGCAGTCAAAACAACGGGCTGGGACTCTTGTGCAGAGTTTACAGTATTTGGTGGACTCTCAGCAGACAAGACGGGTGACTTAGAGGAACCTGAACCAATTTCTTTGGAACCGTATCTTTTAACAATTGCATCACAGAATGCTAGGGGATCCTGAAGAATGGGATCTTCAGCTTTCATTAGACTGGTCGCCCACTCAGAAGGCTCTCCTCTAAAAGAATAAATCAGATAGAGCCCAAGGTTTTCTGAAGTGATGCCCAGAAATGGTCTAGACAACATAATAGTGTAATAGTGTTTGAAAAGCGCCAGAAATTGGGCGAAGTCCCCATCAAAGGTTATGGATGTTGAGATATCAGAGTCAGGATCTGTTTCCTTCTCATCTGACTGACTGGAGTGCTTTGCTAGGACCTGGTCACTATTGACCTTACTCGAGGCTGAGACTCTCTGAACCCCACCCGGGGCTGAGACTTTCTGAACCCCACCCGGGGCAGTGACTTTCTGAACCCCACCCGGGGCAGTGACTTTCTGAACCCCACCCGGGGCAGTGACTTTCTGAACCCCACCCGGGGCAGTGACTTTCTGAACCCCACCCGGGGCAGTGGCCTCCGGGAACCCCGCTGGGGCAGTGGCCTCCGGGAACCCCGCTGGGGCAGTGGCCTCCGGGAACCCCGCTGGGGCAGTGGCCTCCGGGAACCCCGCTGGGGCCAGCACCTCGGATTCTTTTACTGGGACCGGGCCGTTGGCCTCCCTGACTGGGATCGGGCCATCGGCCTCCCTCTCTGAGTCGATAATTATCGAAAGTTCTCCCGGGACTATGACTTCCGGGACTTTTGCTGAAGCAATAACGTTCAGATCCTCCACTAATGCTATGCTTCTTAAGTTCTTTCCTGGGGAAGCGACTTCTAGACCCTTCTTTGGGGCTGCGTCTCTCGAGACCCCACTTGGGGATATTACTTCAAAGATCGCTTCTGGGGTTTTGCTTCTCGAGTTCCCCTCAAGAACTATGGTTTTAGAGACCCTTTCTAGGGTTGCGCTTTTCAAGTCCCTACCTGGGGTAACAGCTTCTGAGACCCCTTCCGGTATGGACACCTGAACTATAATATTTGATGTCCCTCTATAAGCTAGGGCATCGGGTACCGCTCCAGCACTCTGGGCATCGGGTACCGCTCCAGCACTCTGGGCATCGGGTACCGCTCCAGCAAGAAACCTCAAGAGAGGAGAGAAACATTCTCTTTTGATTCCTGAATCTATAATGGGGCTCCCTTGCCCCAGGACCCCAATTATAGGACAGAGAGCTTTTTTGTGTGGGTTGTGTGACAAGTACCTCTGCCACAGTAGAGACAGGAGTAGGTCTTGTATCATGACTCAACTTGGCCAGAGGGCAAGACTCGTCACCACACTTTGGCTTGCGCAACTCACAGGTCTGCAGATAATGGCCTAAACCCCCACAATATAGGCATAAGTTTAAGTTTCTGCGACGCAGACGCTCCTCTTCTGAGAGCCTGGGCCGCAGAAAACTTTTAAACCTTTTCTCTTCAATTAAACCAGAGGATTCTCTTGTCACCATACTGTGAGCAAGAGTCTCTTTAGAGATAGATGTACTCTCAACGACTTCTGGCAAAATGAGCAAGATTTTAGTCAGAAGGTTTTGCAGTTGCTTTAGGGATTGCTGCAAAACTTCTAGTCGCTCTGGTCTCAAAGCACTGAATACAGAGTTCAGGGCTGCGAGAGATGCCTGCAGGGCTTGCATAGTAGACATAGGAGGATTTAAAACTAGACAAGACAAGACAAGACAAGGCAAGACAAGGCAAGGCAAGGCAAGGCAAGGCAAGGCAAGACTAAATTTTGCTAAACAAAACAAGACTTTTTTTTTTTTTTAAACACCGGACTGGATTCTAAACACCGGACTGGATTCTAAACACCGGGCTGGATTCTAAACACTGGACTGGATTCTAAACACTGGACTGGATTCTAAACACTGAATTCTAGACAGGACGTGATTCTAGACTAGACACTGGACTGAGCCAAAAAAGAAAAAAAAGTTTTATTTCTTTTTTGTGGTATGGCTGGTGATAATGTTAGGTTCCTGGTGCTCAGAACAAGGGAGATGTTATGAAGCGAGTCCAGAGCACCAGGACGTAATGCTGGGAAAGGGGAATGGAAAGGGAATAGCCCCTGGCGCCCTATCTCCGTTGTCTCACCCGTGCTGTCAGTACACTCTTGCGAGACTATGGTTGCTTGAGCCCATGGCAGCCGCGTTTGAAGGGCGGATTACGTCTGCCCAACTTCGATGCCCCCTCAGGTCTTAATGAGAGACAAAGAGTGAACCGAGACAGGGTGATAACAAGGGGCCCTCTGACTAAACAACAAGGCCAGGGGCTACTAACAAACCTAAAACCAAAGTATGTGCGGCTTGCCGCCAAAGGAAAAGAACAACAAAGGAAATGCTGACCACACGCCGACACAATACTTTTGTGTACCGGCGGTGACAGCATAAGCAGAACCCTCTGCAAAACACCAGTGACAGAAATAATAAGGGAATACAGCGGCCTAAGCCAACGGACGCGGCCGTGCCGCTACTCACGGAACCGGTACGAATACTGGCAAACGGACAGGAACTCCCAATGCTGCTGACACAGACTCTCAGAACTGGAGGACAGGCAGAATCCCAAACGACAGACCGGTGGTCACCAAGAAGCCAGAAACTTGCACAGGCAAAGGTACTGGACCTCAGGACAGGAACGCCTCACAGCAGGACACGGGATCAGACATAGGAATCGACACAGGGACTGACACAGGAATCGACACAGGAATCGACACAGGAAGCTCAGAACTCAAGCAGACTGAAAACCCAGGAATATCACCAGCATCTGCGAACTGCAATCAGCCAGCATATAACAGAGAGGCCTAATTAATAATCCCATGCAGCTGCCTTGTTGCATGATTCCAAACTGACCAGATGCAATTAGCAGCCAGGTGAGGCTGAACACAAGGGAACAAGCTGCAATTACACAGACTCACCAGCGGCAGCAGACAAGAGTATTCTAAAACAGAGCAACAGGAAATCCTGGCATGCAAGACAACTTTATAACATAAAAATAAGAATTTACTTACCGATAATTCTATTTCTCGGAGTCCGTAGTGGATGCTGGGGTTCCTGAAAGGACCATGGGGAATAGCGGCTCCGCAGGAGACAGGGCACAAAAAAGTAAAGCTTTACTAGGTCAGGTGGTGTGCACTGGCTCCTCCCCCTATGACCCTCCTCCAGACTCCAGTTAGGTACTGTGCCCGGACGAGCATACACAATAAGGGAGGCATTTTGAATCCCGGGTAAGACTCATACCAGCCACACCAATCACACCGTACAACTTGTGATCTAAACCCAGTTAACAGTATGACAACAGAAAGGGCCTCTTAAAGATGGCTCCTTAACAATAACCCGAATTAGTTAACAATAACTATGTACAAGTATTGCAGATAATCCGCACTTGGGATGGGCGCCCAGCATCCACTACGGACTCCGAGAAATAGAATTATCGGTAAGTAAATTCTTATTTTCTCTATCGTCCTAAGTGGATGCTGGGGTTCCTGAAAGGACCATGGGGATTATACCAAAGCTCCCAAACGGGCGGGAGAGTGCGGATGACTCTGCAGCACCGAATGAGAGAACTCCAGGTCCTCCTTTGCCAGGGTATCAAATTTGTAAAATTTTACAAACGTGTTCTCCCCCGACCACGTAGCTGCTCGGCAGAGTTGTAATGCCGAGACCCCTCGGGCAGCCGCCCAAGATGAGCCCACCTTCCTTGTGGAGTGGGCTTTTACAGTTTTAGGCTGTGGCAGGCCTGCCACAGAATGTGCAAGTTGAATTGTGTTACAAATCCAACGAGCAATCGACTGCTTAGAAGCAGGTGCGCCCAACTTGTTGGGTGCATACAATATAAACAGCGAGTCAGATTTTCTGACTCCAGCCGTCCTTGCAATGTATATTTTTAAGGCTCTGACAACGTCCAACAACTTGGAGTCCTCCAAGTCGCTAGTGGCCGCAGGCACCACAATAGGTTGGTTCAGATGAAATGCTGATACCACTTTAGGGAGAAAATGCGGACGAGTCCGCAGTTCTGCCCTATCCGAATGGAAGATTAGATAAGGACTTTTATAAGATAAAGCCGCCAATTCAGATACTCTCCTGGCAGAGGCCAGGGCTAGTAACATAGTCACTTTCAATGTGAGATATTTCAAATCCACCTTTTTCAATGGTTCAAACCAATGGGATTTGAGGAAATCTAAAACTACATTTAGATCCCACGGTGCCACCGGAGGCACCACAGGAGGCTGTATATGCAGTACTCCCTTGACAAAAGTCTGGACCTCAGGGACAGAGGCCAATTCTTTTTGGAAGAATATTGACAGGGCCGAAATTTGAACCTTAATGGATCCCAATTTGAGACCCATAGATAATCCTGATTGCAGGAAATGTAGGAAACGACCCAGTTGGAATTCCTCCGTCGGAACCTTCCGATCCTCGCACCACGCTACATATTTTCGCCAAATGCGGTGATAATGTTTCACGGTGACTTCCTTCCGTGCCTTAATCAAGGTAGGAATGACTTCTTCTGGAATGCCTTTCCCTTTTAGGATCTGGCGTTCAACCGCCATGCCGTCAAACGCAGCCGCGGTAAGTCTTGAAAAAGACAGGGACCCTGCTGTAGCAGGTCCCTTCTCAGAGGTAGAAGCCACGGTTCGTCCGTGAGCATCTCTTGAAGTTCCGGATACCAAGTCCTTCTCGGCCAATCCGGAACCACTAGTATTGTTCTTACTCTTCTTTGCCGTATGATCTTCAATACCTTTGGTATGAGCGGCAGAGGAGGAAACACATACACTGACTGGTACACCCAAGGAGTTACCAGTGCGTCCACAGCTATTGCCTGTGGATCTCTTGACCTGGCGCAATATTTGTCCAGTTTCTTGTTGAGGCGAGACGCCATCATGTCTACAATTGGTCTTTCCCAACGGTCTATTAACATGTTGAAGACTTCTGGATGTAGACCCCACTCTCCCGGATGAAGATCGTGTCTGCTGAGGAAGTCTGCTTCCCAGTTGTCCACGCCCGGGATGAACACTGCTGACAGTGCTATCACGTGATTCTCCGCCCAGCGAAGAATCTTGGCAGCTTCTGCCATTGCACTCCTGCTTCTTGTGCCGCCCTGCCTGTTTACATGGGCGACCGCCGTGATGTTGTCCGACTGAATCAACACCGGCTTTCCTTGCAGGAGAAGTTCCGCCTGGCTTAGAGCATTGTAGATTGCTCTTAGTTCCAGAATGTTTATGTGAAGAGACTTTTCCAGACTCGTCCATACTCCCTGGAAGTTTCTTCCTTGTGTGACTGCTCCCCAGCCTCTCAGGCTGGCGTCCGTGGTCACCAGGATCCAATCCTGAATGCCGAATCTGCGGCCTTCTAATAGGTGAGCCTTCTGCAACCACCACAGAAGTGACACCCTTGTCTTTGGTGACAGGGTTATTCGCAGGTGCATCTGCAGATGCGACCCTGACCATTTGTCCAACAGATCCCTTTGGAATATTCTTGCATGGAATCTGCCGAATGGAATTGCTTCGTAAGAAGCCACCATTTTTCCCAGGACTCTTGTGCATTGATGTACTGACACTTTTCCTGGTTTTAGGAGGTTCCTGACCAGATCGGATAACTCCTTGGCTTTTTCCTCTGGAAGGAAAACCTTTTTCTGAACCGTGTCCAGAATCATTCCTAGGAACAGCAGACGAGTTGTCGGGATTAAATGGGATTTTGGAATATTCAGAATCCACCCGTGTTGTCTTAGCACCTCTTGAGATAGTGCTAAAGCTGTCTCCAGCTGTTCTCTGGACCTTGCCCTTATTAGGAGATCGTCCAAGTATGGGATAACTAAGACGCCTTTTCTTCGAAGAAGAATCATCATCTCGGCCATTACCTTGGTAAAGACCCGAGGCGCCGTGGACAATCCGAACGGCAGCGTCTGAAACTGATAGTGACAGTTTTGAACAATGAACCTGAGGTACCCCTGGTGTGCGGGGTAAATCGGAACGTGTAGATACGCATCCTTGATGTCCAAGGATACCATAAAGTCCCCTTCTTCCAGGTTCGCTATCACTGCTCTGAGTGACTCCATCTTGAACTTGAACTTTTTTATGTAGAGGTTCAAGGACTTCAGATTTAGAATAGGCCTTACCGAGCCATCCGGCTTCGGTACCACAAATAGAGTGGAATAATACCCCTTTCCTTGTTGTAATAGGGGTACTTTGACTATCACCTGCTGAGCGTACAGCTTGTGAATGGCTTCCAACACCCTCTCCCTTTCGGAAGAGACGGTTGGTAAGGCAGACTTCAGGAAACGATGAGGAGGATCCGTCTCTAATTCCAACCTGTACCCCTGAGATATTATCTGCAGGATCCAGGGGTCTACCTGCGAGTGAGCCCACTGCGCGCTGTAATTTTTGAGACGGCCCCCCACTGTCCCCGAGTCCGCTTGAGAGGCCCCAGCGTCATGCTGAGGTTTTTGCAGGAGCCGGGGAGGGCTTCTGTTCCTGGGAAGGAGCTGCCTGTTGGTGTCTCTTCCCTCTTCCTCTGCCTCGTGGCAGGTACGACAAGCCCTTTGCTCTCTTATTTTTGTAGGAGCGAAAAGGCTGCGGTTGAAAGGTCGGTGCCTTTCTCTGTTGGGGAGTGACTTGAGGTAAAAAAGTGGATTTCCCGGCAGTAGCCGTGGCCACCAAGTCTGATAGACCAACTCCAAATAACTCCTCCCCTTTATACGGCAAAACCTCCATGTGACGTTTTGAATCCGCATCGCCTGTCCACTGTCGTGTCCATAAGGCTCTTCTGGCTGAAATGGACATAGCACTCACCCGAGATGCCAGTGTGCAAATATCCCTCTGTGCATCACGCATATAGATAAATGCATCCTTTATTTGTTCTAACGACAGTAAAACATTGTCCCTATCTAGGGTATCAATATTTTCAATCAGGGATTCTGACCAAACTACTCCAGCACTGCACATCCAGGCAGTTGCTATAGCTGGTCGTAGTATAACACCTGCATGTGTGTATATATTCTTTTGAATAACTTCCATCTTTCTATCTGATGGATCCTTAAGTGCGGCCGTCTCAGGAGAGGGTAACGCCACTTGTTTGGATAAGCGTGTGAGCGCCTTGTCCACCTTAGGGGGTGTTTCCCAGCGCGCCCTAACCTCTGGCGGGAAAGGGTATAATGCCAATAACTTTTTTGAAATTATCAACTTTTTATCAGGAGCAACCCACGCTTCATCACACACGTCATTTAATTCTTCTGATTCAGGAAAAACTGTTTGTAGTTTTTTCACACCATACATAATACCCTGTTTTACGGTATCTGTAGTATCAGCTAAATGTAACGTCTCCTTCATTGCCAAAATCATATAACGTGTGGCCCTACTGGAAAATACGTTTGAATTTCTACCGTCGTCACTGGAATCAGTGCCCGTGTCTGGGTCTGTGTCGACCGACTGAGGCAAAGGGCGTTTTACAGCCCCTGACGGTGTTTGAGGCGCCTGGACAGGCATTAATTGATTGTCCGGCCGCCTCATGTCCTCAACTGACTGTTTAAGGGAAGATAAACCATCACGTAATTCCACAAATAAAGGCATCCATTCTGGTGTCGACCCCCTGGGGGGTGACATCTGCATATTTGGCAATTGCTCCGCCTCCACACCAATATCGTCCTCATACATGTCGACACCACGTACCGACACACACCGCAAACTCACAGGGAATGCTCTAATGAAGACAGGACCCACTAGCCCTTTTGGGGAGACAGAGGGAGAGTCTGCCAGCACACACCACAAAGCGCTATATATACAAGGGATATCCTTATATTAAGTGCTCCCTTATAGCTGCTTTAATATATATATATATAGCCATTAATGTGCCCCCCCTCTCTGTTTTACCCTGTTTCTGTAGTGCAGTGCAGGGGAGAGACCTGGGAGCCGTTCTGACCAGCGGAGCTGTGACAGAAAATGGCGCCGTGTGCTGAGGAGATAGGCCCCGCCCCTTTTTCGGCGGGTTCTTCTCCCGCTATTTTTCCAGTCAGGCAGGGGTTAAATATCTCCATATAGCCCCTATGGGCTATATGTGAGGTATTTTTAGCCTTGTATAAGGTTTATATTTGCCTCTCAGAGCGCCCCCCCCCAGCGCTCTGCACCCTCAGTGACTGCCCAGTGAAGTGTGCTGAGAGGAAAATGGCGCACAGCTGCAGTGCTGTGCGCTACCTTATGAAGACTGAGGAGTCTTCAGCCGCCGGTTTCCGGACCTCTTCACGCTTCAGCATCTGCAAGGGGGTCGGCGGCGCGGCTCCGGGACCGGACTCCACGGCTGGGCCTGTGTTCGATCCCTCTGGAGCTAATGGTGTCCAGTAGCCAAGCAGCAAATCCACTCTGCATGCAGGTGAGTTTACTACTTTCCCCCTAAGTCCCACGTTGCAGTGATCCTGTTGCCAGCAGGACTCACTGTAAAGAAAAAAAAAACCTAAACTAAACTTTCTCTAAGCAGCTCTTTAGGAGAGCCACCTAGATTGCACCCTTCTCGTTCGGGCACAAAATCTAACTGGAGTCTGGAGGAGGGTCATAGGGGGAGGAGCCAGTGCACACCACCTGACCTAGTAAAGCTTTACTTTTTTGTGCCCTGTCTCCTGCGGAGCCGCTATTCCCCATGGTCCTTTCAGGAACCCCAGCATCCACTTAGGACGATAGAGAAATAGGAATGAACCACTACCTGTGGTTCATAACAGTATCCCCCCTTAAGGGTGAGCTCCGAGCACCCTATGACACCCACGGGGAACATAAACAGAAGTATAACATGAAATACAGAACAAAACTGCAAAACAGGAATGAGCCACAGCCGTGGCTCATAACAATATCCAGGGATACCAGGAATTTCCCTTCTTCCAGGCCTGAGATCACCGCTCTTAGGGATTTCATCTTGAACTTGAATACCTGTAGGTAAGTGTTCAGAGACTTGAGGTTCAGAATAGGTCAGACCGAAACCGTCCGGTTTCGGTACTATGAACAGGCTGGAATAGCAGCCCTTGTTTCTGAGTAGAGGGGGGACTGGAACAATAACCCGTGTTTGTTGCAGCCGTTGGCTGGCATCCATCAAGGCAACTGGTGATGCAGGTGAAGCTGGCAACCCTCGTTTGAAGAATCTGTGAGGAGGGAGCTCTTGAAACTCAAACCGGTATCCCTGGGAGCTCAGGTTTCTCACCCAAGGATCCCGTCAGGATTCTGCCCAAATATGGCTGAAATACTTGAGGCGACCCCCCACCTGAAATTCCCCTTGAAGCAGGGGCCAACTGTCACGAGGAGGGATTTGCAGAGGTAGAGCCTGAACCCTGTTCCAGGGAACCAGCGGCCGCTGGTCTGCGTGGTTTACCTCGATTACCTCGGGCACCGTTAGAAGCACCTCTGGCTCTGCCCCTGAACCTGGCCACACGAAAGCACTGGAGAGAGGGGCCTGGATAAGCATGCCTAGCAGGAGGTGCCGCAGATGTCAGATAGGTGGACTTACCGGCAGTAGCTTGTAAAATCCACTTGTTTGGTTCCTCACCAAACAAAGCTTCTCCCATAAATGGGAGGGTCTCAACGCCCTTCTTGGAATCAGTGTCTGCTGTCCACTGTCATAGCCACAGAGCTCTGCACGCCGACACAGCCATAGCCATAAACTGTGAGTTGAGTAAGCCTATCTCCTTTATAGCCTCACTCATGAAGTTAGCTGAATCTTGAATATGATGCAGGAGTGTTAGCAGCTCATCCTGAGGCATGGTGTCAAAACCCTCTATGACATTATCGGTCCATTTAACAATGCCCCTAGTGATCCAACCACAAGCAATTGTGGGTCTCTGAGTGACCACCACTGCTGTGTAAATGGATTTGAAGGTAGTTTTGAACTTGCGATCCGCAGGGTCCTTTTAGGAGATAGCACCAGGTACAGGCAGCACAATTTTTCGTGACAGCCTGGACACTGAAGTATCCACCGTAGGAGGAGTTTCCCACACCTTTTTATCCTCAGAGGGAAATGGGAAAGAAGTCAACAACCTTTTAGGGGTTTGAAACTTTTTGTCAGGATTAATCCACGCTTCCTTAAAAAGCGTTTTTAATTCCTTAGAAACAGGGAATGTATAACAAAAAAGGGAGGGAATACCGCACAGGATATAGTAAGTATAAGTAAATGATATTCTAAAACCAAAGTCGAATGATTGCAAAAAAACTATGTTTTCTAATTCTAATATTGCTTGGTGGTGCACCCTGAGTCAGTATAAGAACATAGGACAATAAGGAGAAAAGAAGACTCTTTTGTGGGCGCACTCTTTAACTTGAAATGAATATAGAAATTAGTCAGAATAGATTAAAAATTCAAATTTTAATAATTCAACAAAATTAAGATAATAAGTGGTTCATAAAGAAAATAATGGTCAAAAAGATAATAATATATTCAAATAGCACAGAGTGCTGATACAAGATGGAAACTAAATTCCGGCTGACGGAAGAGATTCTGAGTGTTTATAAACAAATAGTTTACATTTTGGACGGTACGTTCTACTGATAAACAAAACACTGTTTTATGTTCCCTGTCAGGGTATAATTCATACAAGTAAAGCAGTCTGGATACTGGTTATACTTATAGATAGTATAAGGGTGGAAAATAAGATGGCAGTGTGAATCTTCTGTCAGTGTTAGACACTGTGTATGCTAAACCAATAAGCTCTACTAAACTGAGTATTCCTCAATGGTCACCCACTTGAGTACTGACCCAGCCCAACACTGATTAGCTTCCGAGATCAGACGGCTTCGGGCGTTTCCAGTGTGGTATGATAGTAGAGGGAATGAACAATAATTGGAAGCTCTGGAATCACTGATGAGAGTTCACAAATTTACATAGCTATTAGGACAGATATCAGAGATAGAATAAACCAGATGGATCTGCTGCCAATGTTAGACAGGGACGTGGCCCTGAATCAATGGTGAGCGTCCACGAAATAAAGAGAAGAAGGAAATAAGTAAACAATGCTTGTAATTTTGGCAGTATTGGAATAAATTGTAGCATCAATTCTGTAATTGGCTGGATTCTAATAGTATAGTAATCAGAAATTGCCAAGGCATAGAATGTCTGAGATAAAGAAACAAATGAAAAAATGAAGAGGGGTAACAATGTAACCAACAGGCTATATAAAAGTATCCAACTGCAGGATGTTAATAATAAAGGAAACAAAACAGATAACAAGGAGACTGTAGCAAAATTACAGTGGTGTATCCTGACTAGAACAAGTCTATTGGGGTTTAGATTAAAGCACTGCCAATATCATAATACATGTACAGTGAATAGTACATTGTGATATAGAATCAATGAATGTTATTGATATTAGTGTAGCTGAAAATGCTGGAACAAAAACAGCTAATAATAAGGAAAACTGCAAGTATGACCTTAAAAAATTTGATAAATTGTACCCGCAGGCAGGTAAAATTAAATGTGCAGCGATAGCGGGCCATTAACTGCTGATATACAACATGTAATCAAAAAAGGTATGGAGGTGAAAAAAAGAAGAAGGAGCTGATATTACCGCGCTGGGTATTGGGCTGGAATGACCCCTTGTATAGTCTTGTAAACCGTCTCGTTATTGCGTGGTGCCGCTGGCTTGGTAGAGCCCCTGGTGTCTCGATTGGTGAGAGAGGGGAAGGCGCCGGGCGCCGCCGGCCTGGCGGTGACACTGGCGGGTGCGGGAAGCCGTCCGCTGCTCCGACGGGGACGGGAAAGTCAGAAGAGGCGCTGAGCGCAGACAGGTGCTGAAGAACGTCCGTTGCTTCGGTCAGCCAGGGAAGGAAGGGTGATGTCGGAAGACGCGTTTCACCCGTCCACCGGGCTTGATCACTTCCTCAAGTGATCAAGCCCGGTGGACGGGTGAAACGCGTCATCCGACATCACCCTTCCTTCTCCTGGCTGACCGAAGCAACGGACGTTCTTCAGCACCTGTCTGCGCTCAGCGCCTCTTCTGACTTTCCCGTCCCCGTCGAAGCAGCGGACGGCTTCCCGCACCCGCCAGTGTCACCGCCAGGCCGGCGGCGCCCGGCGCCTTCCCCTCTCTCACCAATCGAGACACCAGGGGCTCTACCAAGCCAGCGGCACCCGCAATAACGAGACGGTTTATAAGACTATACAAGGGGTCATTCCAGCCCAATACCCAGCGCGGTAATATCAGCTCCTTCTTCTTTTTTTCACCTCCATACCTTTTTTGATTACATGTTGTATATCAGCAGTTAATGGCCCGCTATCGCTGCACATTTAATTTTACCTGCCTGCGGGTACAATTTATCAAATTTTTTAAGGTCATACTTGCGGTTTTCCTTATTATTAGCTGTTTTTGTTCCAGCATTTTCAGCTACACTAATATCAATAACATTCATTGATTCTATATCACAATGTACTATTCACTGTACATGTATTATGATATTGGCAGTGATTTAATCTAAACCCCAATAGACTTGTTCTAGTCAGGATACACCACTGTAATTTTGCTACAGTTTCCTTGTTATCTGTTTTGTTTCCTTTATTATTAACATCCTGCAGTTGGATACTTTTATATAGCCTGTTGGTTACATTGTTACCCCTTTTCATTTTTTCATTTGTTTCTTTATCTCAGACATTCTATGCCTTGGCAATTTCTGATTACTATACTATTAGAATCCAGCCAATTACAGAATTGATGCTACAATTTATTCCAATACTGCCAAAATTACAAGCATTGTTTACTTATTTCCTTCTTCTCTTTATTTCGTGGACTCTCACCATTGATTCAGGGCCACGTCCCTGTCTAACATTGGCAGCAGATCCATCTGGTTTCCTCTATCTCTGATATCTGTCCTAATAACTATGTAAATTCGTGAACTCTCATCAGTGATTCCAGAGCTTCCAATTATTGTTCATTCCCTCTACTATCATACCACACTGGAAACGCCCGAAGCTGTCTGATCTCGGAAGCTAATCAGTGTTGGGCTGGGTCAGTACTCAAGTGGGTGACCATTGAGGAATACTCAGTTTAGTAGAGCTTATTGGTTTAGCATACACAGTGTCTATCACTGACAGAAGATTCACACTGCCATCTTATTTTCCACCCTTATACTATCTATAAGTATAACCAGTATCCAGACTGCTTTACTTGTATGAATTATACCCTGACAGGGAACATAAAACAGTGTTTTGTTTATCAGTAGAACGTACCGTCCAAAATGTAAACTATTTGTTTATAAACACTCAGAATCTCTTCCGTCAGCCGGAATTTAGTTTTCATCTTGTATCAGCACTCTGTGCTATTTGAATATATTATTATCTTTTTGACCATTATTTTCTTTATGAACCACTTATTATCTTAATTTTGTTGAATTATTAAAATTTGAATTTTTAATCTATTCTGACTAATTTCTATATTCATTTCAAGTTAAAGAGTGCGCCCACAAAAGAGTCTTCTTTTCTCCTTATTGTCCAAACAGGGAATGTAGCATGATAATTCCTCATCACGTTTTGTTTCCTTATCAGGACTACTTAGGACCTCTCTAATAGAATAAATCAGAGCTTCCACTCCCTGAGACAGAGCACTCTCTGCTTTATCCCCCTCAACTTCTCCCTCTTCCAATCTGGCATGTCATTATCAGAGTCAGACTGGAGCACATGGGACAGTGTGGGCAGTGTGCGTTCTGTGAAACTGTCAGGGGGGGTTGGGAAGCAGGTCTGGGGTCTGCAATGTGAACTAGAAAATCATCCACAGATTTTTAAAAACACCTGCCTTTCATGCTTGGCCGCAGCCAGTTCAGTGCTGATATCAGTAATCATTCCCGTAATGGAGTCCAGCCAGGCTGGCTCCTTAGAACTGAGACCCTGAGAAGGGATACTGCACTGAGTACACAAGAGAGACCTCCCTGGGGTAGGGGAAAACTTTGTGTTACAGGACTGACATGTAATCTTTTTCCCAGATATACTGAACAGCGGAGCACACACACAGGAATTGGCGAAATATAACAGAGTGTCTTAGACAGCCCTACAAGGATTGAGACAGAGAGGAGAAGCCAGCAAACTCTGCCACAAAGCTAAAGCAGTGCTTTGCCTGGCAGCAGCTACAACCTTATATAAAGATAACAGCTGTATTACACATAAATCGCTCACACCTTCTACAAACCATCTTGGTACCAATTGCAGGTGCAGTGGAGGGTCCTTGAAGGAGCAGCGCTTCCCTGCATGCAGCCTGGAGTCTGATGCAGTAGGAAATGGCGCCTCACAGCTGCTGGTCCCGCTCTCTGAGAAGCCCCGCCCCCTTAATGGTGCTCGGTGTTCCCTGAATTTTAACATACTGGCAATGTCTCTAATAGTAGAAAAACGGGGTTAAAACCCCTTTTCCATGTCAGTGTGGGTATATGCAGTATACAGCCCCCGCAGTGCCGCATGCCCACCGCCCCATTATACTGCCATTTGAACTGGGGAACCGCTAACCGGGACCCCAATTTAGTACTCACCACTCCAGCATCTTCAGCTCTGTTAGGGGTGTCGGAATGCGCGCACACCCTGGGGTTGAGTGAAACAACACCTCAGGAGCTAGTGTCCTGTCAGCGGGGATCCGGACCATTAACCCTTCAAGAGGTTGGTATCGGTTTCCCCCCTGAGTCCCATGACGCAGGCAGACTGGTGCCAACCAGCCCTGCCTGAAAATAATAAACTAAAATAAAGTTTGAAGAAAACTCTCTGGAGCTCCAGAGAATGCACCCAGCTCCTTAGGCACATTTTTCTAAACTGAGTCTGCAGGAGGGGCATAGAGGGGAGGTGCCAGCATACTTACGAATTTGGCTCTAATAGACCCCATCTATACACATGGTACTAAGACCATCCCAGTATCCCCTAGGACATTAGAGAAAAGCAAAATAATCAACAGAAGAACAAACACTTCAGTTATTACGGCTGTCTTTTAAATCAGTGTGGGTGCTTTATCACAACATGGAATGTGTGTATGGAATTGACTCTGGAATAAAGAGTTATACTATATGACTAATGATAAAAGCTTCTTTCACCTTGTAAATGGTAAGTATATGACCTCAAAAGCAAAGGGGAAAGTTAGCTTGCCTATTTGCACACATGCACAGAGGGATCAGAAGCCTGAACTTCCAGTTTCAATATCATGGCATATAAATTAGTATTTTAAAAAAAAAATATTCATTACTATTATTCTTTTATGGATAATCTACTACAGCCACCCTCAATTTGAGATAGTGATAAGAGGACTGCTTGCGATATATGAACCGCCACCATCCTCAAATTATTGCCACTTTAAAAATATAGGCTAACTTACCAGGATTGTGCCCAAAACCATATAAAATATGCTTGGAAAGTGCCAGCCGAAAACCTCTTTAAAAACAATTTACTGTAAACATTTCAAGAGAACTAAAGGGCACCTTGAGACAAAAGCACTTTAAAGGATTTATTAGCTCAGCAAGGTGTAGGAAGGGATGCTAGGCAAGCACTTATTACTACAATGATGGCATTAATAGCAGAGCTTCTAAGAGACAACTACTGTACAGTATGTGTGTGTGCTTGTCGCTGTTCGTGTGTGTGTGTGTGCGTGTGTGTGTGTGTGTGTGTGTGTGTGTGTGTGTGTGTGTGTGTGTGTGTGTGTGTGTGTGTGTGTGTGTGTGTAGAAGGGAACATAGATTGTAAGTTTAACTGGGGCAGTGTCTAATGTGAATATTGAATAAATAACAGTAATAACCGTTACTACTGTACCTGCAGTGGCATGGTGGTTAATCATGTCATGTCAGAAAACAAAGGTTTCATTATCTCACTCTCACTAAAAAAATTATGTATTTCGGAATATTCCGTAATTCGGAATATTTGGATATGGGATACTCAACCTGTATCTATTTTGAATACTGCATAGAGAGGGATATCTCTGCTGCCAGCCATATAGGCACATAGATAAACATCGCTCCCAACCATTTATTACAAAGATAAAGCCCTTTGCTAGTCATATACTGCACATGTATTAAGAAAGTGCCACAATTAGGATTTCAAATGTATACTTTGCACAATGATACTCCCAATGTCAACCATAAATTGCACAGATGTACTCACATTGGGCCTAATTCTGAGTTGATCGCAGCAGCAAATTTGTTAGCAGTTGGGCAAAACCATGTGCACTGCAGGTGGGGCAGATATAACATGTGTAGAGAGAGTTAGATTTGGGTGGGGTGTATTCAAACTGAAATCTAAATTGCAGTGTAAAAATAAAGCAGACAGTATTTACCCTGCACAGAAACAAAATAACCCACCCAAATCTAACTCTCTCTGCAAATGTTATATCAGCCCCCCCTGCAGTGCACATGGTTTTGCCCAATTGCTAACAAACTTGCTGCTGCGATCAACTCAGAATTACCCCCATTGTCATCCATACTTGCATATTCTTTCCTCAATTATCAGCTACGCATTGCACAGTAACTGCTGCCCTTTACCCTTGCAAGGGCAGGATTGGGAGGCATGTTCCATTCACTACTGCTCTGCACTGTAAAGCAGAGGGGAACTAGTACTGTGAACGGGTTGAGATTGTTCTGCCCGGTGGCTGGCATGCCAGCTGTCAGAATACCGACCACGGCATCCCGATGTTCCGAATCCCGACAGAGGAAGGTACGTATACTTACCTTCTTAACCCCCTGGCCCCCTAACACTCCCTTTCCTTAGCCTAAACCTAACTCTCCCCCCCCCCCTGCAGCCTTACCCTAACCCTCTCCAGTTGTGCCTAAACCTAACTCCCCCTTCCCGTAGCCTAAATATAAACCCCTGAGGCGTTGCCTAACCCTAACCTTCTCCCCGCAGCATAAACATAACTCCTTTCACCCGTGGCTTACCTCTCGGGCGTTGCGGTGGATGCTCATTCGGGCAAAGTCACAAAATGTTGTGACTTTATTTACAATATACTTTATCAAAAGTCCATGAGTGTTGTCCCTTTTCTCCGTATATGCATAATGATGCAATTCACCCCAACCCACCTAGTGGCCACCTGCATCTCCCCTCAGGGAGGTGGGGGCGAGGGTTTGCAGGTTAGGGGGCGCTAGGCTGAAGCTTTGCCTAGGGTGCAGAGATCTTGCACTGGCCCTACCTACAGTATAATACAAACACAGAATCAACATAGGCAGACAATTGGGGGTCTATGGGGGTCATTCCGACCTGTTCACACGCAGCGGTTTATCGCTGCGGTGCGGAATGCGCATGCGTGGCGGGTGCAGTGTGCGTGCGCGATGTTGCCCGGTGATGGGGGTCACCAGGTTACGTCGCGACTTACAAAGGAAGCGGTCGCAGAGCCGATCGCTAAGAAGATTGACAGGAAGTAGGCGTGCCAGGGCGGATCCGGACCGTTTGGAGCCGTTTTCGGGGAGTGGTGAGTATAACGCAGTCGTGTCCAGCAGAATGGAGAGCGGAGGAGTGACGTCAAAGCCGGGCCCATCATCGCTGGATCCTTCGCACAGGGTAAGTATGTCCAGGGCTAGTCTAGTTTTGTGTGACATTTTTTTAGCTTAGCAGGGCTGCACAAGCAATCGCAGTCCTGCTAAGCTAAAATACACTCCCCCATAGGCGTGTACTAGTTGATCGCAGCAGCAGCAAAAAGTTGCTGGCTGCGATCAACTCGGAATGACCACCTATGTCACAAAAATTACAATAGAAGAGATTTCCTATCACTGCTTATCAGAGTGAAACTCTTTTATTGCCACCTTTTCAATTACAGTTTTGGTGCGGCGGCTGGGCAATGGTGTGCTCACCAGTGATACTGTCGGGCAATGTATTACTGCCTCACCAATTAGTCTTGGGACCAATGCTTGGACAGTGGAACCAGGAGCCAGAACCTGGCAGTAGCAGCTTAAAAAAATGAGAAGGAAGATGGAAGGGGGAATACTGGCAACGATATAAATGCAAGATCTGTGGGTGATGTAATCAGCGAGATGGGCGTAAGAACAACCAAATGCTGTGATGCAGTTAGAAGCTCAGTGCAAGAACTACTTTACCACCCGTATTACATGATGTCTCTTTCTCTCTACCGCAATAACCAAACAAAAACCATACATTAAATTACACTAGCCAGTGTCTACAGGAACACACACAAAATGGTATGCAATACACTTTACATTATGTATT
The DNA here is from genome assembly GCF_028390025.1 of Pseudophryne corroboree. Taxonomy (NCBI): domain Eukaryota; kingdom Metazoa; phylum Chordata; class Amphibia; order Anura; family Myobatrachidae; genus Pseudophryne; species Pseudophryne corroboree. The sequence goes on along the minus strand of NC_086449.1, from coordinate 488,501,065 downwards.
ACTGTAGATGTTCTTTATAGTCTTACAAACACCAGCTGTGGATCCAGTGGTTGTAGAATTAATCCAAGTACATGTATACTCAACACTGGTTACAATTTCACTCACACATTACAGTATTTCCAACAATAACAATTTACATACACCATACAGTACATTATACTAGGTACCAGGGGCGGATTTGCCATAGGTTCCACAGGGAGGATTCCCAGTGTGCCGATGTGGGACCTGTTCTGTTTGTTGACATGTGTGGGGTGGTGCTGCCACCATAGTTACATGGTATACCTCTGGGGCTGCACATGTGAGGCCGCTTCAACAAATTTTTCCAGAGCCACTTTTAGTTTGCAATCCACCCTTGATAGGTACCCATGTCTATGATTAGAACCCTACTCGGTCTAATAGACCCCACAAAGTACAATGCACCCTCGACTGTCTTTCCATTACACATTAGCCAGTCACCAACTCACTTAACTCATATTACCACCCACACTAATACAGTACTTCTCCATGTTTCCTAGCCCTTCTTTGCATCCACAAACCTATCATATGTATATCTGCACTGCCTCCGATATTACACAGCACCTCTTCTGCAATCACGAATAAACAGTAAGATTTAATGGTTTAACAATTCTCCTATGCTAAAACCATTAGCACAGGTTTCATTTGGGCATAGAACGATCAAACATACTTGCCAACTGAAATAGAGGGTGATCTTTCTGAAGCAGACAAGGCTAAAATTATTGCCATGCCACTTGCATGATAGTCTTGCACACTGAGGCAGTTTGGTATGGAAACTCCACTTTAGAAATATTGAGTTTGGCCCTGTGGATTTCTACAGCTCTTCCTGAGCTGCTGACTTTTGTGCACGTAATGATGCAAAGTCACCAATTTAATGCAACCTAGCTACCCCTGCCGCAATACACAGCCTTTAGCAGTAAGCCAACCATACACATCATCCCTGCGGCAGCAGGCTGTGCAGAGTACTATTTGTACCACCTGGGTGAAACTAGATATGCCCATTGGTTGAGCAGCTCCATCTTTCCTTGGGGTGTATCTTGCATAATCTCCCTGAAATGCCTCATTCACACTATTATGTGCAAATCTAAAACCATCCTGGACTGCCTAAACTATTTGGTAGGATTAGGTTCAAACAACTCCAGTTTTGCCTAATCTTTCTGGAGGACATAAGTTTTGATTCAGATACAATTATACAAGTACCGCAATTAATTTGTTTTCTCCAATGAAATAATTATATTCTCTGGTTCTTTCTGATGATAGAGCCATGAACTTTACTATTTACCATGTTGATAGAGGCATGTAGAGCCCTAGATGTAGCCTTTTGGTGAAATTAGTAGAAAACCATATGGTTTGAACTTCCAATGAATACGAGAAAACCTTACTGCTGGGATGGCTAGCAACAGATTCAATGTTAACTAGCTATAAATAATGTTTCTCACTTTAGATTGATAGGTTTCACATGGTTTTGAAATAGTCCTATAAGCATTATCAGAAGGAGCAACAACTGCATCTCTAAGACAATTACAGATGGAGATAGTTGAATTCTCTAATGCTCAAGCAATAAAGAATGCTCAATACCTTTACTCTACAGAAACCAAAGCTCCCCAAAGATCATCACCCACATCATATACTGTATACACCACAGACATAATGAACATTGCATGACTAGAGGTCTATTATGTATTTGGAGTGATCCTTGCTGCTGCTAACAAGGAAACAGCAGCAAAGCTCAGATATGTTAATGCAGCAGGAGGCATCTTGTATAAGTAGACCCCTCATACATGCATATGTGATCCAGCGCTGCATCTGAGGATGCAGCATTGGATCACATGCAACACCATCAGCATAAGCAGATACAGGAGCGGTCACACATAGAACATAGGCATGCCTCATATCATTTTAGTCAGTAGGGTCTGCTTGTGCGTCTCATGCACACAGCAATGCGCGTAAGATGCATTTTCGGCATAAAAATACGCCAGACGCAAATGGAGTTGCACGGGACCTGTCAGCTCACTCACACCAGGCATCTCCCGTAACGTGAAAAAGAAAAAGGAGGCTGCGCTTTTGTGTTTTCAAGAGCTAATAATATACCAGAGCGATATTCAATATTAAATTCTGCAATTTATTAATAAAATAAAACAAATTATATATATAAATAAATATTAAAAAATTCTTAATTCTTAAACCATAAAATTGCATGCATGTCACTAAGAATTTAGAAAGTATGAATTAATACAATTATATTTCAATATTATTATTATTTTTTAATTCTTTTCTACCCCCCTCAATTTCTTCTTTGAATTCTGCTTTGTCTATCCCCCTCTTGGTCTTTCCCCCTCTTTTTTATTTTAATTTTTTTCCTTTTCTCTTTAGCTGTGTCTCGTTTTTTGTGTGATTTTGTCCAGCCCCAAGTGGTCTGCTGGTTTCCGGCTAGGTATCTGACTGACATGAGGGTTCCCCCAGTCTTAGCCACACCCTCCCAATAATCAATAATAATCTTTACTTTTACAGTGTTTCTTTTTCTTTTTTTGCATTTTTTCTTTTTAAACAGGAGGGACACGAGGCAAACAGTCACATGATTGAGACATGTTTCTGATCCCTCCAGTTCACAACAATAATTTTTACACCTCTACGGCGTTTCTTTCTCTTTTACTTTTTTTTTACTTTTATGTTATTTTTTTGTGATTATAAAAATGAACAGAAAGGAAAGCTGGGGATTAAGGCTACTGGCGACATCCCCCCCCCTACCCCAAAAAAAAAAAAGACACTGGGCAGCCACTTCATGGGTGTGTTGGAAGAACTGCTAAGCTGCTAATTAGTTTTAAAATGTGGACAGTTACATCCAACTCATTGATGACTGAATATTTTAAACCCAGGCAATGGCGGGTACTTCAGCTAGTAACTTATCATTCTTAATAAATCTTGTAAAGAATAACAGTAACTAAGAAGTGGAAAAAGAATAAATACAAGGCAGGAAGTAGAAAGGGAAGGAGAGGGGAATGGACGAAAACTAAGGGACCAGCCGCCATGGAGTTAAAAGTCTGCGGTCCATAAATATAAGGAAGAAGAATGGATTGAAACAAAGGACTTTGGAACTCAGATCATGTGTCTTGTAGGATCGAGGTCATGTAATTCTTATAGTCAGCGGACTTCTACTACAACCAAGGGAACCAGGTACTAGCAAAATCAGAAGGTTTGTCTATTGAAGAGACCAAGATGTCCTCCATTGACCTAAAATAATCAATCTTATGGAACCATTCCTTGTGTGTGAGAGGTAACATAACATAGTAACATAGTATCTAAGGTTGAAAAAAGACAATTGTCCATCGAGTTCAACCTATTTGTGATCTCCTATGCACGATTATTTTGTAGAAAATTTTGACTGAAGTTGATGACTACCGTTACGTTTTACCCCTCTTTTTTATAATAACCATAGTGCGTGACTATGCCCCGTAACCCTGGATATCCTTATCCATTAGGAATTTATCTAACCCATTTTTAAAGGTGTTGACTGAGTCTGCCATTACAACTCCCTCAGGCAGGGAATTCCAAACATGTATCGTCCTTACTGTAAAAAAGCCTTTACGCCGTATTGTGCGGAATCTCCTCTCCTCTAACCTGAGCGAGTGTCCACGAGTTCTCTGTGTTGATCTAACCAAAAACAGGTCCTGTGCAAGATCTGTATAATGTCCCCTTATATATTTGTAAATGTTGATCATGTCCCCTCTTAATCTCCTCTTTTCCAGTGTAAACATGCCTAGTCTTGCAAGCCTTTCCTCGCATTCCAGCGTCTCCATACCCTTAATTAGTTTGGTCGCCCGCCTTTGAACCTTTTCTAGCTCCAGGATATCCTTTTTGTAGTAAGGTGCCCAGAATTGTACACAGTATTCAAGGTGTGGCCTCACAAGTGATTTATATAACGGGAGTATAATACTCTCGTCCCTAGCATCAATTCCCCGTTTTATGCATGCTAATATCTTATTAGCCTTCTCTGCTGCAGTCCTACTTTGGGTACTACTGCTTAGTTTGCTATCTATGAGGACATCTAAGTCCTTTTCCAGTACAGAATCCCCTAATTTTACCCCATTTAGTAGGTAGGTGTTATTTCTGTTCTTGTTACCACAGTACATTACCTTGCACTTGTCTGTATTGAAGCGCATTCTCCATTTCGCTGCCCAAGCTTCTAATTTTACTAAGTTGTTCTGAAGCGACTCAGCATCCCCCTCCGCATTTATAACTTTACACAATTTGGTATCATCTGCAAAAATTGACACCATGCTCTCTAGACCTTCTGTTAGGTCGTTAATGAAAATATTGAACAATAGCGGTCCTAATACTGAGCCTTGCGACACCACTTAGCACTTAAGTCCAAGTTGAAAAAGATCCATTAACCACAACGCGCTGCTCCCTATTATCTAACTAGTTTTTGACCCAAGTGCATATTGTGCTTCCTAGCCCTGATTCTTGTAGATTGTAGATAAGTCTCATGTGTGGTACAGTGTTGAATGCTTTGGCAAAATCTAAAAAGATTATATCCACCTCTTTACTGATCTAAGTTTGCGCTTACTGTTTCATAAAAGCCAAGTAAATTGGTTTGACAGGATCTGTCCTTCATAAACCCATGTTGATTCCTTTTAATGACCTTATTGACTTCAAGGAACTTCTGAATACTATCTCTTAGAATACCTTCCAATACTTTCCCCACTATAGATGTAAGACTAACTGGTCTATAATTACCTGGTTCAGCTTTACTTCCCTTTTTGAATATAGGCACTACTTCCGCTATACGCCAGTCTTTGGGAACCATACCTGATATTACTGAATCCTTAAAGATCAAAAATAGCGGTTTTGCAAGTTCAGAGTGAAGCTCCATTAGAACCCTTGGGTGAATACCATCGGAACCTGGTGACTTATTAATCTTTAAATGTTTTAATCGGTCACAGACTACTTCCTCGCATAAATAACTACCTATCAGTGGGATATTCTCATTATTGAGATTATGTGTTAGTCCCTGAATTGGGTCCTCTCTAGTAAATACTGTTGAAAAAAACTCATTTAGTGTGTCCGCTATGTCATTATCATTTTTGCTTAAGACTCCCAACTTGTCTTTTAAAGGGCCTATACTCTCCTTCTTTAATCTCTTGCTATTAATGTATTTAAATAATTTTTTGGGATTCGCTTTGCTTTCCTTTGCTACTAGTTTTTCAGTTTCTACTTTAGCCACTCTTATTTCCTTTTTGCAATTTTTGTTACATTCCTTATAGTGCTGAAATGACTCTGCTTCCCCGTCAGAATTGTTTTTTTAAATGCTCTCCTTTTCTTGCCCATAAGTTCCTTTATCTTTTTGTTAAGCCACATCGGTTTATGATTTTTATTCCTTTTTTTTGCTGCTCGTAGGAATACATTTGAGTGCATTTTTAGCTAGCAGGAATTGTAGTAGCTCCCATTTCTCCGTAGTATTTTTTCCTAAAAACAAACCTTCCCATTCAATATCCCTGAAAAATACCCTCATCTTTTCAAAATTCGCTTTGCTAAAGTTTATAGTCCTAGTTGAGCCAGTATAGGGCTGTTTATGAAAACTGATATTGAATGTGACCATATTGTGGTCGCTGTTTCCTATGGGTTCCCCTACTATAATACCTGATACCAAATCCCCATTGTTTGTTAATACCAGGTCTAAGATTGCATTGTACCTAGTTGGTTCCTCAATTAGTTGAACTAAGTAGTTATCATTAAGTGTGTTTAAAAACATATTGCCCCTAGCAGTATCACATGAATCGCTTTTCCAGTTTATCTCTGGATAGTTAAAATCTCCCATCACTACTATGTCTCCTACTCCTGCTGCTCTTTCAATTTGCTTTAGTAACAATTCCTCATCAGATACGTTGATACCAGGCGGCCTATAGCATACACCCAATACTAACTTTTTTATTCCTTTTTCCCCGGATGCAATTTCTACCCATAATGTCTCAACAGTGTCTACAGTCCCCTCCTGAATATCTTCCCGTATATCAGGTTTTAAAAACGGCTTTACGTAAAGACACACCAGTCCACCCTTTTTATTTAGTCTGTCTCTCCTAAACAGTGTATAGCCCTCTAGAGTGACTGTCCAATCATGAGATTTGTCCCACCAAGTTTCAGTAATGCCTATAATATCATACTGTTTGCTTACTGCAAGTATTTCTAGTTCGCCCTTTTTACCAGTAATGCTTCTAGCGTTTACATACATACAACTAAGATAAGTATTTTCCCTTGCGTTAGGGACATCTTTCACCTTATGTAGCAATGATGACCTGTAATAGTCATTGGTTAGTGCTTTGGTAAAATCTCTTTTAGTACCCATGTTAGTAACCTTACCGCCTGCTCTTATCCTCCCCCCAACTTCTCCCCCATTTCGTTTACTACCGCCATCCCCACTATTCTCACTGCATGACCCGTAGTTTCTAGCTAAACCCTCCCCCCAGGCTCCTAGTTTAAAATCTCCTCCAACCTTCTAACCATCCTTCCCCCCAGCACCGCTGCCCCCTCCTCAGTCAGGTGCAATCCGTCATGACAAGAGAGATGGCGCCTGACTGAGAAGTCCACCCAGTATTCAAGGAACACAAACCCCTCTTTCCTGCACCAATCCCTAAGCCACACATTTACCTCCCTAATCTCCCTCTGCCTCCCTGGACTAGCGCGTGGCACGGGTAATATTTCGGAGAATATTACCTTAGACGTCCTTGCCTTAAGTTTCTTTCCTAAGTCCCTATAGTCTTTCTTAAGGACATCCCACCTTCCGCTAACTTTTTCATTTGTGCCAATGTGCACCAAGACTGCCGGGTCTTTCCCAGCCCCTCCCAACAATCTATCTACCCGGTCCGCGATGTGCCTTACCCGATTTGGGAGAGTTCCACAATACCAGGATAACTGAGCATTACCAAGATGCCGGAGTAATGATTTTTTATATTTATGCACCGGTATCGAAGAGTAACCAAAACTCAGGGTCTTTAGGTACTTCAGTACCTAAAATTTGCTGCAAGGTAGCAATAACGTCAGCCCTGAAATTTGATAAATGAGGGTAATCCCACCGGACATGACACAGAGAGCCTAGAGCAGAAGAAGATCTCCAACAGGAACCAGGGGTGGAGAGATACACAGCATGAAGCACAGAAGGGTATCTATACCATCTCATCAAGATATTGTACTGTGTTTCTTTTACAGCAATACAAATACAGTTAGAGTAGGCCTTCCACCTCAGGTCAGATAAAAAAATGTCCAAGTCTTTTTCCCAGGCCTTAGCATAGGTCAGAATGTGAGTAGTCTGGTTAACCAATAGTAATTGGTAGAGAGCAGATACCATGTGGGAGGGAGATTGGGGTGAGATGCAGAGTTTATCGAAAGAGGTAAGATCTCTCTTAGCAGGGGCTGAACTTAGAAAATGGCGAATTTTCTTGAATCTTTAAAAATTATTTAATACCTGTCTCCTTCACCAGCTGAATGACTTTAAAGAGACCCACAGAGGTCCAACTACAAAAGTGAGAGGGTTTGACACCTGGTGGGAACCTAGAGTTAGCCAAAAAATAGGCGAGAGGGCCAAAGACAGACTAAATAAAAGGGAGACATCTTAGGGCCTTCCAAACAGAGAGTGCGGGTGATATCTTAGGATGGAATGGAGATAACTTGGGAAGAGAGGGCAGCCACCGAACTATTTCAGGGTTTTGTTTCATGTAGCAGCCTTCTATTTCAACCCACTGCTTTATGTCCTCATTTCTGGTCTATCCAAGAACTCTGTTAAGAAATATGTTGTGATAATATGTTTTAATGTCCAGCAATTGAAGACCACCCATCTGTTTTGGGGGTTATTTTTTATTTTAAAACAGGAGGGACATGATGCGAATAGTCAAATGATTGAGAAAGACATGTTTCTGATCCCTTCAGTTTCCAACAATCATTTTTACACCTTTTACAGTGTTTTTCTTTTATTTTTCTTGTAAAACAGGTGGGACATAATGTTATAGGTTGTACAGTGGTGGTGCATAGCCAGTGCTGCCATCAGAAATTATGGGGCCCTGGACTGACAAAATAGGTAGGGCCCCATACCACACACACACTGACCAATAGCAACTGCACACTGCCCCATAGTCACACACACTGCACCATAGACACACAAACACACTGCCCCATAGATACACACACCGCCCCATAGTGGCAGCTCATGATTGGCTGCCGATCCGCGAGCTCAAATTGGCTCTTGGCCAGAACTAAATTCACATTACCACAGTGGCTCCATCCCTCCGTGGTTGCCAGCTGCTAAGCAGCTGGCCCGGCGCAGATCCACACTGGGCTTGTGTCCAACATAGCACCTAATATCTAGTACCTAGATTCAAAGACTCGCCATATGGACTTTGTAATATATTGAATCCATATCCTTTTAATAACAAATATATACATCAATTAGCTTTGGAACTCAGATAATGTGTGGGTGTATTGTTTTCTTTTATGGGATGCAGTGTTTTGCGATGTACAGCGCACTTTTATTGTATACGGTAATAAGATGCGCCTGGCGTCTGCAATATATATTAAAGCAGGCATTTTAAATATTTGTGAGAAAGCAATTTGGCATTCACAGATGGGGGCTCTTACGGGATATCAGGGTCTTAATGATGCACTGTACATTACAAACGCAGCTGTAATCGACCGGCTCCGATGGACGCATCGCAAAGCTGATGAAAATAACATCCACGTGTATTGTTGTGTTATCAGTAAGCCAATGATATGAAATTTCAAGGGACAATGCGTTTCTCATAATATTTAAGATGCTAAAATGTATTTTTATTTTTGCAAAACAAGGTTCAAATAAGTCATATTGAGTTTGATTCAGATTGGATTGTTTATCTGTTAAGTAGGTTTAAAAGTTGCTGCATAGCCTTGATATAGTTTTTTTTTAACTCAGGCCTAAAATAACTTCTGGTGCTTGTATGGTGTGTGATTTCTTTGTGACAAAGGAAGCCGCATGGTCTGTCCTCCATTTTGGGCTAACCACATGGCCAGTCCACCATTTTGTGTAAACCTCATGGGTGTGGAAGGGGGAGGAGCAGTGGCCATTTTAGGAAGGTCATTGTCTAAATAGCTGATTTTCATTCTGCTCAGAACAATCAGCTTTCCTTGGTCACATCAAACACCATTTATGAGTTACCAATGCATTTATTTAACCCATGCCATAGTCAATTACAAATAGTTTCAATTGGGCCTAATGAGAGTAAATGGTAAGATAGATGCTTGGCTTGGTTTGAGAAATTGCAGATAGAAAAAGTAAAGAAAGGGGTTTGGTTTTTTTTTTTTCTCTTTTTCCTTCCAAGACTTGTAGAATCTGCTTGCTATAAGATAGCCATTGAAATGCAAATTAACCTGTGTAACTGCTTTTTCTTAGCAGTGAAAAACCACTGAATGGGCAAATGAGTCTCATAGGAGACCAGTGAATGGTACATATATATAATATTATTATAATTATGTGTATATTTATATCAGTGTATGTTCTGCAAGATAGCTATCCAATCTGAATCATATCATTTAAATTATTGATTATTGCTAGAGTCATTATAGATCTGTGTGAAATAGGATACATTTGTTGCTATATAGGTAAATTTGAAATAACAGTATTTTAAGGAAGTAATCGTAAAGGCACAAACGCAGGTCTGCATAAAAGTTTATACAGAACAAGTTGTGTCTAGTGGGCAATAGTAATTAGTATTGTTCACATTTATACTTAGAGCTGTGTGATTTGTTTTATTGCGGACGCAGGGTTTTGTACACGTGTCTCGGACAAAGTAAAGGACTGCGCACGCAGCGTAAGGGACACGCACGGTCGCATGTTCACGCAAAGTGCGTAAGAATGCGGGCGCTAAGTACAAATTATACAATAGTGTCGTTTAGTTCAAAGGTGGGATAGTAGACATTTAATACAATAACACATAACTATCAGATTTCAAAAGCAGGTTACTCTAAATTTAGTTTAAAAACTGTATTGCCTCTGGGGTAAAGCTGCCTATCTGAATGAATTAAAATTTTCTGTACAGAAAAAACAAAAACAAAGTGTATTTGAGTGAGCGAACGTAGGAGTGAGTGGATTCGAACCCAGGGAATTCGGGATCCCGTTGTGTGGTACATCAAGTAAGTGGAGGCTTGGTGGCGTGAGGTGGCTGACTCACGTTAGTATAAGGTTTAATACGCAAATCGTGAGGTGATTTGCAGAGGAGCGTGATAGTGCATAGTATTGCGAAGTATTGGACAAAAAAAAAGGTTTTTGTATTACGCTCCGGGCTGAGGGTCGCAGTTTGTACATCGACCCATGGTCGTACGGCAGATAGGTAACAAGTACCTATATGCTGTGCAATTGGACCGCGCGTTTGTGGGTGAGATATATACAGTGCAACTTGATACCCCTTTTACGAGCTTTTGCGTAGAACCGCGGTATCATTAGTGCTGTGTAGAGCATACGCAATCGTGATTTGTGTATAAGTGTATAGGGAGTTTTCGCTGGTCTCTCTCAGGAAAATCTCCAGCGGTGTATATTCACTGGAAAAGGTAAGTCACTCCTAACACTTCCAGTGAATAGAAACCAATTAGGGACCTCACTGGGTACGCGGTGGTCACTATTGGAGTGAGTCGTGGTACTCAGCGGAGAAGGAGTGGGTGAAAGCGCTCTAAGAATTTTCACCGTCTATTCGTATTGTGCATTGGGTATTGCGTAAAAAGGGAAAAATTCCGCGATGGGATCCAATTGCACAAGCGGTGGACGTTTTGTAGCCAGGGTTCAGGTTGAAGAGCCGCGGCCCAAGGGGTCAGCGAGGTTTGTTATGTGTGGAAAATATGGTTCACACACTGAAGACTTTTTGTCTGAATGGGTACGTATGACTGACAAAGATAGGGTACCATTCCCTAGGGTGGAAAGTTTTGAACCAGAGGTACTGCAGAACTTAAGGATAAGAATATGTCTGATAAAATCCCGAAAACAAACGGTCAGACATACAAAGTGTTTAAACCTGTGGCAGCAAGAGGGGTTGGTGAGTTTGATCCTAAGGTATTGCAGGTGGTATGTTTAACCAAAGTCATATAAGACAAGAATGGAAATATAAGAACTGTTTGAACTTGTAGCAACAATAAATAAGTAGGAAGAAAAAAAAAGAGAATGCAAGTACACCGCCATATGTAGATGTGGAAGCAGTGTCGGCCAGCATACAAAATATAGAAAATAATAAAAATATGAAAAATATGACTGTAACCTATATATGTACTAATGAATGTTGAAGTTTTATTCAGGAGGAGAAGGTGACCTGATTGTTTTCAGCTATTTCTCATGTACCCAGAGGAGTATCCAACCGGTAAAAGAAGAGCAGTAGCCTGTGGGGGAAGTGGCTGAGACCAGTGGAACAGGTAAGTATGGTATCATTCGTGTACATATATAGTAAAACCCAAAAATAAAACAAAAAAATCAAGAAAGTAACATCAGAAATGGAGAAAAAACCTGTCCGCACATTAGTATTTGCCAGTAGGAAAGCGGACAGAGACAAGGTAACCCCCGGGTATTTCTTTCAGTTACCATATAAGAAGTACTGATTCCTAGTAATGCCCCTAGTAAAGATGAGCTTGGAAATGTTTGTTGGACCATGTACAGACCCTTAATACGGGATGAGAAGGATTGAATGAAATACTTTGCATGACCTAGAGGCTTGTTAAAAAAAAATTTTTTTGTTTTTGTCTCTTGCAGTAATAGAAAACTCTCCATCTGGATAAGACCACTGGTAAACACTAATTCGGCAAATGGGAGGTGTCTGTCTCTGTGCAAATGGACGGGCTCAATAAGGCATTGAGTGTCAGGGTGCAGACTTCTTTGCAAAATTGGAAAGGGGTCACAGTAGCTAATCTTAGATAGTGTGCTATTGAACATCACAAGAATAGTGCTAGGTGCAGAGAACAACAGGTGGAGAAGTTGAGGACGGTAAGTATACTGGCACATACAAGAAAGACCCATCAGTCCAAACCCCAGATCCCTAATGGTCAATAATATGTTACACTTGTACGAAGGAAGGGCATTTTGCCAGAGATTGTAGGAGTAGTAGGACACATAGGCCCTCATTCCGAGTTGTTCGCTCGCAAGCTGCTTTTAGCAGCTTTGCACACGCTAAGCCGCCGCCTACTGGGAGTGAATCTTAGCTTATCAAAATTGCGAACGAAAGATTAGCAAAATAGCGAATAGACACTTCTTAGCAGTTTCTGAGTAGCTCCACACTTACTCGGCATCTGCGATCAGTTCAGTGCTTGTCGTTCCTAGTTTGACGTCACAAACACACCCAGCGTTCGCCCAGACACTCCTCCGTTTCTCCAGCCACTCCTGCGTTTTTCCCAGAAACGGTAGCGTTTTTTCGCACACACCCATAAAACTGCCTGTTTCCGCCCAGAAACACCCACTTCCTGTCAATCACATTACGATCACCAGAACGAAGAAAAAACCTCGTAATGCCGTGAGTAAAATACCTAACTGCATAGCAAATTTACTTGGCGCAGTCGCACTGCGTGCATTGCGCATGCGCATTAGCGACTAATCGCTCCGTTGCGAGAAAAAAATACCGAGCGAACAACTCGGAATGACCCCCATAGTCAATATAGATCTGCTAGACAGATAACACAAGCCACATTATTAAAACCATAGATGGGACCAAGGGACATATAGTAAGGAATCATAAGCCATATAGAAAACACAGATTCGGCTAATGGGAAGAACAAAATAAATGCAACATTACCCTTTGGCAAAACTTGAAGACTAATGTCGCATTCTGCTGTTCTAGATGCATATCCGTCACAGGTAGAGGAAATTATCTCACAGATACCGGGTTCCCTATGAACTTAGGATGGACAGGACACTGGATTGATAGCTGGGATAGTCCCAGTAGAGATAAGACACACAGAATTTTTTTTTTAAGCGGAGTAGACCAAGTAGAGAATCACTTCCCCGTAGTGCCCAATCCAGTTGTCAAATTTTTATAAAATCTTCTTCACCTCTACAAACTCATCTGTCACCAACCTCTATTCTGTTTCTCTACAGTTTCCTCTTCATCTTTTGCATTCACACAGGGTGGTACAATACATGGACCCAAGTACAGTTCAAACTCCACATGCCTAGGTCCTTCAGAGTTCTGCCCGAACCCAGTATATCTCAACAGCATGATGACACCAGTATTACTGCAGTGTGCCTAGTCATGCACAAAGCGTGGAGAATGGGAATACTGGTGAAGGGAAATTTTGTATAGACACTGATATGCCTGTTCGTGAATGGCAAACCTGACATTTTCTTTTTCATTTTCTTCTTCTTTCTCTCCTCTAGAGATATTTCTTTTTTCTTTTTCTTTTTTTGAGTTATGCTCATGGTACTCTACATTGCAAACACACGATAGTTAAATTAAGATACAAAAAAATTGTGTTCCCTACAGGAAAAGGCAGTCTGGAGGACAAAGGGGTATGGCCAGGAGTCCTCAGGACTGTGGGCAGGTGGACACGGTAAGCCAGTAGCCCCCAGAGCATACCTTCCAAGTCTAGCTGAGGTGGCACACGGTCTGACTCATCTAGGCAAAGAGGGTAGGTGCAGGCTGATGAGAGTCTACTGGTGTGCACCAGGATTCTATTCTCATACAGGTAAGAGAGCAATGACCTGTCTTGCTTGCTTGAGGAAGAATATTGGTAAAGCAATACCAACAGAGCCATCCCATATCCCTCCTGCAGACGGATCTTTTCAGGAAATACAAATCGACTTCGTACAGTTAACACCCTTTAGAAATTATTGTTATGTATTGGTGTGAACTGATGTTTTCTCAAACTGGGTAGAAGCATTTCCTGCCGCCACGGATGCTGCTGTGTTTACCGCAAAGGAAAATTGCGCAGAAATTTGTGTGTAGATAATGGTACTCCTAGAAGTAGGAGCAAAGCTTGAAATTGTACTATTGTAATCATAGATACTGCCACTAGTATTATGTAGCTTCGGAACCACTCCCAGATCTTCACTCAACGAATCACCCTCTTCGAAGTTTGTTTTTGTTTTGGTATTTGTGTCTTTTTGGTTGTTTTTGGAAGACAACCTCATGTCATGATTGATCCGCACAATGATCAGAAATACACCAATAAGGTGACAGTACAGTACCTTATTGAGATGAGCCAGCATTTGAGAACTTGACAAAAGAACTTGAAACTGTTGATTGCTGGTATGCCAAATGCTAACTGTCTTGATTGTGAACCAAGAGACTGTGTGATTGCTCTTACGCTCAGGTTGCCTAATAGACAGGTGGGAAGGACCATACCAAGTTTTGTTGACAACACTATCCCAGTGAAAGTAACTGAGAGAGAGACTTGGGTCCACGATTCCCATTGCAGGAAAGTCGGTAGTCCGGAAGGAACTCGTAAATGGAGTGAGATCGCAAAAGTATCACCAGAGACTCTGTTCCATGAAGACTGAGAGGCGGCACTGTTGAACACTACCTGAGCGTACTAAAGGACTGCAGAAAGACCAGTCATTGTAATTGATTTGTTATGAACAAGAGTTGTTTTGTTCTATTTCTCTTTTCTCTCTTTACTGCTGACAAACATTTTCTTTCAGGATATTCTATTTTTGCGAGGTTTTTTTTATGAGGAGTCGAGTGTGGGACTGGAACTGGTTCTGTAGGAAGGAGTGATCTCCTTATAGGATCCCAGGATTAGCCGATCAGTTTGTTAAAATCAGAGAAAAATCAAAGGTCTAGTAGTTATGGAGTTCAGAGGTAATCAGGAACAGTCAGACAATGGCTATTCACACATTGCAGATAAAGAGCTCATTAATATATGTGGAAGAAAGGTTTATGAGTGGCTCTCCCCGAACTCCGAAGGTTTATGTTATTTAGGAAGGACTTATAACCCTTGTTCAATGATTAAACAGACCTAGCATACGTTCCAAAAATGGAAACAATGTTCAGAAAATGATAGGAATATGTAGATCATGAAAATTTTATGTCACTGTCACGATTTGTTTGTGTCTTTTTCATCTACCCAGCAGAACCCCAATCGAATCCAAACATCAGTGTACAAAGATGTAGGTACATGTATGTGTGAAATGTTCGTCGCAAATCAGACATTATAGGCCAAAGCACTGTCCCAGCATACTCTATAGGTTGAATGTTGCCCCACACCCAACCAGTGGTCCCGTGACCGCCGAGTGCATATAGAGGATGTCTCGTCCTCCTCCCTGTCTTCCCCAAAAATAGTCAAGTGTCTGATTTGCGAAATGCATACATACTTGTGTCTAGGTCACCGATTATTGTATGAAAACTTTTTTTTAATGTTAATAATTGATGGCAGTTATTGTTTGCTGCCAAAGGGTGGACTGTCGAAGTCAAAAATATTACATAAAGAGAACATACAAACTACACACATTATGAGTCGCTCTACTTGCAAATATGCACAGCGAGTACAGCAATATATGGTAACACACGCATTTGCACGGACATGCCACAGAGATGGATTCGACACTTATTTCATACAGTACATAACTATAATAATATCAAGCGCCAGACATCATGATGATTTAAAATTATATATAATGAAGTAATGTCATGTATGTGTATTATTTGAACGAAACAAGATAGACCGGTCATGTTTACTATTGAAGCACCCAGATTGATGTGTAGATTCATTTGATGCTTGTTGTGAAGTTGTGGGACATTGCAGCGGATAATTATGATTAAATGTATAAAAGCTAAAATCACTTTTATTAGAACAATAGATATTCCAAACAGGTAGTGGACAGGAAACTCAGGCCAGCCCTTTGGATGTCTTCAAGGCTGAACCTGATTAGCATATACAAAGAGACTAGTGACTCATCATGAATCCCTCCCCCAAAAACAAGATAACACTTGCTGATCACACAGGAGGGCAGTTCCTGTTTTGGTCTCTGAGGAAGATGGAGTCCCAGCATTACTTTACAGAGAGAGAGAGATATAAGATACATTGAGGGAATGGTATTGTATGTTGGCATGTAACTGTAACTGTATGTAACTGTATGTTTTAACTGCTCATTGTGTGAGTGTAACCATGTAACTATAGGTATACTGTACTTTGTAATATATTGAATCCATATCCTTTTAATAACAAATATATACATCAATGAGCTTTGGAACTCAGGTAATGTGTGGGTGTATTGTTTTCTTTTATGGGATGCAGTGGTTTGCTATGTATAGTACACATTCATGGCACATGGTAATAAGATGTGCAGGCGTTTACAATATATATTAGAGTGGGCATTTTAAATATTTGTGAGGAAACAATTTGGCATTCACATAATATAGGCCAGTTTCCTTTTTAGGTTTAGCACCACTTTAAGCAGTATCATAAGAGTATACACTCTGAACAGAGATGAAGACTGCTGCAGGCTATCAACATGGCAACAAAAAGAAGAAGCCCTAAAGATTAGCTCAAGAGAAAATAATCTGATATTGGCACAAAAATTACTCCATCATTTTGTCAAGTGAGGCACAGTTCTCTACAATTTTATGGATAAAGACTGTCACTAGCAATATCCTCTTTGATTATTATACTTAAACACTACTCCAGCAGAGATGCCAAAAATGTGGCTCATACTAAGGTCTTTCACAAAACGTATCACCAATTTTCACATCATATCATACAAAAGTACAAAACAGAATATAATATAGCAGGATGTGTTAAAAAAAATAATAATAGAATAGCATGTTAAACAATTCTAGTGAAAGTTGCTTCCATAGCTTGCAAAAAAATTTCAATAGTAAGTAGAATGAATAGCAACAGGTGTATAATAGTAACTATCAAGTACTGTACATGCCAGAAATCGATGTTTATTTGTATTAATTTTTCTACTGTACAGATGGAGCCACGCTAATCATGGCTCCGTCTGTGTCTGGGTGCCGCCCGGCGAGGCGGACCACCGGGAGCGAACGGGGTGCGCATGCGTTGTAGACGCGCACGTGCCCCATTCAAAGTAAATGTGAGTGGCGCAGTCGTGCCTAGGCACACTGCTCGCCCCCACCTGCGATGCAGCAATGCTCAATGAGCGTGGCTCCATCTGTACATTAACTACAATTGTTATGAAATTGTACACTAACCTTCCCTTTAGTGCCTAACCCTAACCCCAGTACTTACCTCTGGGATGTGTCAGAATTCCGACCATTGGGATCCCACTGTCTGTCTTCTGTCTAAGAACCCAACTGCCGGGATTTTGATCGTATCCCATCCCCATACAGTATACATTTACTGTATATATAATAGCTGTTCTACCCCTTCTTCGCAATGGAGTTTCTGATTTTCATGGTTGTAAATATAAATGAGTGTTAAAAATTTGGTAATTCTATAGTAATGACAATTTGAGACTTCTTAATGTAAGTAAATATTAATCCATGGTTCTTGGCATTACCCAAGGAGCACCCGAGGCAGATACGGTAAAAAGTGACAGGACCATTTTTGTAGTTATTAAATTTTACACACTGGCGGTGCAATACAAATGTTAATCCGACTGTCCATTTGGATGTTATCATTCATGTAACGCAAGCCACGCATCGGTAATGACATCATTATGTCAACCCCCTTTTCATTCCCCTAAGGGAGGTTTATTTAAATTCTAAATATGTAGTTTTCCTATTTCCCACCTGATGAATACCCATGTTAAAATTCAGCTCCCTAACATATCGGGAAGTAAGAGAATCAGTGATGAGTCAGTTGGCCAGTAAATGAGTGAGGGCTTTCGCATGTACAGTATATTTATATATATATATATATATATATATATAAAGATAGAGGGTCCACACTCACGTTTGAATATAAACAGTGCTGGGGTGACATCCAATGAGGGAGAAAATTTCCACTCCACTACAATTCCAAATTAGGGGAGCACTCACCATTCTTCAAGTAGAAAAAAGTTTATTCAAACCATCAGCAGCAAATAGTTTATGTCGACGTTTTGGTCACCTCAAGTGGCACCTCAGATAAACCTGTGGCCAGACACTTCTGTGAAGCACGACATCCTTTGGCATCCCTGAGGAGTATGGTGATTGACAGAGTGGAGCTGCCAAAAAGAGGTGGAGACCGAGCGAAACTTCTACTGAAACGAGAAGCTGCGTGGATTCATAGATTGGACACAATACGACCTCGTGGCCTTAATGATGGAATACGCTACAGTATTTTTTTGTAATGATGGTCCCATGATGGCTCCATGGTTATTTCTTTCTTTATTTTTATTTTTATTTTATATATATATTTTTTGTTCCTGTCGTCGGTTTTTTTATTTTTCTTTTGTTCTATACAATCCTTGAAACCGAAAACCAATATGAGATATAGGATCCTATTGTACACATTAGGGATCTCTGAGGAATCATATATTAATGATTGGGACGGGATCCATCGTATGTGTATAATTAGGACCAAGTAATAGATCTTGAATTGTTATGTGATGGTCTTTATAATGATACTCGGTATATCTTATTCTCCTCTGATAAAAACTTACTCCCTCTGCAGCCTCAACTAGATATATATGTGTGTATATTTTTTATATACACATATGTCCTATTTAGGTGATTACATATACTATATTGCTAACTGTGCATTATAAACTCAATAGGAATGTGGTGCGCCCTTAAGACGCACCTCTCTCTGTGGTAGTGGCTTTTTGCGTTCCACGACCCGGATGTCCGATTTACGGTGGAACGCATTTGATCACACTGGGCCTGTTAGTAAATAGCGCCTTGAAGAACTGAGTATATGGTGAACTTATGCGTTCCACAGTCCGGATGACCGGCCTATGGTGGAGTGCATCGGATCTCATTAAACTTGTTGCCGGGTAGCGCCTTGAAGCTCCGATCATGTGACCTTTTGCGTTCCACAGTCCGGATGTCCGGCCTATGGTGGAGCGCATCGGATCTCACTAAGCTTGTTGCTAGGTAGCGCCTTGAAGCGCCGATCATGTGACCCGCCACTTGAGGACACACTATGATGATGTCCTGTATGCTAATGCACTTTCACGAATGCGTTCCACGGACCGGAAGTGTGGCCGGCGGTGGAACGCACGCCGTGTTTATTGATTCTATTGTGTAAAAATGGGATGTTGGCTGCAAGAGGGGGTGAGAGAGATATCATTGATATGGTGATACGATATAATACAGTGACCTTTTGATTTTAATATATGTCTGTTGAAATGTCTAATGTATGTAATTGTTTGTGATATGGGGTGTGGGGGAGTTGCTGAGATTAATTGGAGGGAGGGATTTACATGGATATATAGGTAGCACTAGTTCATTGCACTGGTATCTTGACAAAGGTCAGAACCATGACCGAAACGTCGACATAAACTATTTGCTGCTGATGGTTTGAATAAACTTTTTTCTACTTGAAGACTGGTGAGTGCTCCCCTAATTTGGAATTATATATATATATATATATATATATATATATCTGCCGTCTGGGTCCGATGATGTCACCGGCGCGACACTGCGCCGGCGGACCGGCTCCACTGGATGGGCGTGGCTAGCTGCCGTGTACACCGTAACCTAGCAACGATATCATCAGAAATAAAAAATAAACAATAGTGATCCTGAGTACTAAGCAAACATATAGAGGAAAAACACTATATGTAGTAATGAGGTTTATACAAATATCCCATTTGGATTAAAACTACCATTAATAAATTAATAACATACTGTCAATTGTATATATATATTCGGACATAGCTGACTCGAGTTTAATCGAACGGATATATATGAAACTACTACGTACAAAATATATATATGTGGCAGATCCATAATTATCTAAACAGACCCCCACTGGCCCGTGTGTGATATGGATTGGCATGTATGCAATTAACAATCAAAGTAATAGATACCGAAGTGTCAAAAAATTATATAATCAATAGTATATCCATAGAGGATATTCTTAAAAGAACCTGTGTATTATGTATAATATACACTAGCATATATTCTATAATCCAGCATAGTGCCCCATGATATACACTAGCAACTGTGGAGGCCTATAAACATACTATTAAAGCTACTAGCGGTAAAATCAATGGTAGAAATAAAGACTATGGATTGTCATGTATTAGAACACTAGAAATCATCCACGGCCAATGTAGATATAGGGTGGTGGGCAATATGTGCTCAAGACTAAATGGATGCTATAATCATAGAAAACAATTAAAACTCAATGTTTCAGTGAGTCCACGGGGATGTACTGTTTGTAAAGTATGTATCCACCTAGCATCTTTTTGTAAGAGTATTTTGTTTCTATCTCATCCTCTGGTGGTGGGCGGAATCCAGTCGATGATCTTCTATCGAATTGATGTAAGGCTGTGATTATTTTCTCTATAGTGCCTTGCTACTGGTTGCTCCGATCCTCCTGCTTCAAGAGCAGCCTGTATGCTGGAACGATATACAGCAATTCGTTTCATTAACTGTCTTTTTTTGTTTTGGTTGCCAGGAGACGCAGGGTTTGGATCCAGAGCGGGCAAGTGCCCGTCACAGCTGTGTGACATCATCCGCCCGGCGTCCCGCCCGAGAATCGAATGACCTGGCTCACTGGGTGTCTTCTACTTAGGTAAGGGTGTTTTGTTTAAGCTAATTGTTCCTATGAAAGTTTCTATCATTAAACTGAAACGTTAACCTGCCCATCCAGCTCCATCCTATTTGTGTGGGACCCGTGAGTGCCGCCACAGACTTCCTATATATATATATATATATATATATATTAGAGATGAGCGGGTTCGGTTTCTCTGAATCCGAACCCGCCAGAACTTCATGTTTTTTTTCACGGGTCCGAGCGACTCGGATCTTCCCGCCTTGCTCGGTTAACCCGAGCGCGCCCGAACGTCATCATGACGCTGTCGGATTCTCGCGAGGCTCGGATTCTATCGCGAGACTCGGATTCTATATAAGGAGCCGCGCGTCGCCGCCATTTTCACACGTGCATTGAGATTGATAGGGAGAGGACGTGGCTGGCGTCCTCTCCGTTTAGAATAGATTAGAGAGACACTTGATTTACTAATTTTGGGGAGCATTAGGAGTACTCAGTACAGTGCAGAGTTTTGCTGATAGTGACCACCAGTTTTATTTATAATCCGTTCTCTGCCTGAAAAAAGCGATACACAGCACACAGTGACTCAGTCACATACCATATTTGTGTGCACTGCTCAGGCTCAGGCCAGTGTGCTGCATCATCTATTATCTATATATAATATTATATATATCTGTCTGACTGCTCAGCTCACACAGCTTATAATTGTGGGGGAGACTGGGGAGCACTACTGCAGTGCCAGTTATAGGTTATAGCAGGAGCCAGGAGTACATAATATATTATATAGTGAGTGACCACCAGACACACAGTGCAGTTTATTTAATATATCCGTTCTCTGCCTGAAAAAAGCGATACACACAGTGACTCAGTCAGTCACATACCATATCTGTGTGCACTGCTCAGGCTCAGGCCAGTGTGCTGCATCATCTATATATATTATATATCTGTCTGACTGCTCAGCTCACACAGCTTATAATTGTGGGGGAGACTGGGGAGCACTACTGCAGTGCCAGTTATAGGTTATAGCAGGAGCCAGGAGTACATAATATTATAGTAAAATTAAACAGTGCACACTTTTGCTGCAGGAGTGCCACTGCCAGTGTGACTAGTGACCAGTGACCTGACCACCAGTATATATAATATTAGTAGTATACTATCTCTTTATCAACCAGTCTATATTAGCAGCAGACACAGTACAGTGCGGTAGTTCACGGCTGTGGCTACCTCTGTGTCGGCACTCGGCAGCCCGTCCATAATTGTATATACCACCTAACCGTGGTTTTTTTTTCTTTCTTTATACATACATACTAGTTACGAGTATACTATCTCTTTATCAACCAGTCTATATTAGCAGCAGACACAGTACAGTGCGGTAGTTCACGGCTGTGGCTACCTCTGTGTCGGCACTCGGCAGCCCGTCCATAATTGTATATACCACCTAACCGTGGTTTTTTTTTTTTTCTTTATACATACATACTAGTTACGAGTATACTATCTCTTTATCAACCAGTCTATATATTAGCAGCAGACACAGTACAGTGCGGTAGTTCACGGCTGTGGCTACCTCTGTGTCGGCACTCGGCAGCCCGTCCATAATTGTATATACCACCTAACCGTGGTTTTTTTTTCTTTCTTTATACATACATACTAGTTACGAGTATACTATCTCTTTATCAACCAGTCTATATATTAGCAGCAGACACAGTACAGTGCGGTAGTTCACGGCTGTGGCTACCTCTGTGTCGGCACTCGGCAGCCCGTCCATAATTGTATATACCACCTAACCGTGGTTTTTTTTTCTTTCTTTATACATACATACTAGTTACGAGTATACTATCTCTTTATCAACCAGTCTATATATTAGCAGCAGACACAGTACAGTGCGGTAGTTCACGGCTGTGGCTACCTCTGTGTCGGCACTCGGCAGCCCGTCCATAATTGTATATACCACCTAACCGTGGTTTTTTTTTCTTTCTTTATACATACATACTAGTTACGAGTATACTATCTCTTTATCAACCAGTCTATATTAGCAGCAGACACAGTACAGTGCGGTAGTTCACGGCTGTGGCTACCTCTGTGTCGGCACTCGGCAGCCCGTCCATAATTGTATATACCACCTAACCGTGGTTTTTTTTTCTTTCTTTATACATACATACTAGTTACGAGTATACTATCTCTTTATCAACCAGTCTATATATTAGCAGCAGACACAGTACAGTGCGGTAGTTCACGGCTGTGGCTACCTCTGTGTCGGCACTCGGCAGCCCGTCCATAATTGTATATACCACCTAACCGTGGTTTTTTTTTCTTTCTTTATACATACATACTAGTTACGAGTATACTATCTCTTTATCAACCAGTCTATATTAGCAGCAGACACAGTACAGTGCGGTAGTTCACGGCTGTGGCTACCTCTGTGTCGGCACTCGGCAGCCCGTCCATAATTGTATATACCACCTAACCGTGGTTTTTTTTTCTTTCTTTATACATACATACTAGTTACGAGTATACTATCTCTTTATCAACCAGTCTATATTAGCAGCAGACACAGTACAGTGCGGTAGTTCACGGCTGTGGCTACCTCTGTGTCGGCACTCGGCAGCCCGTCCATAATTGTATACTAGTATCCAATCCATCCATCTCCATTGTTTACCTGAGGTGCCTTTTAGTTGTGCCTATTAAAATATGGAGAACAAAAATGTTGAGGTTCCAAAATTAGGGAAAGATCAAGATCCACTTCCACCTCGTGCTGAAGCTGCTGCCACTAGTCATGGCCGAGACGATGAAATGCCAGCAACGTCGTCTGCCAAGGCCGATGCCCAATGTCATAGTACAGAGCATGTCAAATCCAAAACACCAAATATCAGTAAAAAAAAGGACTCCAAAACCTAAAATAAAATTGTCGGAGGAGAAGCGTAAACTTGCCAATATGCCATTTACCACACGGAGTGGCAAGGAACGGCTGAGGCCCTGGCCTATGTTCATGGCTAGTGGTTCAGCTTCACATGAGGATGGAAGCACTCAGCCTCTCGCTAGAAAAATGAAAAGACTCAAGCTGGCAAAAGCAGCACAGCAAAGAACTGTGCATTCTTCGAAATCCCAAATCCACAAGGAGAGTCCAATTGTGTCGGTTGCGATGCCTGACCTTCCCAACACTGGACGTGAAGAGCATGCGCCTTCCACCATTTGCACGCCCCCTGCAAGTGCTGGAAGGAGCACCCGCAGTCCAGTTCCTGATAGTCAGATTGAAGATGTCAGTGTTGAAGTACACCAGGATGAGGAGGATATGGGTGTTGCTGGCGCTGGGGAGGAAATTGACCAGGAGGATTCTGATGGTGAGGTGGTTTGTTTAAGTCAGGCACCCGGGGAGACACCTGTTGTCCGTGGGAGGAATATGGCCGTTGACATGCCAGGTGAAAATACCAAAAAAATCAGCTCTTCGGTGTGGAGGTATTTCACCAGAAATGCGGACAACAGGTGTCAAGCCGTGTGTTCCCTTTGTCAAGCTGTAATAAGTAGGGGTAAGGACGTTAACCACCTCGGAACATCCTCCCTTATACGTCACCTGCAGCGCATTCATAATAAGTCAGTGACAAGTTCAAAAACTTTGGGTGACAGCGGAAGCAGTCCACTGACCAGTAAATCCCTTCCTCTTGTAACCAAGCTCACGCAAACCACCCCACCAACTCCCTCAGTGTCAATTTCCTCCTTCCCCAGGAATGCCAATAGTCCTGCAGGCCATGTCACTGGCAATTCTGACGAGTCCTCTCCTGCCTGGGATTCCTCCGATGCATCCTTGCATGTAACGCCTACTGCTGCTGGCGCTGCTGTTGTTGCCGCTGGGAGTCGATGGTCATCCCAGAGGGGAAGTCGTAAGCCCACTTGTACTACTTCCAGTAAGCAATTGACTGTTCAACAGTCCTTTGCGAGGAAGATGAAATATCACAGCAGTCATCCTACTGCAAAGCGGATAACTGAGTCCTTGACAACTATGTTGGTGTTAGACGTGCGTCCGGTATCCGCCGTTAGTTCACAGGGAACTAGACAATTTATTGAGGCAGTGTGCCCCCGTTACCAAATACCATCTAGGTTCCACTTCTCTAGGCAGGCGATACCGAGAATGTACACGGACGTCAGAAAAAGACTCACCAGTGTCCTAAAAAATGCAGTTGTACCCAATGTCCACTTAACCACGGACATGTGGACAAGTGGAGCAGGGCAGGGTCAGGACTATATGACTGTGACAGCCCACTGGGTAGATGTATGGACTCCCGCCGCAAGAACAGCAGCGGCGGCACCAGTAGCAGCATCTCGCAAACGCCAACTCTTTCCTAGGCAGGCTACGCTTTGTATCACCGCTTTCCAGAATACGCACACAGCTGAAAACCTCTTACGGCAACTGAGGAAGATCATCGCGGAATGGCTTACCCCAATTGGACTCTCCTGTGGATTTGTGGCATCGGACAACACCAGCAATATTGTGTGTGCATTAAATATGGGCAAATTCCAGCACGTCCCATGTTTTGCACATACCTTGAATTTGGTGGTGCAGAATTTTTTAAAAAACGACAGGGGCGTGCAAGAGATGCTGTCGGTGGCCAGAAAAATTGCGGGACACTTTCGGCGTACAGGCACCACGTACAGAAGACTGGAGCACCACCAAAAACTACTGAACCTGCCCTGCCATCATCTGAAGCAAGAAGTGGTAACGAGGTGGAATTCAACCCTCTATATGCTTCAGAGGTTGGAGGAGCAGCAAAAGGCCATTCAAGCCTATACAATTGAGCACGATATAGTAGGTGGAATGCACCTGTCTCAAGTGCAGTGGAGAATGATTTCAACGTTGTGCAAGGTTCTGATGCCCTTTGAACTTGCCACACGTGAAGTCAGTTCAGACACTGCCAGCCTGAGTCAGGTCATTCCCCTCATCAGGCTTTTGCAGAAGAAGCTGGAGGCATTGAAGAAGGAGCTAAAAGGGAGCGATTCCGCTAGGCATGTGGGACTTGTGGATGCAGCCCTTAATTCGCTTAACAAGGATTCACGGGTGGTCAATCTGTTGAAATCAGAGCACTACATTTTGGCCACCGTGCTCGATCCTAGATTTAAAGCCTACCTTGGATCTCTCTTTCCGGCAGACACAGGTCTGCTGGGGTTGAAAGACCTGCTGGTGACAAAATTGTCAAGTCAAGCGGAACGCGACCTGTCAACATCTCCTCCTTCACATTCTCCCGCAACTGGGGGTGCGAGGAAAAGGCTCAGAATTCCGAGCCCACCCGCTGGCGGTGATGCAGGGCAGTCTGGAGCGACTGCTGATGCTGACATCTGGTCCGGACTGAAGGACCTGACAACGATTACGGACATGTCGTCTACTGTCACTGCATATGATTCTCTCAACATTGATAGAATGGTGGAGGATTATATGAGTGACCGCATCCAAGTAGGCACGTCACACAGTCCGTACTTATACTGGCAGGAAAAAGAGGCAATTTGGAGGCCCTTGCACAAACTGGCTTTATTCTACCTAAGTTGCCCTCCCACAAGTGTGTACTCCGAAAGAGTGTTTAGTGCCGCCGCTCACCTTGTCAGCAATCGGCGTACGAGGTTACATCCAGAAAATGTGGAGAAGATGATGTTCATTAAAATGAATTATAATCAATTCCTCCGCGGAGACATTGACCAGCAGCAATTGCCTCCACAAAGTACACAGGGAGCTGAGATGGTGGATTCCAGTGGGGACGAATTGATAATCTGTGAGGAGGGGGATGTACACGGTGATATATCGGAGGGTGAAGATGAGGTGGACATCTTGCCTCTGTAGAGCCAGTTTGTGCAAGGAGAGATTAATTGCTTCTTTTTTGGGGGGGGTCCAAACCAACCCGTCATATCAGTCACAGTCGTGTGGCAGACCCTGTCACTGAAATGATGGGTTGGTTAAAGTGTGCATGTCCTGTTTTGTTTATACAACATAAGGGTGGGTGGGAGGGCCCAAGGACAATTCCATCTTGCACCTCTTTTTTCTTTTCTTTTTCTTTGCATCATGTGCTGATTGGGGAGGGTTTTTTGGAAGGGACATCCTGCGTGACACTGCAGTGCCACTCCTAGATGGGCCCGGTGTTTGTGTCGGCCACTAGGGTCGCTAATCTTACTCACACAGTCAGCTACCTCATTGCGCCTCTTTTTTTCTTTGCGTCATGTGCTGTTTGGGGAGGGTTTTTTGGAAGTCACATCCTGCGTGACACTGCAGTGCCACTCCTAGATGGGCCCGGTGTTTGTGTCGGCCACTAGGGTCGCTAATCTTACTCACACAGCTACCTCATTGCGCCTCTTTTTTTCTTTGCGTCATGTGCTGTTTGGGGAGGGTTTTTTGGAAGGGACATCCTGCGTGACACTGCAGTGCCACTCCTAGATGGGCCCGGTGTTTGTGTCGGCCACTAGGGTCGCTTATCTTACTCACACAGCGACCTCGGTGCAAATTTTAGGACTAAAAATAATATTGTGAGGTGTGAGGTATTCAGAATAGACTGAAAATGAGTGTAAATTATGGTTTTTGAGGTTAATAATACTTTGGGATCAAAATGACCCCCAAATTCTATGATTTAAGCTGTTTTTTAGTGTTTTTTGAAAAAAACACCCGAATCCAAAACACACCCGAATCCGACAAAAAAAATTCGGTGAGGTTTTGCCAAAACGCGTTCGAACCCAAAACACGGCCGCGGAACCGAACCCAAAACCAAAACACAAAACCCGAAAAATTTCAGGCGCTCATATATATATATATATATATATATATATATATATATATATATATATAGGAAGTCTGTGTTTATATATATATATATATATATATACCAACTAGGACAAATGAGGCGGCACTCAGAGTCTTCAAACAAGTGAAAAATTGTAATGGTGCTTCAACGTTTCGGGGTCTCCCCCTTCGTCAGGAATAATGCAGTGCAAAATACAATGTGTTTAAATAGAACTTACCCTCCTTCAGGAACATCCCATCCAGCGTGCATCCGTGGCCGCGCCATCCCGGCGCCCAGCCCGCCGTCCTCAGCGTCTCAGCGGAAGTGACGCGTCGGCGCCTGGAGGCGCGTCCACGGGCCCGCTGCCTAGCAACAGAGAGGGATGTAAACACCCATTAGTGATACAGGGACGTGAACTTTGCTTTGAGTCACTGTTCCCGTGTCTATACAATTATCATACAACGAAGATAAAAATTAGTGTGCTCTCTTAAAATAGTGCTAGACAATAAAACATTAATAACATGTGCATATACACAACTTTTTTTAAAAAATTTCAGGCAATTAGTGAAAAACACAAAGTGACAGTTAATAATACACAACACAATATCTCATTGACATGCCCAGATGAAACCACCCTTTTGACTCCACCATACTCTATTCATATTTATACTAATGGTGCCGACACTGAGCATGGAGTTTTACAGATATCCTGCGCAAATTTTAAATTTTATGTTTTATGTCATCCTGCTAACTATAGACACAGGAACAGCTATCCTGTCTTAGATAAAGTTAATAAGCCCCAGATTGTCATTTAACCCATCAGGTCTAAGTGTGTTTAACCTATGGATCCATCTAGACTCTAGTTGTAGGAGTTTTTTTCCCCTATTACCTCCTCGCATAGACTCAGGCACATGGTCTATGATTCTGTGTTTAAAGGTAGCCATGGTATGTCTGTGTTCGACAAAGTGTTTTGCTACGGGTTGGTCCCCCTTGCCTGATGCCAAAGCATTCCGGATGGCCAACCTATGCTGTGCCATCCTGATTTTAAATTGGCATTCAGTCTTGCCAATGTAGTATCTGCCACACGGGCAGATGATGGCGTATACTACAAATTTGGTAGTGCAGGTTAATGGCCATTTAATGGGGAATTTTTTACCTGTACAGGGATGTGTTATACTATCTCCTACCGACATATGCGAGCAAGTTGTACACCCTGTACATTTGAAGCAACCGTTTTTACGTTGCAAGAAATGCTTTGATGTTTCTTTAAATTTTGCCATGTCTGTTTTAACTATCATGTCCTTAATGCTCCTTCCTCTCATGAAGCTAGGCATGACTCTCAGATGGCGAAACATTGGTAGATCGGGATCTGTAACTACTAGTGGCCATAGTTTCTTTACCTGCTTTTGTGTATGGTTACTGTGTGCATTGAAGTCACACACCCAGGGTATGACATCGCCCAATTTTTTTGCTCTCTTTGGTATCAGGCTTTCAATTCTATTCTTACTTAAGGCTTTTTTTCTAGCCTGTGCCAATAATTGCCGGGGGTAACCTCTGGCAAGCAGTCTAGATTCCATTTCGTCTAGTTGCTTGTCCCTCTCAGCTATATTGCTGTTAATTCTACACACTCTCAAAAGTTGAGAGTAAGGCACACTCCTAACAGTGGATAATGGATGGCAACTGTCGTATCTAAGGATGGTGTTACGATCAGTTGGTTTTTTGTAGAGAGATGTCACCACTGTGCCATCCTGTAGGCAAATCCTCAAATCTAAGAAGCATATGTCGCTGCGGCTACTGCTCAGTGTTAATTTAATTGGGCTATCGGTGGCATTGTGTGTTTCAACGATCTCTTGTAAATCAGCTACCTCACCGAGCCACATTAAAAACAAATCGTCTATGTACCTGTAGTATTGAAACAACCTACTAGATACCAGGCTATTGGTGAAGAACAAATTGCGTTCCACCTCCCACATATATGCATTGGCGAACGAGGGTGCCACGGAAGACCCCATGGCACACCCCGTCTGCTGCCTGTAGAACTGGCCATCAAAACTAAAGAAGTTATGAGTCAACGTAAAGTTTAGCAAGGACATGAAAAAATCAATGTCGGGCCCCTCATATAACACATTCCCAGTGATCAAATGTCTCACTGCCTGCATCCCTTGTGTATGCGGGATGCAGGTATATAGGCTCGTGACATCGATGGTCGCCAAGGTGATGTCAACTGGTACCTGGTCAAGGGAGGAAAATTTATATAGGAGCGTGGCAGAATCTTTAAGATGGGTAAAAGTGCCCTGTATGCATGGTTGTAAAAAGCAGTCCAAAAAGATTGCGACAGGCTCGCACAGAGACCCCCGGGCTGAGATGATTGGTCTGCCCGGTGGCCTCTGTGCGTCCTTATGTATTTTGGGGATGGTGTAAAAAAGGGGCGATACCGGGAAGTCTGTCCACAATTTTTGGAACACTTCTGTTGAGATAATGTCCTCTACCCTGGCCTGCTGTAGAATGGCCTTTAATTCCTTCTGATATTCTGCTGACGGGTCACGTGGTAATTTACAGTAGGTTGCTTCATCAGTGAGCAGTCGCAGACATTCTTCTTTATACTCGACAAGGTCCTGAATCACTATTGCACCGCCTTTGTCCGCATGGCGGATCACTATATCCCTCCTCTTACTTAAATCTTGGAGGGCCTCTCTTTCGGGCCGTTGTAAATTGTGGGGTTTCTGCTTGTGATGCATTGTTCCCGCAGCCTCCACCATCCTATGGTATGTCTTAAGGGATGCGTTTTGAGAAACAGGGTCAAAGTGTGATTTCTGCCCTAATCTTTGGATCCTTGGAGGTAACTTAGACCCTTCTTTGGCAGGAGCTTGTTTACCAAAATGTTCCTTAAGTTTTAACGTGCGGTGCAATTTAAAAGCATTTACTTTCCATCTAAATTCATCTCCATAATTGGTGGGTACAAATGACAACCCCTTACTCAAAACCTTTGTTTCTGCAGGTGTGAGTGGGGTATTGGTCAGGTTAAATATTAGAGCTTCTTCTCCCTCGGCAGCCAGGGTCGGGTTCTGTCTTTTATTTTGGCCGCCCCTCCTTGTCCATTTTTGTTTCTTCCCCGTGCCGGGAGCCCTGCACGGGCGCTTGTCCCTAAAGGGGTCTCCTGCTGTGAAGTAGATGGTGAGGGCCTGTGTCCTTCATCGGATTCACTGGCTGATGTATTCTCAGATCGCTCCATGTATCTGGTTTTACGAAACCGTTGGAATTTGCCCCCTGCGGTAATGTTGGTGGTAGAACCCAGCCAGGGATACACCCGGTGGTGAGCGTAGTCAAGCTGCACTTTATTTAGTTTTTCTTTTTTGAACTTCAATAAGCTGTTTTTATATTGATCGACTTGTTCGTTTAATTTTTTTAGCCAACCTACGGATTGCTCCGCTGCCAGTAGTTGAGAATGCTCTTTTTCAAACATGTCAATTAGCTCTCTTGTTTTTGTGTGCTCCCTATTGGATTCATCGATAACAAGCAGGATTAGATCCATGGAGCATTTATTCAGTATGGAGATCCATTTTTTGCAAAACTCCATACTGTATCTGCCGATCGTTGGAATATTATGTACTCTGAACCCTCTAGGCAGCTGCTTGGCTCGATAATAGTCGGATAAAGTGCGACAGTGGTATAAATAATCCAGCTCCCTTTTCTTTAAGCGTAATAAGTCTCTATAAGCATCTTCATTGGTTGTGACCAATACTTCAGAGAAAATAGGGTCTTTATGCAGGATGTTCTCTGCCTCCAAGTCAGAATAACTTAGTGTCTCATAAGTATCACAATGCAGTAAAAACGACGTAAAGTCCCCAGCATCCATGTTGGTGGCTGCCATGATGGATAATCAATAAGTGCACGTGCGGAGATAAAGTGCGTGAGTGCTAGTGCAAAATATTAAGTGCAAACAGTGAGATGTTCCTGTGCGCTGTAAGATCTCTCCCAGTTTCAAGAAATGTAATAGACTCCTGTGCCTTGAGCCAAGGATACCTGTGCCTGCACGGCACGCCAGGATCCAATACAGCCAGTTCTATGCTCCGGCACTAGGCTATGTCCCAGCAATGGGGCTAACTTGCTCCGGTGCCCTCCTCCAGGTATAAATACCAGATGGATACCAACTAGGACAAATGAGGCGGCACTCAGAGTCTTCAAACAAGTGAAAAATTGTAATGGTGCTTCAACGTTTCGGGGTCTCCCCCTTCGTCAGGAATAATGCAGTGCAAAATACAATGTGTTTAAATAGAACTTACCCTCCTTCAGGAACATCCCATCCAGCGTGCATCCGTGGCCGCGCCATCCCGGCGCCCAGCCCGCCGTCCTCAGCGTCTCAGCGGAAGTGACGCGTCGGCGCCTGGAGGCGCGTCCACGGGCCCGCTGCCTAGCAACAGAGAGGGATGTAAACACCCATTAGTGATACAGGGACGTGAACTTTGCTTTGAGTCACTGTTCCCGTGTCTATACAATTATCATACAACGAAGATAAAAATTAGTGTGCTCTCTTAAAATAGTGCTAGACAATAAAACATTAATAACATGTGCATATACACAACTTTTTTTAAAAAATTTCAGGCAATTAGTGAAAAACACAAAGTGACAGTTAATAATACACAACACAATATCTCATTGACATGCCCAGATGAAACCACCCTTTTGACTGCGCAAATTTTAAATTTTATGTTTTATGTCATCCTGCTAACTATCCTGCTAAGACAGGATAGCTGTTCCTGTGTCTATAGATAGCAGGATGACATAAAACATAAAATTTAAAATTTGCGCAGGATATCTGTAAAACTCCATGCTCAGTGTCGGCACCATTAGTATAAATATGAATAGAGTATGGTGGAGTCAAAAGGGTGGTTTCATCTGGGCATGTCAATGAGATATTGTGTTGTGTATTATTAACTGTCACTTTGTGTTTTTCACTAATTGCCTGAAATTTTTTAAAAAAAGTTGTGTATATGCACATGTTATTAATGTTTTATTGTCTAGCACTATTTTAAGAGAGCACACTAATTTTTATCTTCGTTGTATGATAATTGTATAGACACGGGAACAGTGACTCAAAGCAAAGTTCACGTCCCTGTATCACTAATGGGTGTTTACATCCCTCTCTGTTGCTAGGCAGCGGGCCCGTGGACGCGCCTCCAGGCGCCGACGCGTCACTTCCGCTGAGACGCTGAGGACGGCGGGCTGGGCGCCGGGATGGCGCGGCCACGGATGCACGCTGGATGGGATGTTCCTGAAGGAGGGTAAGTTCTATTTAAACACATTGTATTTTGCACTGCATTATTCCTGACGAAGGGGGAGACCCCGAAACGTTGAAGCACCATTACAATTTTTCACTTGTTTGAAGACTCTGAGTGCCGCCTCATTTGTCCTAGTTGGTATCCATCTGGTATTTATACCTGGAGGAGGGCACCGGAGCAAGTTAGCCCCATTGCTGGGACATAGCCTAGTGCCGGAGCATAGAACTGGCTGTATTGGATCCTGGCGTGCCGTGCAGGCACAGGTATCCTTGGCTCAAGGCACAGGAGTCTATTACATTTCTTGAAACTGGGAGAGATCTTACAGCGCACAGGAACATCTCACTGTTTGCACTTAATATTTTGCACTAGCACTCACGCACTTTATCTCCGCACGTGCACTTATTGATTATCCATCATGGCAGCCACCAACATGGATGCTGGGGACTTTACGTCGTTTTTACTGCATTGTGATACTTATGAGACACTAAGTTATTCTGACTTGGAGGCAGAGAACATCCTGCATAAAGACCCTATTTTCTCTGAAGTATTGGTCACAACCAATGAAGATGCTTATAGAGACTTATTACGCTTAAAGAAAAGGGAGCTGGATTATTTATACCACTGTCGCACTTTATCCGACTATTATCGAGCCAAGCAGCTGCCTAGAGGGTTCAGAGTACATAATATTCCAACGATCGGCAGATACAG
Organism: Pseudophryne corroboree; assembly: GCF_028390025.1. NCBI lineage: Eukaryota > Metazoa > Chordata > Amphibia > Anura > Myobatrachidae > Pseudophryne > Pseudophryne corroboree. The sequence continues at coordinate 488,467,725 of NC_086449.1, read as the reverse complement.
TATGGAGTTTTGCAAAAAATGGATCTCCATACTGAATAAATGCTCCATGGATCTAATCCTGCTTGTTATCGATGAATCCAATAGGGAGCACACAAAAACAAGAGAGCTAATTGACATGTTTGAAAAAGAGCATTCTCAACTACTGGCAGCGGAGCAATCCGTAGGTTGGCTAAAAAAATTAAACGAACAAGTCGATCAATATAAAAACAGCTTATTGAAGTTCAAAAAAGAAAAACTAAATAAAGTGCAGCTTGACTACGCTCACCACCGGGTGTATCCCTGGCTGGGTTCTACCACCAACATTACCGCAGGGGGCAAATTCCAACGGTTTCGTAAAACCAGATACATGGAGCGATCTGAGAATACATCAGCCAGTGAATCCGATGAAGGACACAGGCCCTCACCATCTACTTCACAGCAGGAGACCCCTTTAGGGACAAGCGCCCGTGCAGGGCTCCCGGCACGGGGAAGAAACAAAAATGGACAAGGAGGGGCGGCCAAAATAAAAGACAGAACCCGACCCTGGCTGCCGAGGGAGAAGAAGCTCTAATATTTAACCTGACCAATACCCCACTCACACCTGCAGAAACAAAGGTTTTGAGTAAGGGGTTGTCATTTGTACCCACCAATTATGGAGATGAATTTAGATGGAAAGTAAATGCTTTTAAATTGCACCGCACGTTAAAACTTAAGGAACATTTTGGTAAACAAGCTCCTGCCAAAGAAGGGTCTAAGTTACCTCCAAGGATCCAAAGATTAGGGCAGAAATCACACTTTGACCCTGTTTCTCAAAACGCATCCCTTAAGACATACCATAGGATGGTGGAGGCTGCGGGAACAATGCATCACAAGCAGAAACCCCACAATTTACAACGGCCCGAAAGAGAGGCCCTCCAAGATTTAAGTAAGAGGAGGGATATAGTGATCCGCCATGCGGACAAAGGCGGTGCAATAGTGATTCAGGACCTTGTCGAGTATAAAGAAGAATGTCTGCGACTGCTCACTGATGAAGCAACCTACTGTAAATTACCACGTGACCCGTCAGCAGAATATCAGAAGGAATTAAAGGCCATTCTACAGCAGGCCAGGGTAGAGGACATTATCTCAACAGAAGTGTTCCAAAAATTGTGGACAGACTTCCCGGTATCGCCCCTTTTTTACACCATCCCCAAAATACATAAGGACGCACAGAGGCCACCGGGCAGACCAATCATCTCAGCCCGGGGGTCTCTGTGCGAGCCTGTCGCAATCTTTTTGGACTGCTTTTTACAACCATGCATACAGGGCACTTTTACCCATCTTAAAGATTCTGCCACGCTCCTATATAAATTTTCCTCCCTTGACCAGGTACCAGTTGACATCACCTTGGCGACCATCGATGTCACGAGCCTATATACCTGCATCCCGCATACACAAGGGATGCAGGCAGTGAGACATTTGATCACTGGGAATGTGTTATATGAGGGGCCCGACATTGATTTTTTCATGTCCTTGCTAAACTTTACGTTGACTCATAACTTCTTTAGTTTTGATGGCCAGTTCTACAGGCAGCAGACGGGGTGTGCCATGGGGTCTTCCGTGGCACCCTCGTTCGCCAATGCATATATGTGGGAGGTGGAACGCAATTTGTTCTTCACCAATAGCCTGGTATCTAGTAGGTTGTTTCAATACTACAGGTACATAGACGATTTGTTTTTAATGTGGCTCGGTGAGGTAGCTGATTTACAAGAGATCGTTGAAACACACAATGCCACCGATAGCCCAATTAAATTAACACTGAGCAGTAGCCGCAGCGACATATGCTTCTTAGATTTGAGGATTTGCCTACAGGATGGCACAGTGGTGACATCTCTCTACAAAAAACCAACTGATCGTAACACCATCCTTAGATACGACAGTTGCCATCCATTATCCACTGTTAGGAGTGTGCCTTACTCTCAACTTTTGAGAGTGTGTAGAATTAACAGCAATATAGCTGAGAGGGACAAGCAACTAGACGAAATGGAATCTAGACTGCTTGCCAGAGGTTACCCCCGGCAATTATTGGCACAGGCTAGAAAAAAAGCCTTAAGTAAGAATAGAATTGAAAGCCTGATACCAAAGAGAGCAAAAAAATTGGGCGATGTCATACCCTGGGTGTGTGACTTCAATGCACACAGTAACCATACACAAAAGCAGGTAAAGAAACTATGGCCACTAGTAGTTACAGATCCCGATCTACCAATGTTTCGCCATCTGAGAGTCATGCCTAGCTTCATGAGAGGAAGGAGCATTAAGGACATGATAGTTAAAACAGACATGGCAAAATTTAAAGAAACATCAAAGCATTTCTTGCAACGTAAAAACGGTTGCTTCAAATGTACAGGGTGTACAACTTGCTCGCATATGTCGGTAGGAGATAGTATAACACATCCCTGTACAGGTAAAAAATTCCCCATTAAATGGCCATTAACCTGCACTACCAAATTTGTAGTATACGCCATCATCTGCCCGTGTGGCAGATACTACATTGGCAAGACTGAATGCCAATTTAAAATCAGGATGGCACAGCATAGGTTGGCCATCCGGAATGCTTTGGCATCAGGCAAGGGGGACCAACCCGTAGCAAAACACTTTGTCGAACACAGACATACCATGGCTACCTTTAAACACAGAATCATAGACCATGTGCCTGAGTCTATGCGAGGAGGTAATAGGGGAAAAAAACTCCTACAACTAGAGTCTAGATGGATCCATAGGTTAAACACACTTAGACCTGATGGGTTAAATGACAATCTGGGGCTTATTAACTTTATCTAAGACAGGATAGCTGTTCCTGTGTCTATAGTTAGCAGGATGACATAAAACATAAAATTTAAAATTTGCGCAGGATATCTGTAAAACTCCATGCTCAGTGTCGGCACCATTAGTATAAATATGAATAGAGTATGGTGGAGTCAAAAGGGTGGTTTCATCTGGGCATGTCAATGAGATATTGTGTTGTGTATTATTAACTGTCACTTTGTGTTTTTCACTAATTGCCTGAAATTTTTTAAAAAAAGTTGTGTATATGCACATGTTATTAATGTTTTATTGTCTAGCACTATTTTAAGAGAGCACACTAATTTTTATCTTCGTTGTATGATAATTGTATAGACACGGGAACAGTGACTCAAAGCAAAGTTCACGTCCCTGTATCACTAATGGGTGTTTACATCCCTCTCTGTTGCTAGGCAGCGGGCCCGTGGACGCGCCTCCAGGCGCCGACGCGTCACTTCCGCTGAGACGCTGAGGACGGCGGGCTGGGCGCCGGGATGGCGCGGCCACGGATGCACGCTGGATGGGATGTTCCTGAAGGAGGGTAAGTTCTATTTAAACACATTGTATTTTGCACTGCATTATTCCTGACGAAGGGGGAGACCCCGAAACGTTGAAGCACCATTACAATTTTTCACTTGTTTGAAGACTCTGAGTGCCGCCTCATTTGTCCTAGTTGGTATCCATCTGGTATTTATACCTGGAGGAGGGCACCGGAGCAAGTTAGCCCCATTGCTGGGACATAGCCTAGTGCCGGAGCATAGAACTGGCTATATATATATATATATATAAGAACACAGTAGTATCTTTATCTTGTGCCAATTTAGGAGCGACACAACGGGAGAGATCTTTGTTGGGAGACCTCAACAACATGCAAGAAAAACATAAATTCCCAAGTGCGCTAAAAGTGGAATGTAATTACACAATTCTTCCAGCGTTAATTTCGACGGAATGTAAACTGGAGGATGTTTGAATCTGGGGACCTGTAACAGACACCCCTCACCAAATAGTCATCCAAACAAGAGGCCAACAGGCCAATTAGTAAAAAGTTATTTTAATAACGTATAATTGAACATATGAATTTTTATACACAGTTCAAAGTATAAAATTGTGTAAATAAAATACAACCAAAAAAGTACACAACCAACACGTTTGTAAGATAGATTCTAGATACTCCCTCACCTTTTACAAGGTGCGAGCTCGAAAGGGAGTATCTTCACAAACTAGGGTGCGATTTTCTGACTGACAAATCCAACACCTTTCGTCTTATCGACTTCATCATGGGTAACGAATATAGAAAAAAGGGCTAATTTGCTCTCGATGAATTTATGTAAAAGATCATGACCAAGAATTATGTAGCTGGTTTGACAATCACAAAGATATAAATGATGTGACTTCCTCAATAGGTCTCACAGAATAAATCCTGGGAGAGATTTAGCTGTATGTGGAAGTCACAAAATGAGATATATATATAAAACAATAAAAGAAGTGGTGGAGCAGAAATTATCAGGATTGTAAATTATTCAACATATAGTTCTTGATGATCTTGTTAGTAAATTTCTCACGTTTGGAAATGTGACTTCAATCAACACTACCAAATCACAGAAAATTAGATTAACTGAAACTAACATATTAATTTCTGCATAGAGAATTTATTTTATTTTTTAAAATTGTAGATTTGTGTGTTTACAATGTGTCATTTCTGGCCAAGACCCTTACAGGTAATATGTGATGCAGTCAATATACTGGCAGTCAGGATCCCGGCGTTCAGGAGACCAACGCCAGCATCCCGACAGCCGGTGAAATACCGATGCCCGAAATCCCAACAAACGCTCGGTATTCCGACTCGGTTGGTGGGTCCACGCCACCAACCGAGTGGGAATAGAACCGGTGGTGAGCGAAGTGAGCCACCCAGCCTGATGCATGTCGACCACAGTGAGCCTACGAGGGGACTCTCTGCCTCACTGCCGGGTTTATGGCAGATGTGATACTGCTGTCAGTATAGTGACAGCCAGCATCCCGTCTGCTGGGATATCATATATATTCCAGTAATACACATGCATCCATAATAATAATAATAACAACCTGTAATGTAGCAACCAATACCAAATACAGACTTTATTTACTCTAGCAATACAGGCATCCCAACTCAAGAAGCATGCCAAAAAAAACATTTATTCATCACAAGGAGAGACATAATATACTTGCTTGCACAAGTAAATGTATTCTTCAGTGTGGTTTATGTATCCTGTCTGCACTGAATACAGCAAGCAAACAGAACAGGCATCATCTAAAAAAATGCAACACATTGCACACGGTCCCAAGATCAAGCACAAGGGCATATAGCTTTCTGGTCTTTCTAACCAATGGGTTCCACTCTCATTTGATTTTACATGCATTTATTTATTTATTTTGTAACTGAAACCCATTAAAGTTTAACCTTATCACATTCAACTACAAAACCATAAGGCCCTCCTCCACCCCAACATCTCATCATCTCACGACACACTCCCTCCCACATTGTTTTCCCTGCCAAGGACTGGCGCATCAACTCACAGTGATAGGCATATCACACTCCCGCCTCTCATGCTGCTCCACTCCTATGGAATATGCTCCCACCTCCAATCTAATTTTTTTAACACTTCTTAACACCCACCTACTCTCCTACTACCCACCTACTCACTTACTATCAACCTTTCACTTAATTCCATCCTTGCTGACCCAGCCTTCCTATGCCCACATTCTCAATGTATCACCCTCTCTTGTCTTGTCCACATACTTAGATGTGTAGTGCAGGAACCTCTGGAGGACATCAATGTGTCTTCCAACAAATTTTGTTATGGGGCCAGCCGATAACATGTGTTGAGGTCCAGTAGCCGTGAAGGAGGATTTCAAGCATATGTAATTATTATTTAAAATTGTTTCCAATACAAACAAAATTAAATGGCCATGATATATATTTTTAAGTTATCTCACGTTTTATCTATTTAGTATGTTTTCAATAGATTAAAAAACATTAATTCATTACTCTATGATGGCATATGTAATAGGATCCATGTTTGTCGAAGGGGCGGGATGCTGGCCGATCTCAAATGTTTTTTTGAAAGGGGCAATCGTTTACAAGGCATGTTTTTGCAAACTCTGACTCTATTACATATGCCCCATAGAGGCTATTGCATCCAGGAACAGGCTACCACATGTTATTTTATACACTGTAATTGGCTATGCTACATCTGGTAAAATATGTTTATATTAAGCAAGTAAAGTAAAAGTGATTTATCTAATGTTATATGTTGAATCAATATTATTTTGCTCCATTCAGAGCCACAATTCTATTTCCTAGATTACATTTCATTTCACCCATTGGATGTGAAGATGTGAAGTTCCTAAATAATACTGTAACAGAAAAGCATTCTGTGTACCTTGATTTACAGGATTATGAGGTCGCTTAGCTGTCTGACAAGGATTAACCAAGGATTAACCAAGGGACTCAGACAATAACATCACAGCTCATCCAACTATGGTACTAAAGTTCAGATGCATTGTTTCTGCTTGATGGTGTTCAATGCAGTTCCTAAATCAATCATAATTAAATTTAAATAGTTATTAATCTAAACACTGTTTGTGGCTGGTCACAAAGTAATGTTACAAATGTGGTTCTATTACTGTTAAATCAGCTGTAAACATAAAGTATAAATTGTTTAACAAAAATGTGCAGAAGGTAACATAAATAGATTCAGCAGTGTAACAGCTATGGTGGCCAATCCCGGGATCGGGATCGGTGGGATCCCGGGATTTAGGCCCAAAAATGGCCGGGATTCAATCCCGGGATTGGAAACTCCAATCCCGGGGATTGAGGGATCAGCGTTGAGCGTCCACAGGATGCTCAAACGTTGCCCGGCTTCCTGCTTCCAGGTCCCCAGCGCAGCGTGAGAGGTCACGCTGCGCTGTTAGCTGCTGCTGGGAGACACCAGCAGCATTCACACAGTGTTTCCCACCCGCCCGCCCCCGGTATATGGTGAGTTATATGTGCGGGGTGGGGTGGGGCGAGGGGGCGGCCACATAGGTAAAAGCCAATCCCGGGTATCCCGGGAATCCCGGGATTGGCAATTTTTCAATGGCCCGGGAGTGGCTTCCCTAGTAACAGCCCCTCATCACAGAGCACAGTAGTTTGCCCTCAGCTGCATAACAAATCTAAATACAATAGCAAACGTCAAGTTCTGTCAAGGTATAGGCTAAAATGATATTAAGTAAACAAATGTTACTGCAAGTCAAACAATTTCCAGTCATTGAGGTGCAAAACGCTGGATAAAAAGGTACAAAAAGTAAGTAGCTGAGAGCTATAATTTGATACTACTTACTGGAGTTAACATCTCTGCAAAAAACTATTCGCACGGGGGATTTAAGGCCGACTAGTGTTTAGGCAGATGATGCAGCAGTATGGGTCGGCTGTTTGACAAGTATATGCCAAACACTGAATTTCACATAAAAGTTAGAAATTTTAGGAAATGCGTGATTGCACACTATCACAAAGAAATTGTGGAACAGTAGTATGGAGTCCATTATAAGAAATTATTGCACCTCACCATTTATAACAGCAAACATTGATCAGAATTGTTTGTCCCAAACATTTTCCCTCTTTTTTTTTAGCATATACTTACTTTAACCTTGTTTTTATAATCAAATTTTGTCAACAGTATTTCAAGTTTAGTTTTAATATTTTGCAGTCTTAATAAATAAGGTACAGGTCAGGTATCCCATATCCGGAATGCTCAGGACCAGGAGCATTCTGGATATGGGAATTTTCCAAATAACAGAATACCCGTTATCCATATTGGTCACAGGCAGGTCCAGGGGGTCAGCGGCGAGGTATGAAGGGTCAGATGGAGGGGGGTCCGTATTGTCGGCGGGGTGGTCCGTGAGGATCAGCGGCAGGTCCCGGAGTAGTGACAGTGAGGAAATGGCTGCAAAGCCACTCCCCCGCCTGTCTGTAATTGGCCACGGACTCCAGTGACATCATGACGCCATTACAGGGCCGAAATATTCAGGTTTTCGGAATATTTCGTTTAATGGGTATCCAGATAGTGGATACCTGATCTGTAATACAAGTTACTGTATGTATTATTCCTTGTTAATAAATGTGTGTCAGTGGCCCACCAAAAGATATTTTGTTCTCTCTCCTGTCTCTTCTTGCTTTCAGCTGCACTCTGGCTGCTCGGGTCCAGTGCATTGATTGAACACTCAAATCCATATACACAGCAGACTTGGTAGGTAAAGCTGCTGTTGGGCATGTTCCATTCTTTACTCTGTATGTTCGGGCTACAGCTTATGTACTACTGCAATTGTGGTCATGATTTGAGCCAATGACCAGGACAAGGGGGTTTCAGGACAATTGGACCCCCCTGGTGTTATATTAGTAAATATTATTAATAATAATAATAATAATAATAGCTGCCTCTATTTTTCTTTTTATCACCTTTTTTCATTTCCAAGTATTCATATATCTTAATATACAGAGTTTTTATTATATTATTTATTTATTACCAGTTATTTATATAGCGCACACATATTCCGTAGCGCTTTACAGAGAATATTTGCCCATTCAGTCCCTGCCCCAGTAGAGCTTACCTACCACATGCACACGCTTACACACTACAGTTAATTTTTTGTTGGGACCCAATTAACCTACCAGCATATTTTTGGATTGTGGGAGGAAACCGAAGAACCCGGAGTAAACCCACGCAAGTACGGGGAGAGTATACAAACTCTGCACAGTTCACATGTCAACCATAACACCATCTGTGGATATATGGAGATATATATATATATATATATATATATCACCATGGTATCATGATGTCACATCCTGTTTCAGGGACACTGAGAGGTGAGTTTAGTTTATGTGATTGTGATGCAGGTATTTATGGAGGCCAAGGACACTTGTGTGGTATGCTCATGATAAAGGTATATGTTTCCCACCAAACCAGCTGGTACCACAGGAGGACGGCCTGTTTATTATCTGAAACTTTAATAAGTACTGTATATGCAAGCTGCTGCTGTTCGTGTGATGCTGCTAATCATTGTTGCTGAGCCTCCTCATGACTATTGCACTTTTTGATATGCACTTTATTTATGAATGCACCTGATGATTTGTTTATAAAGATTTTTCTATGGATGTGCTGGCTAATGTTTCTCTCTCTCTCTCTCTCTCTCTCTCTCTCTCTCTCTCTCTCCAGTACATAGGCGTTTCCTTAATGGGGGCAGTGTGTGCAGAGCAGGGGGCCCACACTGCATATCCTGCACCCATATATTATACTTACCCCTCTGGAGACCCGCAACGGCGTCCCTACAGTGCAGGCACAAATCATCTGGAAAATGCCCTCTACACCCATTTCCAAGTGATTTGCGAATGTGCACTGGAGATGTCCTCGGAAATAAGGCATGGGTGCCATGTTCCCGGAGACCTGCACATGCAAAGTAGACTACTTGCTGCCGGAGAGGAGGGGGCCCCCAACGTAGGCTGCATGCGAGTCCCCTCCTCTCTCAAAACACCCCTGCTCCAGTATATACCCACATTCTAAGATCTCCTTCAGGTTTTAGTACAGTTAGCTGAGTCATCATTGGGAGCTCGTCACCAGCAGCTAACACTAATGTGTAACCGCGTGTCCACGACTGCCATGCTTGGAGGTTAACAAGTGCATAGTGTGGTGGTTGGGGGAGACGCATAGAGGGGATGGGAAACAGTGTCAGCGAGTAGAGAATACAAGTCTACTTAGCACACAGTACTAATCAGACTCTTAGTCAAGGCGACCCATACAGTTAAAAACATTGGTAAAGAGGCGATATATGTCATACTACCATACACCAGGCCATTCTGACCAATGGTTTTGCACAAGCTTTGCAAGTCCACAGATTTTGCACAAAGGACCCTTCCTGGTTTGTGATAGACTTTTTAAATAAAAGAGTATTGCAAGTTCAATTACATTTCTTATTGATAATATTGATTTTTACACTATAAAATAAATTCTGCTAGTTAAAAATACAACACATCTGATTCATTCCACTTCAAAGACAAGCCGTGTAACACTAGAAAAATCACACACACACACACACACACACACACACACACACACACACACACACCCACACCCACACACACCCTCCAAAAGCCCTCCCAGCAAATATCTGGCAAATTGCCATGGATAGACATGGTTAGTTGCAGCAGTAATGCAGATATTGGGTATCCAGAAGAGTGCACAGAGCTGCCTCCTATGAGTCAATGTTCCAGTTCATAATATAGCTAGCTCATAACTCATCCTGTAAGCGGACACAATTAAGATCCGGAGACAAACACTACATGCAAGTTATGCAGAAGACAGCACAATCAGTAGCATACTGCAGTGTACATCCATGCTGCATAATTGGAGTCTGAAAATAGCAGCTATCAGATAATCCTGACTGTGTACTTTAGATCTGGAATGTGAGCACTCAGTGGTGTCGTGCACAGTATGAATATCTCTGTCTCAGCATATCCTTCCTTAATAGCAGATTTAATACAAATGATATATCCTCCTACCTGAACACAGGCACTGTTTCGTTATTGGCAATACAGATGTAAAATGGAAGTTTGTCCCATCAAAATGCTCCACATAGTAATCGTCTGCAGCAGGATAGAAAGGGAAACATATCACAATGTTGTCTCAGCAAAAAACACAAACATGTTCATAACATCCTGTATCCCACTTCCAATAACCTGCATGTTAACTGCAACATTCGGAACATTGTGGGGCTGCACTCAGATCAGACATTCAGTGTGCTCAGCTCTGGATTCATCTTCTTCATCTTTTCAGCCAATACCAGATCTCGTGCATGTGAATGTATGTAGTTTCACTGCAGTGACTTTATGCAGAAAAATCTCCCAGTCAGTAGAGGCACCACGCTCAGTCCGCTCGGAGACAGATAAATGAGAGCAGCATGCATAATTCAATGCATTAAAATCTCCTTGCACTTCCTGTATCCACTGTTACATCCAGTAATGGGTTATTGATTGCACTACCAATGGATATTAGGTAATATTTTTATTTTTTGGCAAGAATTACCAAACAACAGAAAAGGTGAGTTTATATCTTGCAGTAGTATAACCATTCAGTAGCCTGTAAGACATGACATTTAGATACTGCAGTGTCATTTTTCCCAGTCATCTATCTTTGTCCTTTGAAAATGCTGCATCATCCTCTCCCTACTTTCTGGCCCAATAAAAGCTCTGCATTATCTGCTTTTAAAAAGCAATCTGGTTATTGTCATATTTAATAATGCATTTTGCAGTTTTTGCTGACATTAGTGATTTTGTTCTTTATCAAGAGCCACCGCCTCTGCTGCCAGCTATCACTAAGTATTGTCAGCTGCAGCCATGTCCTGCAATACCTATTGCTTATTTAACAAGGACACTTGTTCTTCGATTACTATTGCTAAATTACGTGCAGAAGGGTCCTTGACAGACCAGTGCTGAGGTTAGGTATGGCCATCGATGTGCCTACCATCGATGGTGATATGGCAGGTCTCCATCGATTGTTGCATACTATGCTATGGATGACCATCTATGGGTTCAGCATCTGATGGTCATTCCTGTTCTTTCACTGAAACTAACTTTGTGTCCCAGCACCCTTTAGGAGAAAAAAAAGAACCATCAAAGAACTATCAGGTGGTTCTATACCATTGGTGGTGGGAAACCATCTGGTTTTCTCCCATCGATGGCAAAAGTATTCAACATCGACCATAAACCATCGATGATTTGGAATCATCAATGGCCGATGGCCACACCTAGCTGTGGTAACTTTCTGCTTACTGCTAATGAACAGTATCAGCTCACTGACAATTTTTCTTTCATAAAAAAAAATTCTGTCTGTGCTATCAACCTCATACCTTCCATAAAACGTCCATATCTTGGGACTTTATAAGGGTGATAATATTTCATTTTACCAGTTATCACATCACCCTAACCAAAAGGGTTGCCACTAATGGTGACCTTTATATAGAGGGGAAGTGAAGCCCAGACTATCAAAACTAGATTGAAAATATAAATAAGAAAATAAATATAATAAAAAGTATTGACTATTGAAAAATCCTTAAATAAAAAAAATTACAAATCATGTTTCCATGTATTTTCTCCTGTCATCTACACCCTGAGCCAACTACAGGATAAGTATTGTGGCTGGACAGTCACCACCACAATCCTTATGAAATAGGCATCCCCATGTAAGTAAATCAATACAATCTTACCAGTCGATCAACCTAGGTTAAAGGGCAAAGTCCTGCTCGCTTGCCATAGGGCATTTGCACTTTCAGAAATATACTGTTTATTTACATTGTTCATACTATACAACATATTCAATTATATTAAGTAAAATAAAATGTAAATGACCTAAAGTGAATTTAAATAACCTCCTTCTCCCACTAGAACTTCTGATGGGTCCTTCCTCTGAGACTCCTGCTGTTTGTTAATATCAGGATTCTACTACTTGCCACTACTGAAGGCCTCAGCTGGCCAGCATCTGTAATCACTGAGGGGAAAAGGGACAGAACCAGGGCAATACCATGACATGCAAGTTTTGATTGGATGAATAAAATAGAAGGGTTAAACACGGGTCGGACATGGGTCGAGGTGCAGTGTGAAAGCCTCTGAACCAGGATATTATAGCCAGATCTAAAAAAAAGGTGCTGACTGGCTGTTTACGTGTCTGCTCAGAGTCCCCAGCCACTCCTTTTATTTCATTTGAAACCTCATCAATATCAGCCAGAAAGGTCCATTTTGAATCACATCACAGTGTTTAACATGGGTGACAACCCGGGTCGCAACTGCAATGTGAAAGGGTCTGAGGCTGCTCGGACCAGGGTAGGACCCAGGTTCAAAAGCCGGGACCGAACTGGGTTTGCAATGTGAAAGCGGTACGAGGGTGCCAGATGAGAGCATCACACCAAAGTATAAAAAGGTGAAATGAGGGGTGTTTAAAATAATTAAGTTAAGGTGGAAACTTCTTGAAGCATGGGGCAGGGGGAGGTGTTAGAATCTCAGTCTCTTCAAGAATATGCCTGCAGTTCAAAAATGAAAAATAATTATGTTTTAAAAATATCACCTTTACGATATGACATCATATAGTTCTAGCACTTAACAGAAGGAATTTGTGCAACAGAATAGAAGCATGCTGTGAAGCAAATTGCATACAACCTGCAAGGCAATTTTAACCTTCAGTATTTCTTGCAAAAAAAAGAAACAGCAACAAAGTGCTCAATAGGAGACGTGATCCAGCTTTCAGTACATTTTCTGAATATAAAAGAGATCTAACTTAAAATGGTTTAAAAAACTAAAATTGTACAAGGCACTTGGAAAACCATTAAGATAGTTACAGCTCTGGAATTTCTAAAGTAGCGGTTGACAAAACAACATAATTTTTGTTAGAGTCCAATAATATGTATGTGTACAAAATTCAGCTGCAATGTCTGGCTATAATTTCGAAAAACTGCAATTTTTTCTATTACATGAACATCAGTTTTTCGGTTTTGAAAGGTGAACTTTACCAAAACACTAGTTTATGAAAAACTGTTTTACACTTCATAACGATTTCCATACTTAAGCTTATTTTGGGGAAATGGGACATAAATATAGTTTATTTTCATGAACGAGTAAACTAGCCATACTTGTTATATAATTACATACAATAAGTGATCATTATTTGGTACCCATAAGTAAGCAGTGGGATTCATGTTAAAATTCATGTGACCCTTCTCCCACATCGATAGTATAAGGCAGCATGTTTGTGTGTTGTAGGATATGAAGAAAACATTTTGCCTGTTCCCATGGGTTTTGTTCATATTGACTTGCAATGATGGGTTATTATTGGGCCTGATTCATAACACAACTGGCCTTGAATACAAGTAAATAGATGGATTTAATGTGTTATTACAGTATCTAATTATAATCATAAATGAAGCAATACTGCCCCCTATGCAAATACAGTAGAGCATCAATGTATGGATGCTATTTAGTTTTTTAGGGAGACATTGCCCCTTATCTCAAGCAGGATAAAAGGTTGTGATGTGCGACACATCTTGGACTCTTGTAAATGGAGATGAAAAGGATGGATACTGTATGTCCAGTGTTCACATACCTCAAATGGGTGTCTATTTTAGACAGAAAGGAGGCCCCCAGGGATCGTTGAAGTCAAAACATTAGATAAGAATACACTTAGTCTTTATCTGCTAATATATATATCTGTTTACAGATGTAACTACCTTCATCTGTCCCGTAATCCGCATAGACATCTGTGCGCATTGCAGGAGTGACTTGCCACGCAAGGATGCGAATAGCCATACCCGCGATAAAACAATACAATGTCTATGGACCGTGGGTGCGATTATATATATGTGTCAGTTCGTAGGCACATTACACGCAAAAAAACTAATTGTGGGTGCTACTATTCGTACGCTTGAAGACTACATTTGTCATTGATTCATATCTATTGTTTATTAATGAATTAATAATGAACATTAATGAACGTCATGTATTATGTGCAAACAATGCTGTGCAAAACAATAGCGACCATGTAGAATAGTTATGGGCGCAATATGACCTACAGTGAGTTAAACCATGCACTCTACAAGGTAAGTTACAGGACTGTTTTTCCTTCTACAAGGTAACTTACAGGACTGTTTTTCCTTCTATAAGGTAACTTACAGGACTATTCTGTCTTGTACAAGGTAACTTGCAGGGGTGTTTTCTCTTCTATACGGTAACTTGCAGGACTGTTTTGTCTTCTACAAGTACCTTGCAGGACTGTTTTGTCTTCTACAAGGTAACTTACAGGACTCTTTTGTCTTTTACAAAGTAAGTCACTGGATTGTTTTTTCGTCTACAAAGTAACTTGCAGGACTGTTTTATCTTCTACAAGGTAGCTAACAGGACAGTTTTTTCTTCTACAAGGTAACTTACAGAACTGTTTTATCTTCTACAAGATAACTTGCAGGTCTGTATTATCTTCTACAAGGTAACTTACAGGACAGTTTTGTCTTCTACAAGATAACTTGCAGTACTGTTGTGTCTTCTACAGGGTAATTTGCAGTACAGGTTTTTCTTATACAAGGTAACTTGCAGGGCAGTGTTGTCTTCTACAAGATAACTTGCAGGTATGTTTTGTCTTCTACATGATAACTTACAGGACTGTTTTGTCTTATCTATCAGGGAACTTAAAGGACTGTTTTTTCTTCTACAAGGTAATTGCAGGACTGTTTTTTTCTTCTAAAAGGTAACTTGCAGGAATGTATTATCTTCTACAAGATTACTTGCAGGACTGTTTTATCTTCTACAAGGTAAATTGCAGGACAGTTTTTTATTCTACAAGATAACCTGTAGGTCTGTCTTGTCTTCTCTACAGGGTAACTTGCAGGACTGTTTTTTTTTTTTTTTTTGTAGTACAAAGTAACTTACAGGACTGTTTTGTCATCTACACAGTAACTTACAGGACTGTTTTTCATTCTACAAGGTAACTTGCCCTTTTTTTTCTACAAGATAACTTGCAGGTCTGTTTTGTCTTCTCTAATAGGGAACTTAAAGGACTGTTTTGTCTTCTACAAGGTAACTTGCAGGAATGTTTTGTCTTCTCTACAGGGTAACTTAAATGACTTTTTTATTCTACAAGGTAACTTAAGGACTGTTTTGTCATCTACAAGGTAACTTGCAGGACTGATTTTTTTCTTCTATAAGGTAACTTGCAGGACTGTTTTTTCTTCTACAAGCTAACTTGCAGCACTTTTTTTTAATTCTACAAGGTAACTTGTAGGACAGTTTCTACCAGATAACTTGCAGGTCTGTTTTGTCTTCTACAAGTTAACTTGCAGCACTGTTTCGTCTTCTACAAGATAACTTATAGGACTGTTTTGTCTTCTACAAGGTAACTTGCAGGACTATTTTGTCTTCTACAAGGTAACTTGCGGGACAGGTTTTTTTTATACAAGGTAACTTGCAGGACTGTTTTGCCTTCTACAAGGTAGATTACAGGACTGTTTTTTTCTTCTACAAGGTAACTTGCATGACAGTTTTGTTATCTACAAGATAACTTGCAGGACTGTTTTGTCTTCCACAGGGTAACTTGCAGGACATGTTTTTCTTAAACAAGGTAACTTGCAGGACTGTTTTGTCTTCTACCAAATAACTTGCAGGTCTGTTTTGTCTTCTACAGGGTAACTTACAGGACTGTTTTGTCTTCTCTAAAAGGTAACTTAAAGGACTGTTTTTTTTCTACAAGATAACTTGCAGGACGGTCTCTTCTGCTACAATGTAACTTGTCTTCTACAATGTAATGTACAGGACGGTTTTGTTTACTACAAGATAACTTGCAGGACTGATTTATCTTCTACAAGGTAATTTGCAGGATTATTTTGTCTTCTACAATGTAACTTGCAGGTCTGTTTTGTCTCCTATATATGGTAACTTGCAGGACAGTTTTTTCTTCTACAAGATAACTTGCAGGTCTGTTTTGTCTTCTCTACAAGATAACTTAAATGACTATTTTTTCTTCTGCAAGGTAACTTACAGGACTGTTTTGTCATCTACAAGGTAACTTGCAGGACTGTTTTCTCTTCTACAACATTACTTGCAGGACTGTTTTATCTTCTACAAGGTAACTTACAGGACAGTTTTTTATTCTACAAGATAACCTGTAGGTCTGTTTTATCTTCACTACAAGGTAACTTGCAGGACTTTTTTTTTTTCCTACAAGGTAATTTACAGGACTGTTTTGTAATCTACACAGTAAATTATAGGACTGTTTTTTCTTCTACAAGGTAACTTGCATGTCTGTGTTGTCCTCTACAAGTCAACTTGGAGGGCAGTTTTGTCTTCTACAAGATAACTTGCAGGTCTGTTTTGTCTTCTCTAATAGAGAACTTAAAGGACTGTTTTGTCTTCTACAAAGTAACTTGCAGGACTGTTTTGCCTTCTCTACAGGGTAACTTAAAGGACTTTTTTTCTTCCACAAGGTAACTTACAGGACTGTTTTGTCATGTACAAGGTAACTTGCAGGACTGTTTTTTTCTTCTACAAGGTAACTTGCAGGACTGTTTTGTTTTCTACAAGATAACTTGCAGGTCTGTTTTATCTTCTACAAGGTAACTTGCAGGACTGTTTCGTCTTCTACAAGATAACTTACAGGACTGTTTTGTCTTCTACAAAATAACTTGCAGGTCTGTTTTGTCTTCTATAAGATAACTTACAGGACTGCTTTGTCTTACCTAAAAGGTAACTTAAAGGACTGCTTTGTCTTCTACAAAGCAACTTGCAGGACTGATTTGTCTTCTACAAGATAACATGCAGGACTGTTTTGTTTTCTACAAGATAACTTGCAGGTCTGTTTTATCTTCTACAAGGCAACTTGCAGGACTGTTTTGTCTTCTACAAGATAACTTAAAGGACTGTTTTTTCTTCTACAAGGTAACTTGCAGTAGAGTCTCTTCTGCTACAATGAAACTTGTCTTCTACAATGTAACGTACAGGACTGTTGTTTACTACAAGATAACTTGCAGGACTGATTTATCTTCTACAAGGTAATTTGCAGGATTGTTTTGTCTTCTACAGGGTAACTTGCAGGTCTGTTTTGTCTTCTCTATATAGTAACTTGCAGGACAGTTTTTTCTTCTACAAGGTAACTTGCAGGTCTGTTTTGTCTTCTCTACAAGATAACTTAAAGGACTGTTTTTTCTTCTGCAAGGTAACTTAAAGGACTGTTTGTCATCTACAAGGTAACTTGCAGGACTGTTTTCTCTTCTACAATGTAACTTGCAGGACTGTTTTGTTTTCTACAACATAACTTGCAGGACTGTTTTGTCATCTACAAGATAACTTGCAGGACTGTTTTGCTACAAGGTAACGTACAGGACAGTTTTATCTTCTACAAGGTAACTTGTATGACTGTTTTGTCTTCTACAAAGTAACTTGCAGAACTGTTTTATCTTATCTACAAGGTAACTCAAAGGACTGTCTTTTCTTCTACAAGGAAACTTGCAGGACTGTTTTTTTTCTTCTACAAGGTAACTTGAAGGACTGTATTGTCTTCTACAAGATTACTTGCAGGACTGTTTTATCTTCTGCAAGGTAACTTGCAGGACAGTTTTTTATTCTACAAGATAACCTGTAGGTCTGTTTTGTCTTCTGTACAAGGTAACTTGCAGGACTGTTTTTTATTTCTACAAGGTAACTTACAGGACTGTTTTGTCATCTACATAGTAACTTACAGGACTGTTTTTCCTTCTACAAGGTAACTTACAGGACTGTTTTGTCATGTACAAGGTGCCTTGCAGGACTGTTTTATTCTTCTACAAGGTAACTTGCAGGACTGTTTTGTCTTCAACAAGGCATCTTTCTGGACTGTGTTTACTTCTACAAGGTAACTTGCAGGACAGTTTCTTCTGCTACAATGTAACTTGCAAAACTGTCTTCTACAAGGTAACTTACAGGACTGTTTTGTTTACTACAAGATAACTTGCTGGACTGATTTATTTTCTACAGGTTAATTTGCAGGATTATTTTGTCTTCTACAAGGTAACTTGCAGTACAGTTTTGTCTTCTACAAGGAAACTTAAAGGTCTGTTTTGTTTTCTACAACATAACTTGCAGATTTGTTTTGTCATCTACAAGATAATTTGCAGGACTGTTTTGTCTTCTCTGCAAGGTAAATTAAAGGACTGTTTTTCTTATACAAGGTAACTTGCAGGATTTTGTCTTCTACAAGATTACTATGAGGACTACTTTATCTTCTACAAGGTAACTTGCAGGGCAGTTTTTTATTTAAAAAGGTAACCTGCAGGTCTGTTTTGTCTTCTCTACAAGGTACCTAAAGGACTGTTTTGTCTTTTGCAAGGTAATTTACAGGATTGTTTTGTCATCTACAAGATAAATAACAGGACTGTTTTATCTTCTACAAGGTAACTTTCATAACTGTTTTGTCTTTTACAACGTAACTTGCAGGACAGTTTTGTCTTCTCTACAAGGTAACTTAAAGGACTGTTTTTCTTCTACAAGGTAACTTGCAGGACTGTTTTGTAATCTACAAGATAACTTGCAGGTCTGTTTTGTCTTCTACAAGATAATGTGCAGGACTGTTTTGTCTTCTATAAGTTAACTTGCAGGACTATTTTTTCTTCTACAAGGTAACTTACAGGACTGTCTTGTCTTCTACAAGATAACATGCAAGTCTGTTTGTCTTCTACATGGCAACTGTCAGGACTGTTTTGTCTTCTCTACAAGGTAACTTGCAGGACTGTTTTTTCTTCTACAAGGTAACTTGCAGGACTGTTTTGTCTTCTATAAGTTAACTTGCAGTACTGTTTTGTCTTCTACAAAGTAAACTGCAGGTCTGTTTTGTCTTCTACAAGATAACTTGCAGGACTGTTTTGCCTTCTACAAGGTAACTTGCAGGACTGTTTTATCTTCTACAAGGTAACTTACCAGACTGTTTTGTCTTCTACAGGGTGTGCTTGCCTAATACAGGCAATTCTAAAGGAAAGCTATTTCTGAGCCTGAACAGGTGTCTCTCTATATCTGATTGATATGTTTGGCTATTTTTAATTCTGTTTGTCTTGCTCCTTATTAATTTGTCATTTTACAATTTTCCTATCTCTGAAATAGATTGCATGGTATCTTGTTCTATCTCAGATTTTGAAGCAAATATTCTTTTAGTTGTTTTTACATAAAACGCATTTTTTTTCTCTTATAATTAAACTCCTCAACAGGAAGCTGAGGTAGAATAAATAAATACAAGCATTTTATTAGGAATTTTGGGGTTCATTTTTACTGTAAGTATAGAGAAACGCAGTGACTTAACTGACACTGCATCTTAGATCTTCCAGTATTGAGAAAAAAATCTGCTGCAATGCAGCAGTCATGCATGCTCTCAACTCTTGTCGGTCACGCATGTAACAGCTCTGTATGAGACCCATACGACTGCACATGCACCATTTCTCTGGCAGTGCTGGAAATGAAGAAAATTGCACTTTTCCTGCTTCAGTGGAGTATCAGGAGACTTGATGCCTATGCCACCAGCTACTGCTAGGTGGCAAGCCTCCTGGCAAACAAAACACAGAAACAGCAATTTGGATTAGAGAGCCACCATTAGATATTATGCAAGAATAATGGGACAAACTAGACTTGACAGGGGTCAGCAATCCTTAAACTAAACACTCACCATCGTGATCAGTGAATCTGACTATACGGAGGGTAACTGGGAAAGTCACAAAAAGTTAAATGTATGTAGAAAGCCAACAATCAAATGTACGAAGATCACAAAGAAAAAGGTTTTCTTCCCTTGCGTCCAAAGGCTGCAGCTGGTTTTTAACCATTAGGTCAGGGATGGGGAACCTTCGGCCCTCCAGCTGTTGTTGAACTACACTTCCCAGCATGCTCTGCAACAGTTTTAGCATGGTAAAATAACAAAACTGTAGCAAGGCATGCTGATATGTGTAGTTCAACAACAGCTGTAGGGCCGAAGGTTCCCCATTCCTGCCTTAGGTGTACACCTACGCCCACACAATATACACTAGAAACCAAATGGGAAAAGAAACCACAGCGCTGCCTTTACATAAATTGTTGATAAATGGTGAAACATAAGCTATATATCCAAATCTTCACAAGTGGCAGGATTTATATCTTGATGTACACCTCAAGCCAATTGCAATACTCTCCTAATGAAGCAACACTTTAATAAGCTTGACGCTTTCACATAAAGGTATCTTTCAACTTCAACACAGACAGCTGCCTAGCAAGTGTTTGTAGAGCCAGTGACCCGGACCTCACAGGGATCAAGCAGGACATAGAAGGTTTATCTTAGTCAGAAAGGATTTATTTATACAACCATAAAATACAGATGGATGAAACAGTAAAATGATGGGTAACAGAGTGAGTCGTACCCTCCCTGGGAAGAGGCTGTGCACTGTGGCTGGGAAGTCCCAGGATACCCCAGCTTGATGATCCCGGCAGCAGCCTCAAGCTTAAGGTAAGGCAGCAATCAAACACGTCCTGTCTCCTCCGTGCAGCACTTTGTCATCAACGTGTCATCAACATGTTTTAGGGGTAACCACTTTTCTCAATATCTTGAGAAAGGAGGTTACCTCCGAAACATGTTGATGACAAAGTGCTGCACGGAGGAGACAGGACGTGTTTGATCATTGCCTTACCTTATGCTTGAGGCTGTTGCCCCAAGGGGCTCTTTTGCGCTCGCCCCGCTGCCGGCATCTGGCATCCCGCGGTCAGGATTTTGTCCACTGGGAGGACGGGCGCTGGTACATAGATACCAACCCCTTTTAAGGACTACCCGTCTGCTTGAACTATTACATAGACTACCTGTCTACTTGAAGTATTATAATGACTACTGTACCTGTGTACTTGACGTATTATAGGGACTACCTGTCTACTTGAACTATTACAGGGACTAGCCGTCTACTTGAAGTATTATAGGGACTACTTTTCTTTATTAACTTGTCTTCCTGTTTTTCGTTACATTTTAGACAAAGAGATAACCAGTTCAAGCATTGCTAAAATTTTCAATAGTTGACTTGCGGCTCCTACAAATCATTAATTGCTGATAGATTTACATGAAATAGATTTTTTGGAGCCATAGGAAATGAGCCAAGTAAGATTTTAAGTAACAGGTTGTTCCTACTTTGTGTTTTTTTCTTTCTCCACTTTGTTGATCCTCACATTTTCTCCACATGTTGAATATGTACACTGGGCCTGATTCAGATTTGAAAGTAAGGCAAAAACAGCAAGAAGTTTTGTTTCTGGAACAAACCATGTTGCCATGCAAGGTGAGCAAATACATTTATATTTTTCCTCTGCAGGCTATATACTGCCTGCTTTTACATGTAGGCCACAAATGTTAGATAGCTTTATTTTTACACTGCAATTTAGATTTCAGTTTGAACACACCCCACCCAAATCTAAGTCTCTCTGCACATGTTACATCTACCCCACCTTCAGTGCAACATGCTTTTTTCCCAGTTGCTTGCTTTTTTGCTTTGCTTGCAAATCAGAATCAGGCCCACTGGGTCTCAACAATATTGTACCTGTGTTTATCCTCGAAGTGAGCAAATGCAGCCTCTATCAATTCGTGTTTTGTACGCCTGCCATGAATCTGAGTAAATAATAGAGCCCTCCACAATGTTATCCTTTATCAGAGGTGACAGAGTTTCATCACTTTCCCTAAAAATACCACCAGAGACATGCTAGCTTTTTCTATGTGAAAATATGCTTTTGACAATTTCAACATCCACATTTTTCTGTCAATGTTTTTTTGCGCCATTTTGAACAGTGATGCCGCACATCCATGGCTGTCTTATACTCCTTTCTCACAAAATTTATAACCTGGGTTATTGCCAGGCAACTTGGATCCAAGTTTGGAGTGAAAGCATCTACCCATTTTGTGTTACCTGGGAATCCAACCCTGGTGGTTACCGGGGTCAAACGCAACACCGACAGCCTGCGTTGTGAACGACGCTTGTAGATTATATAATCTCCAAACTCCGGCAGAGGGAAGACCCAGCAATAACCCGGGTCCAGCCTGTGACACGGCTTGAATCCGTGTTCAATAACCCAGGTTGGACCCACGTTTTTTTTGTATGAAAGGGGTATTAGTTATCTTACATCATTTAATAAGGGTGTAGTATGGTATGCCGGCGGCCGTGCTCCCGGCGGCCAGCATACCGGCGCCGGAAGCCTGACCGCCAGCATACCGACAGTGTGGCGAGCGCAAATGAGCCCCTTGCGGGCTCGCTGCACTCACCACGCTGCAGGCACGGTGGCGCGCTATGCACGCCACGCTATTTATTCTCCCTTCAGGGGGGTCGTGGACCCCCACGAGGGAGATAAACTGTCGTTATGCCGGCTGTCTTGATCCCGGCGCCGGTATACTGTGTGCCGGGATCCCGACAGTCGGTAACCTGAAGACCACCAATTTAATAAAAGTTATCTCTTCACACTAGCAGTAAATAAGTCTAAGAGCACTGATGACTCCCCTTGAACAATTGCCAATTTGCATTTTTATTTTAGCATGGCATTCTCATATTTTAACATTGTATGTGTGCCAAAATGTAATGTGGCATAATGAGCATTCCTGCATTTTCTTACTGCTGGCAGAACACGTTTACTTTGCAATAAAGACAGCACTTCCCTTCCAGTAAGAGGAAGATTCCATGTTATCATGATGCCAAAGGGGGTGATTCAGATCTGATCACTGCGGTGCATTTTCGCATAGCGGGCAATCAGGTCCTAACTGCGCATGCGTATGCACCACAATGCGCACTGGTGTCAGACAACAACGGGCATCGCCAGTAAGTGACAGGATGGTGCGAAGAATCCGTTCGCAAAGGCGTTTGCAATGTGATTGACAGGAGGAGGCCGTTTGTGGGTGGCAACTGAGCATTTATAGGGGATGTGCCTGGAAAAAAGCAGGTGTTACCAAGCGTTTTCAGGGAGGGTGTGTGACGTCAGCTCCAGTCTCGATCAGCCTGTTCTCATCACACTGTAGGAGTAAGTCCTGGGCTGTGCACAGACTCCACACACTGTATTTTCGCAGCTTGGCATACACATGCGATCGCACACTTGCACAACAAATTTACACTCCCCCTGGAGGTGGTGACTATCTGATCGCAGGACAGCAAAGTTAGCAGCCCAGCGATCAGATCTGAATTACCCCCAAAGTTAACACAGAATAGACCACTTATCTACAAGCTAACAACATTACAAGCTAACATTACAGAGTGACAGTTTAAATGAAAAAAAAAAAAACAGAGCAGCAAGAAATGAAACTAAGTAATGCAGCAACAAGTGAACTACATCAGAGCTCCCAGCTAATCCAGGGAGAAGAAGTTTTTGTTTTTTAAAGTATAGATTGTTTATTAAATTCTAACAATATGCTCATGCCAGATTTTAATTGGTAATATTGTTTATTGTTCTCTTAGGAGCGAAATCAATTCGCCGCCGTAATTTACCATGGACTGATTGATCCACCAGGGCTATCCTGAAGTCAGCCCGGCAGCAATTATTATCAGAGAAATTTTTTCGGGACCTGAGCAGGCTCTGAAAAAATAATCTACAAAAAATAGCCAGTTTTTACGATCACAGCAGCAAAAACACACAGGTCCATGAATGGGACGCTTAATTTGCCGACTGTCGGGATCCCGAATCAGAATACGTCAGGATACCGACGCCAAAGACCCGACAGTTGGCAATGCTGAAAGCCAGAATACCGATGCTACAGGACTATTCCCACTCGACACCCTTAGAGTAGGAATAGATTCTGTCGCGAGCGCAGCAAGCCACCGTGCCTTCAGCGTTGCAAGTGCAGCAAGCCCACAAGGGGACTCTTTACACTTGCCCCGCTGCCGGCATACTGGCGGCCAGGATGCTGCTGACGGTATATTGACATTTGGCATCCCGTCTGCCAGTAAATCATACTGAATCCCTGTGAACTCATCGCGTATTCTATGTGTTTTTGCCTGAAAATACATAATTGTCAGGCTCAATAAATGGGCACATTGAATTCCCCCCCCCAAAAAAATAGCATTTAAAAAAAAGGATTGTAGAAAAGTCCAGTTTTTCACGGCCAAATAATGATTGTGCCTAATTGAATTCCCCCCTTAAGATCTATATAGGTGAGTTATGGCACACTCCTTGTCATAGCAGAAAACAATAAACCATGTTATCCCTGTCTATGATACAATACTGTTTGTTTTGCCCATTTTTAAACCAGGAGTAGTGTATGTATTGTGTGTCAAACTTTTTTTTCAAAGGAAGTTATAAGATTGATTGCTAAACATAGGAAAAAAAGAGATGTTTTTTTACTAATACATTTAAAAAAATATATGTATATAGCCAAAACAAAAATCTGGAGCATTATTTGAACAGTAGATGTGATCATGGGGGAAGATGTTTTCTCTGTACAGTACCTCAGACATCCTATCAGTAATCCCAAAGCCGGACATTGCAGTTTGCCTCTCTTTGCCTGAAATGAGTGATATCAGAAGGCACTAGTAGATACGTCTTACTGTCTAACTGTCCCCTAACCTACTTGATGTCATACGAGGAGTGTGCAATAAGTATTGCGATGCACAAAAAGTATTATATTCACAAACAAAGTGAACATTACTTACTTTTTACGTATTCACCAGAGGAGTCTATGCAAAGTTGCATGTACTCAAACCTCTTGGTGAAGCAGCTGTACCAATCCGAAGCAGGTATGTCTTTTACATGCTGGTTGAAGGTCTCCACTGAAGCTTCCGGTGACTCAAAACAAATCCGACACATCTTGCGCTTGTGGGAACACGAAGAAGTCACTGGTAGCCAGGTCTGGATTGTAGGCAGGTGACCAAGTTCCTGGATGCATTAATGGGCCAGAAAATTCACAATTTTTCTGGACTTATGGGTAGGTGCACTGTCATGATGGAGAAGGACACCACGAGCGTGAGTTCTTGGACTGTGCCTGGAAATGGCTTCCAGCGCTTGAGGCAGGCACTGGTTGGTGTACCAGTCCCCAGTGACAGTGCACTGCTGCATTAGTGGTATGGTAGCTACTGTACATGACCAGCCTTCGCCACAAAAACAGCCACCATTTGCTTGGCCATGCTGCACTCACGTTGGTACTTAAGTGACGGCACACCTCCAGCTGGGGTCCACATCATCGCCACTGATGATCTCCCAGAAAAAGTTTGAGCGACTGCCATCAAATCTGGCCACCATGTTGCGCCACTAAGTCACCCGAGACTTCTTCTGCTCTTGAGTCAAATGATGGGGACTCAGTGTGCAGAAACCTTGTTCAGGCCAAGCTTTTCAGGAAGTATTAAACATGATGAGAACTCCTGACTTTTGCATCATGTAACCACCTCTATACACAGAGTACATCTAATGAGAGAAGGAGGAAAAGTACAGTGCAGTCTGCACTACCAGCCACTGGACTATGAAGCAAGGTAAAGGGAGGTTTCAGTTGCATGTGAAGTTATTTTGAAAAATCCAGGGGATCTTGTTGGCATGTTTTGGTATTTTATGACAAGACAGAGAGTCTTAAGGTGGTATCCAATTAGCTGCGGTAATTTACTGCATGGCCCTGATGCCAGCATTTATTGGGGAATTTGTTTCATCTGCCTCAGGAAGGCAAAACCATATCCGCAAAAAGTATCTATTTTTGATCCGATCACGGCTGCGAAAATACATGGATCCAAGATTTTTTGTTTTTGTGCGAAAAAGGAGTATTTTTTTAGGCAGAAAAAACAAGGGCTATCCAATTGGATAGCCTCCCCAAAAAAACTGGGAATAAATTTGGGTCTAATTGGATACCCCCCTAAAATGGCATGTGGGAAGTCAAAGTTTCATGTGAGGCAATTTGTAGTAAGTGAGGGTTCATGTATATATGGGACATTTTGGAGAAAGTGGGGAGTCTAAGCATACCTCCTTACTTTTGACTCTATTAAGCCGGGACCTGCTGAAAAGGGGGCGGGCCTTTGGGAGGAGTGGGTGGTACCTCTGTGTGGGGGAGGGGTGGGCCTCGTGCCCAAACCCCAGATTTTTGTCATTATGGGGGCATGCCCAGCGCTCCCCGAGCAGCTGGGCAGCCCCAGACTAACCCTCCCTGCACTGATAGATGCTGTGCGCATGCACTATTCAGTGATCACCAGCTGCTTTGCACAGCAGCGATGATCACTGGCTCTCTCAACCGCCCACCCACTACACACTGCGGCCCAAGGGTGGGACAGTGTCCAATTAGTGGGACTGTCCCGCTGTATTTGGGACAGTTGGGAGGTATAGTCTAAGTGCCCTGTGGAAGATCTAAATCTAGGTACACACTCAGACGATATGTTGGCCCGGAGGGCCAACATTTCAGATACTGGGTACATATAAGAATATTGTATGAAGGACAGAGCAACATATCTCTCTGTCCTTTATTTACACAGAACTAGGTCGCTAACATTATCGAACGGTTGGCCGTGCAGCAGAGACGATCGGTAAACATTTCTAGCAACTGCAGGCACCTGCATATTGGGCATACACACTGAGCGATATGCCCGATATGTCATTTGATTAGTCCGGAAACAACATATCAGGCCAATATCATTCCAGTGTGTACCCGGTTTAAGGATTATGTCAGGCCTTTTTTGAATGAGTGACGCAGGAACAATGAGATAATTTTGTTTCAGTTTTTATCGATGAGATGATGAGTTATTTGTAGCCCTTTTGGTTTTAGAAACATCGCTGGGTATATGCATTTCCAGACTAGTATGACCCCATACACAGGCCTAAATAGATGAGTTATATTTTGATAAATCAGGGGCAGTGTTGTTCCAGTTGGTAGACTGGTTCAAGTAAAGCAATTTTATGTAATATGAGGATGAAAACTGTTTCAATAAAATCAGGAGTATAATAAATGGGACAACTTAAAGTAAGTGCACACATACATGATCTCACCATACAATACCTTGGTCAATGCTGCTCCAGCTATTCAGTAACCTGTTCAGTTTGTGACAGGTTTGCAGCACACTTAAGAAGCAAAGGGATCTCTTTATCAATTATTATAAGCAGAATATTACTCAAGAACACCCTTTTTTGGGGGTACCCACTAACAATAAGTATCTTCCAAATGTATCTACAGGGCATGTATATATATACCTTATTTGGCCCCATGTTTTCAAATGCAAAAGCAACCCCTATAGAAACCTATGTGAGCTGCTTTGTTGCTGAATTTAGCAAGCTCTGGAATGCGAAACCTCGGTTACTTTCGTGACCTATAGGTTACACTTCACTAAAAGGTTCAGGAGTGGAGTCTGTAGGAACCCTCCCTAGCACTCACCACTCATACAAGCATGGTCAGCAGATCACACATGCGCAGTAGTGCAGCAGTCCCAAGAAATTAAAAGTAAAGTGATCACTATTGCGATCACTTTTCAGTCCCACGATATGTTCAATAACACATCCAGGTTGTAGATAATTTCTTACGCCCATGAATAGCAGAGATAAGTAAAATATCATCAAACCAAATACATTTTTACATACTTAATAGCAATGATAGATTATACTTACATACATAGGGGTCTATTCATGAAGCAATGAAAAGTGTGGAGAAGTGAGTCAGTGGAGAAGTTGTCCATGGCAACCAGTGAGCTGCGCTGTATAATTTTACAGTATACACAATATGTTACTTCAATGATGATTGGTTGCTATGGGCAACTTTTCCACTGGTTCACTTCTCCACGCTTTTCACTGCTTCGTGACCAGGGTTAGGTTTGATTTGCTGGCACTCGGGATGCCGGTGGTCAGAATATTGACTACGGTTTCTTGATTGTTAGAATCTCGACAGGGAAAGGTAAGTTTCCTTATCCGTAGCCAAAACCTAACACCCCCACAACCCTAACCCTCCCCAGGGGTCCCTAAACCTACCCACCCCCCTCCCCGCAGCCTGATCCTAACCCCTCCCAAGGCACAGCCTAACCCTAACCCTTCCCTCGCAGCCTAAACCTAACCCCCCCCCCATGTTTATCTCTCCGGTAGCTGAGCATTTCGGGATCCTGGCTGTCGGGATTCCGACATTGGCCTGGAAACCCTATATGGGATGCTGGTGCCGGCATTCTGAATAGTGTTGGGATTCCGACGTCAGTATTCTGACAGGCGGGATCCCGACCGCCAGGATCCTAGCCGGATCCCCAAGATTAGACCCCTTAGAAAATAAATAAAACATTTTTTTATGTTAACATATACGCCAGTATTTGAGATCATTTTCATATATATGTTGGAAATGTACAATGTTCTATATCTAAACCACTGTTAATGTAACTCTAAAATAAATATATTTTCTGTTACGCTGATATTAATATAATAATCTGTACAATATTGTACTCTGAATATAGTCTTGATTCTTAATGTATTGGACCTGTATATTAAAATGCTTAAATCCTAATTTTGTTACCACAACTTTATTTATTTTTTAAATTATTTTAGAAAATTAAATGTAACGAACAAGAAACTGACTACTTCTCGAGATATTCAGCCTGCTGGTACTGGCTGGCACTGGTAAAGTTCAATAATACGCTGTTTATATGTCAGAACAGACATCCTTTTGTAACATGTTTACTGTGCAGATAAACATGAGAAACTTTAGAAGAATCCTAAATAATACTGTTTAACCACTTAACTAATATGTTTTCCAAAAAATGTCCCCAAAATGATTGATATTTTTATTATCAATTATGTAAATTATAGTTGTTTAAACCTTATTCAAAATATTTTTAACAAAAATATAAAATCAAGTGTATAAATAGCTATTATATTTACATAATGATAATTTAAAAAAACCTGACAATATTTAGGAATGTTTTGAAAAAAAAATGTTTAAAAAATAATCAAAA
The DNA here is from genome assembly GCF_028390025.1 of Pseudophryne corroboree. Taxonomy (NCBI): domain Eukaryota; kingdom Metazoa; phylum Chordata; class Amphibia; order Anura; family Myobatrachidae; genus Pseudophryne; species Pseudophryne corroboree. Next base: position 488,438,499 of record NC_086449.1, on the reverse strand, counting down.
ACTTTAATGCACAATATAAGCTTTCATTTACTTAAATGCTCACATACTATAGATTATATATAGCTATATAATAAATGACGAAAGTCTATGCTGTTACTTCAATATGCGTGTAGAAACCCAACTTCTCCCATTGCAAGGGAGATGGGGTAGACCTAGAAGAGGACCGGCCCCCAGGAACGGGCTACGTATGGAAGCGGGGAGGAGCAGGAGAGAGCGTCGTTTATAATATATGGTGCTTATTTATTAAATTTCATCCCTAAAGAAACATATGTTAACATCAGTTTCTGTGTTATTTATCCATCACTGCTATTTGCCAAAAGCAGCTAAGTAATATAAGAAACTACAGTTCCTATTTTTCTGGAAGGGAACTGTAGCCTTCTCCAGTTTATCAAGCTTGATCTCCAGATAGCATGAGATGGTGGTAGCCACATTATCGCATTTTTTTTCCGTAAAAGTGATAGAACCCAGACATAATCTCAGCAGTTTACTATTAACTCTTGCCCCTTAAACGCATCATTTCTTTAGACCTATGACATGCATACTGATAATTATTTATAAACAAACATGGAATCCTTCCTGTTTTATGTCATGCCAGTATTGATCATTTTCTATTATTTGCATAGTTTATGTTCCTCCATTAGCTAATTCAGGGATAACCTTCAGCATCCAGGACCAGATAATCGGCTTTACAAACCATACAAGAAGAGAATCATGGCTGCCTTCCAAAACTACACAGTGCTTCATGTGTATGTAGTTATTTATTTAATCATTATATTTTGTATTTATTTAGCAAATCTATAAACATTTGACTTTGATATTTTACACATTTTATTTTCTTTCCCTTTCTTTTTTGATTAACAGAATGAGTAATTTAATTTTATAAATGTTATTGTGTCTTTGGTATTTTACATTCAGTCACAAAAAGTAATCCCGGTTCTAAGAAAAAAGGAAAATGGAATTAAAAACCTTAGTAGAAAATGTACCTAGCTTTTTATTTTCATATGGGTTGCTAGAAGCTTAACAGAGTCCTTAAGAAAAATTGCATTACTTCAGATGTATTTTTGGATAGAATATAATACAGCAGACGGATAGTGAATTGAAGAACACATAAACAGAGATTGAAGAATGAGTACAGATATTGGTTGAGATGTAATCTGAATTCTTTGAAATACAGAAGAATCATGAAGCTTGAAAAGAATTTAATATTTTTTCATCAAGAAGAAAAAAGACATGGATTGGATGGGGCATTCTTTTAAGGTGTTATATGAAACTGAAGCCAAGTACTCTGCAATTGTTAATCTGGAGGTGGATTTTAATTGCAAAGCAACAGAAAAGCTTTACAGGCCAATACAGGGGCTATACAAATGGTTCCCACATCATAAAATAATAAATGTTACCCCCTATCATTAAAAACATTTAAGCACCAATATCAAATAATTAATATCAGCATTTTAATATAATTAATAAATAATAATGCTCTCTTAATAAGATTAATCAATAATTTCCCCTGCTAGAGAATTGTCATTGTTATCTGCCTCCTCATTCACTACATAATATTTGCCCTCATTAGAAGAGTAATGTGATTCCTCTCCTAGCTGGCCAGATAGATGCAGAGATTGTATAGCAGTGTGGGCAAAATTCCATTAAAACCACCACAAAAACACGATAAAACAGATGGGCATCGATGGCAATTTACAAAGCACCATTAAAACCACAAAATCCAGTTGTTTGGTGTTTTAATCTGCCGGAAATTTGCAGAAGTTTCAAGACTCAAACAAACTTTCACTTGTTAATGTCCTCCTTGGTTTCATACTGTAGCTGTTCTCATTATCAGTGCGCCGACCTCTGCATACTTACAACTCAGCGTAGCTTGCAATTCTGCTTACACACCCTCTACTAATCTCAGCCTACGTGCGAACACCCCGTTACCATCCAGTTAGCATTTTAGCCACAAGTGGAGATTCGACTGAGATACATACGACTCGTAATCAATCGTCCATAGATGCGTATATGTTTGGCTATGGAGCTTGCACAATACTAAAATGCAAGATCTATCCGCATAATGGACCTGCGTACAACAATACATAAGCCCTTATTATTTGTGTTAGGATGCTTGCACAGGCAGAGAGTAGGAGTTGGTCAGAAGGTATTCCTAGCAAAGTATGGAATAGGCGAATATGTACCAATTTACCGTTTTTGTAGAGCGGTGCAGAAATCAGATTTAATTCTGCAAAGGGAGATTACTGCAATGAGGTAAAGAGGTGAAAAACGTGTGTTTTCAATGGAGTTTGTTGATGTGCTCAGGTATGGATTATCGACAAGGTGGAGGCAAAACTCGGAGGTTGGTAGGATGGCCCTGTAGGACATGGGAGGATGGGGGGGGGGGACTCAGATGCGTCAGAACTTTGAGGGGACAAGACAGCTTTGTGGAACTCAGAGGTGGTGAGTCTCAAAGAGGACAGGACGGCACTGTGGGACTTAGAGTGGAGAGAAGATTCGGAGGTGACAGGCTTGGACCCTGTAAATAACAGCACCAACGGAGCCCTATAACATACTGAGTGAATGCTTTTACCATTGTTTAACTGCATTTATCTGTACACCAGAATACTGTATGAGCAACAATCTAATAGTATTACTGCATGCATCGAATAGTCTCTAATGGTATTCCTGCATGTATCTTAGTTTAGGTACAGCATTAAAACCATTGGCAAAGTTGGAGTGGTAAATTTGCTAAAACTGATCTCTCAATCTTAATTGCACCAACCCTCATAGCTTGGGGAGCATCCTAATATAGAGACCAGCCTTGTTCTGGTTTTATTCATGCCCTTACAAGGCAGCTGAGAGGACCTCTGGACCTGTTGCTATCTGGTCTCTGAACTTGGCACTAGAGGAGTGGGAGCCTAACATCACTGTTACCTCTGCAGTACATATAGAGGGACACAAATCAATAATGTATTCAACACACTGTGTTGCACACCTGCCGAATGTCCATATGCAGGTAAGACAGTAACGATTTGAGGACTCTGTCCTGCTGTCCCAATCAGGACAGCTTTGTCCTGCTGGTAAGAAAGGTTGGGAACCAAAGGAAAATTGTGCATAGGCATAACCATGTCTCTGCCCACTGTTGTGCAATGTGGTAATTAGCTGTGCATTGGATCATAAAATTCCATAGTAAATCTGGGTAGATGGCCTATTTCCCAGGGGTCCAGGAAAACTCCCCAAGTAGGCAAGTACAAATTAAATTGAATATTAATTTAAAGGATTACAAGGAGAATTGACATTGAGCATTACAACAGAATATACTGGGAGTTGGAACGCAACATGCACTAGTGGTGACATATAGTGGTTTGTTTAATGCTGAGCTATAGCATTGTCTCATACCCGAGCCGGGATGCGGTCTTTAGGTCGACAGTAAGTAGGTCGACCACTATTGGTCGACAGTAAGTAGGTCGACCACTATTGGTCGACAGTAAGTAGGTCGACATGGTTTCCAGGTCGACAGGGACTCTATGTCGACTTGACAAAAGGTTGACATGAGTTTTTCACATTTTTTTTCCTTCATTTTTTGAACTTTTTCATACTTTACGATCCACATGAACTACAACTGGGAACGGTAACCTGTGCCGAGTTAGCAAGGCAACTTGCCCAAAGCATGGCAAAGCTAATTGGGGTTCCCGGTCACTGTACGGAGAAAACGACACCAAAAAAAGTAAAAAAACTCATGTCGACCTTTTCTCATGTCGATCTAGTACATGTTGACCTAGAAACCATGTCGACCTACTTACTGTCGACCAATAGTAGTCAACCTAGACACTGTCGACCTAAGTCTAATCTACCTAACATACCACACCCACCCGAGCCATGTTATATCATTAGGCAAACCTAGAAGTTCAACTAAGGTACCTGATTTTTGGGTGCACCTTAAACATTGAATAAGTGACAATGACAGTCATCCAGTGTTATTAATGTCCCAGTAGTGCTTCCACACGGAGTGGTGAGTGGAGGAGAAGCAGGCGGCAGTATCTTACCCGTGAAGCTGTCAGCTGCTCCTTCTCAATGTCAGTGAGAAGCAGAGAGAGTGTTAGTTGGGCTATGATGTCACTGCCCAGTGCCAAACCCCCAGACTGAACGGAGCAATAGATGTTGGACTCCACCTACCACCTGCTAAAGAAAAAGCAGAAATGTGGGCACTGCATCAGAGGAGGAATGATCGTTGCCTCCAATGAAGCGAGGAATGCCACCACCGCTTCTACTGACCCTGCTCGTATCGTGTTTTAATGTTCCAGTGACCATTATGCAATGATATAATAACATGCACTTTCATTAAAACATATATCTCCTTACACTGAGTTTTCTTTCTTCCTCCAACTGTCAAAATTATTATTAAGATCCCATGCGGTAACACACAGTTTTTACACAATTTCAATGTGCAAGCATGATTGAAGTTTATGGAACCCCATCATCATAAAGCATCAAGAAATCCATTTTGCAACTTGTGGTATAAATGGAAAGGGAAAAAAAATAACATATACAAACAAAAGAGCTTCATTCTTTTTCCTATGCATTCTTTACAGTAAATGTCAGCCTTGAACTATATGGTCTATAGTTAGATAATTAGAGTATTGGTGAGCATCTGGGAAATGTTTGTAACCTACCCAATAATAATGCTCCGAAACTCAGAGCTGGACTCATTTGTTACATACTAATGTGTTAGTGGAAAGTTTCAATCCGGTAACAAAAGAGGCAAAAATGAGAGTCTAGATCTGTTTGGGCGCATGTCCAAGCATAGGCATTACTGAGTGCTACACCATGGTTACTTTGCTTTGTAAGACAGCATTTGAAAACTTTCATCCCAGTCATAAGTCACTTCAGACAAAGGAAGTTGCTTAATATGCAACAGCGTTAAATAAGTGTTAAGTCAATATCATAAACTACCCGTCATTATGCTCAGCATATTGTGATGACAATACAAGAAACAACTGTTCAAACCCATTTCCTTACATTGTATTTTTGCAAAAAGATGTTATGTTGGTCATATAGCAATGACATTACCAAGAAAAAAACTGTATCGGGCATTGGCCCTCATTCCGAGTTGATCGGTCGCAAGGCGAATTTAGCAGAGTTACACACGCTTAGTCTACGCCTACTGGGAGTGTATCTTAGCATCTTAAAAGTGCGAACGAAGTTTACGCAATATTGCGAACAAAAAAAACTTAGCAGTTTTAGAGTAGCTCCAGACTTACTCTGCCTGTGCGATCAGTTCAGTGCTTGTCGTTCCTGGTTTGACGTCACAAACACTCCCAGCGTTCGCCCAGACACTCCCCCGTTTCTCCGGCCACTCCTGCGTTTTTTCCGGAAACGGTAGCGTTTTCAGCCACACGCCCATAAAACGCCGTGTTTCCGCCCAGTAACACCCATTTCCTGTCAATCACACTACGTTCGCCGGTGCGAACAAAAAGCCGTGAGTAAAAATCCTTTCTTCATAGCAGAATTACTTAGCGCAGTCGCAGTGCGAACATTGCGCATGCGCTCTAAGCTGATTTTCACTGTGATGCGAAAAAAAAGAACGAGCAAACGACTCGGAATGAGGGCCATTGTCTGTATGTCAGATCACTGAACCTAGTTGATAAATAAACTTCTGTAACTGGTCAGGTTCGTCTTGTTTTAAAAGAATACTCATGCATTAGCCATATGGCAGGCTTGTAATGATACCATAAACTTGTGAAGAAATATGGAATTTGGGCTGGGGGCAAAACACTGCTTCATTGGGCCCTATAGCAAAATTGGGGAAGAATGACTTTGCTATCCCATTCCCAACCTCCTCACTCTTCTGTGCTGAGCATGCGTGGGGCTGACACATGCACAATGAAGCTCCATACTGGCCTAAAGTCTAATACATATGCCCAATTAGGACATCACAGTTGATGTGCCGGCCATGAGCATGCTCAGAATATCAGAGCAAGGGTTGAAGAACCAGAATTACCAGTCCACCCATTGATGAGTACTGTATGAAAATTTCTAGGAGATAGGGAGTAGAGTGTACAGTATGAGCTTATTAAATGTGGGTCTCTTTTGAAATTGAGGGTGTTAGGGGAAAGGATTTGTAGACTATATTTTAACAGCAAAATGTGGTGGGTAATATATGAAACATAAAGTCACATGTATAAAATGAAATAAAATAAAAACTCAATGCCAACATCAACCAATGTTTCAGAAAAAAAGTTACCAACACCACCATAAGAAATGGTCACTCACACGGGATGCGGTCAAGATGCCGCCGGCAGGAATCCCGGCGGTCGAAATACAGATGCCGGAATCCCGACCGCCACAATCCCGACATATTCTCCCTCCGTGGGTGTCCACAACACCCATAGAGGGAGAATATAATAGTGTGCCGAGCGTAGCGAGGCACCGTGCCCGCAGCGTGGCGAGCGAAGCGAGCCCGCAAGGGGCTGCGTTCCGCTCGCCACCCCTGTCGGGATTGTGTGGTCGGGATTCCGGCGTCGGTATTTCGACCGCCGGGAATCCGGCCGGCGGCATTTAGTACTGATCCCACTCACACACCAATACTATAACATACGGTCAACATAACAGAAACTAATGAGGGAAAAGAGATACTCTTTGTTGGGGCACTCTTACAGTTATTATTTTCTAAATATAACTTTTTATTCTAAATCATTAAAATATAAAGGATAGCCCCCAACAGTCCTTAATTCCAGAGTAAAATCAAATTTATAGATGTTTACCTATTTCTGTTTATAATATGGTCTAAGGGGGTAATCCAGAGTTAACTGCAACAGCAAATTTGTTAGCAGTTGGGCAAAACCATGTGCACTGCAGGGGAGACAGATGTAACATGTCCAGAGAGAGTTAGATTTGGGTGGGGTGTGTTCAAACTGGAATCTAAATTGCAGTGTAAAAATAAAGCAGCCAGTATTTACCCTGCACAGAAACAAAATAACCCACCCAAATCTAACGCTCTCTGCACATGTTATATCTGCCACACCTGCAGTGCACATGGTTTTGCCCAACTGCTAACAAATGTGCTGCTGTGATCAACTCTGAATTACCCCCTATGTCTTAAACAAATTTTAGACATATGAGGGTAAAGATACACCGGTGAAAATATAGTACATATAAATTATGTAGTATACTGAAATAAAATTATTTCTTGAATGCTCCTTAGCAAGATGTAAGTGTATATATATATAATAATTTTTCATGTGGTCACATTTCAGTTTAAAATTGTATTGTACAGTAATTCTGATACTGGCAATTGCCCCGTAAAAGTGTCTCACAGAAAGAAATATAATGTACTGTATGATTTCAGCTGTTAGGTAAGCATAGCTTAACGGAAGTAGAAAAGCCCATGTGGAACACTATTTGTGTAAGTGGTAAGTGCCTGGAGTAGCCGTGACCTGCTTTATCAAAGTTCTACACACCTGGTATTCTCTGTGGGTCTCCCATCCAAGTACTAACCGGGCCCAACACTAAATAGCTTCCAAGATCAGATGAGAATGGACCTGTCCACTGTGGTATGGCTGTAGGTATGATAATGCTAACTGTGTACAGGTATTACCTTCACAAGTAGTGTCCACACCAATCGAGGAATAGATTTTTTTGTAATGGTATTGGTAGTCTGACAAAAGACAGTTTTAACTACAGTATATAATTTAAACCTCCACCTCCATTTACCGGACTGCAAATATTACACAATATAAACTGCTAGTACTGTACTAGTTAATTAGAGGCAGAAAATGGTGAAGTAATGCCTGGGTACGACACAGCAATAAAATTGTGTTTTTGCTTCCAAACCTCATAAAAAATTTGCAGAAAATCACAGTCATAATTGCTTATATTAACTTGTGAGGAGAGAGATAGCATACATGTAACAGGTTTGTAAGGGACAAAGTTCTGTTTCTACTGTTTCTGTGTGTGCGGGAATTGCAGTGAACCTCTAAAATGAGAGGACATACTGACTGTCCCACCCTGAACTAAGTCCCAGTCACCATAACACAAGCAAAAACAATGCCACTCACAAATACCAAATCAACAAATAATATTATATTTTATTTATAAGGTGCCACAGGGGTTTCAAAGCTCTATACAAGGAGATAAATTTACAAAAAATATATGTACGGACAGTATAGAACTTCACATAGATAAAATAAATACAGTGAGCATATAGCATAATGTCCTAAGCGCTATGTCTAGCCATCAGGGGCAGAACTCTGGGAGGCAGTGGAGTCGGCTGCCACCGGGCTCCTGCCCTCAAGGGGGCACATCTCCTCCATTGTCTCCAGCTGACTGACCCTGGCGATCATTTGCTGCGAGGAGCTTTCGAGTCAGTGACACAGAAGCTGCCTCCTCATATATATACAGAGAGCTGGCTGTGGCTGCAGCTAGGGGGAGCTCCAGAGTGCAGCTCCTGCCAGGCCCTTCCAGTTGAGTTGGCCGAGTGAAGCTCCCTGTTCCTCCGTTGGGCTGATATCAGCAGGTAGGCACTGGCAGCACTTGCCTCAAGCTGCACTGTGTGGGGGTGTGTGTAGATGGAAGTGGGAGGGGTGCTGGGGGGTCTTTAAAATGTTGGCAGCACTGTGTTTTATGTGTGCATGTTTAAGTGAGGTGTGTGTGTGTGTGTGTGTGTGTGTGTGTGTGTGTGTGTGTGTGTGTGTGTGTGAAGGAGGCATGTGTTTTTGTTTGTGTGTGTGTGTTTTTAAGTGAAAGAGGCGTGTGTGCATGTAAGGGAGACGTGTGTGTGTGTGTGTGTGTGTGTGTGTGTGTGTGTGTGTGTGTGTGTGAGAGGCATATGTGTGTTTAAGTAAAAGAGCCATGTGTGTGTGTGTGTGTGTGTGTGTGTGTGTAAAAGTGAGAGGCGTGTGCATGTTTAAGTGAAAGAGGCATGTGTGTGTTTAAGTGAAGGAGGCGTGTTGTGTGAGTTTAAGTAAAGGAGGCATGTGTGTAAGTGAGAGGCATGTGTGTAAGTGAGGAGTGTGTGTTTAAGCGATGGAGGCATGTGTGTTTAAGCGAAGGAAGCATGTGTGTTTAAGCAAAGGAGGCATGTGTGTGTGTGTTTAAGCGAAGGAGGCGTGTGTAAGTAAGAGGCGTGAGTGTAAGTGAGGCATGTGTGTGTGTTTAAGTGAAAGAGGCATTTGTGTGTGTGTTTAAGTAAAATAGGTGTTTGTGTTTAAGTGAAAGAGGCATTTGTGTGTGTTTTTATGTGAAAGAGGCGTTTGTGTGTTTTTAAGTGAAAAAGGCATTTGTGCATTTTTTATATATAGATATATATATCGGCACACCACTGCGCCAAAGCATCTATATTGTGACACGCTGGTGGGTGAGGGAGTACTGTAGGTGTGCTATAAAGGTATGCTGGTGTCTATTTTATTGTGATGACTGACTTGGAGTGCCGTCCAATTTGCTTGTGTATCTATATTACTATTGGGAAAGGCACCTGAGCACGCTGCTACTGTTCACCATGAGTGCCGGATAGCTACATATGAAGAGGGTGTGTGTGTGGGGGTGTGCATGTATGTAGGGGGGGGCAACAACATTTATCATGCCTCCGGGTGACTGGGGCGAACTTACGCCACTGCTAGCCATAGTAGGCATAACCCCCCCCCCACACACACACACACACCCATCAGCTCTATGGAACAATCCAGACAGATCAGTTAAATAGGAGCCTGAGCTTACAAAGAAACATAGGGGATATCAAATTAGCAGTGGTAATTTCCGTCGGGGACTATCCTATTAGCCCTGATACCCGACGCTTATCCCCCGTTGACGGCACTTACCCGGGATTGGTTTTGCCTGCTTTAGGCAGGCGAAGCCAATTTCCTGATAAATTACTATTTTTTTCACGATAAGTGCAGTGAAAATACACAGGTCAGCAGCTTTTCGCGGACCCTATGTATTTTCTTTTCTCACAATGTAATTGGATACCGTTGATAAAAAAAATTGGTGATAAAATAAAAATCACAAAAAAGCCCCAGCATTATCGCAACTAATTTGATGGCAGATAAGAACCATTTGGTCCATCTAGTCTGCCCTCTTTAGTGTGGTGCTAAAGTTATTAAGGTCAGGGTTTGGATTAAGAGTAAGGGTTGGGGTGTTAGTGTTAGTGTAGTAGGATTACTTGTGAGTGTTAGGGTATTTTGTTTTTATTTTTTAGGTTGTTTTTTTTGTGTTTGTTTTTTACTTTTTTTTTCCACACTGAGCATAACTGGTATCAAAGTACTCTACACACCTACAGTATGTCCGTCTGTCCAGAGTCTTTAATAAAAATAAAATTGACTTTGCCTCTAAAAGGACATACATTCACCAGGACCTCAGTAGCCTCATTCCACAATTACATCAGCCAATGAGAAGATGGTCTCCAAGGGCTACTGTTATAGAGATGTGTCCCAGAGCACAGAACGCTCAGCACACATCTCTGGACGCTCAGCATATAGCGCGACGTGTGCTGAGTGAGGTGAAAAAAACAAATAACCCAGCAGTGTAGTGCATGCCAAATGGCCAATCTAGAGTCAGCGATAGCGACGCATGGCTATCGCTAGGGTTACCATCTCATCCCTTTAATTCTGGACACATATTAATTACACAGGTTCTGTGGCTGGCTGACTTCAAGACTCCACCTGGTTTTAATCAGCCACAGAACCTGTGTAATTAATATGTGTCCAGAATCAAAGGGATGAGGTGGTAACCCTAGCTGTCGCTATGGGCTATACACACAGGGGGTCATTCCGACCTGATCGCACGCTAGCTATTTTTTGCAGCGCTGTGATCAGATAGTCGCCAAAAGATTTGTGCAGTTTCTGAGTTGCCCAGAACTTACTCAGCCGCTGTGATCACTTCAGCCTGTCCGGGACCGGAATTGACGTCAGGAACCCTCCCAGCAATTGCATGGATATGCCTGCGTTTTTCCAACCACTCCCAGAAAACGGTCAGTTACCACCCATAAACACCCTCTTCCTGTCAATCTCCTTGCGATCGGCTGTGCGAATGGATTCTTCATTAAATCCATCGCACAGCAACAATTCGCTTTGTACCCGTACGACGTGCCGTAGATATGTGTGCTTAGAATTTAAGCACACATATCTACGTGTGTACCCCCTTAACAATTTGAAAGGAAATAGAGAAAGGACAATTCCAGCCTATATCTGTGGTGTGTTTTTGCCGGAGGTAGGGCTCCGCCCTCTCTATCAAATGGTCACTGAAGGCAATAGCAGGGAATTTGCTGGAGTCCCCGCCAGCATTAAGATTCGCCAGGTGAGCCAGTGAAAGCTTCCTCATGCAAAACAAAAACTGCAGAGATAGCAGAAAAATGTATGAAAAACTGTTTATTCTAAGAACAAATGCTTTTTTTTCAGTGGTTAATATTTCAATCAAATTTTTATTCATTTGTTTTATATATTTTTATTTATTTCATTTATTTATTTACGTGCTAATTAAAGCTTTACTACTCCCAGCCAGTATTGCCAAGATAAAAAATATTGCTTAGTTGCCTTGTGGAGAAGTTATTAATAATAAAAATTGGTGATTTTAATGCTATATACTGTATTTAGAGCAGGATTAAGCCTTGGGGCAACCCAAGGCACTTAAGACAAGGGGACCCTGGGAAAGAGGAGATTGTGCATGCCTCCCAAAATGACCCATTCCAGGAGGGACAAAATGCTCTGCTCCTGAACGTCCCTCTTAATATATGATTGGTGTCACCTCTGTTGATCTATTTAACTGATATGAAAGGTATTTCAACACAGAAGATGAGGAGATGCTGGGATCCTGAGTCATTTACAGCTCTCTCCCCCTCCTTTCTCTCCTCTGGTCGGGAAGCTACATTGTTAGGTCATGAAACCTGATACTCCTGTGTCTCTGCCTGCACCGCATAATGGTGGTCATTACGAGTTGTTCGCTCGTTGCCGATTTTCGCAACGGAGCGATTAAGGCAAAAATGCGCATGGTTCGCAGTGCGCATGCGGTAAGTATTTTAGCACAAAACTTAGTAAATTTACTCACGTCCGAACGAAGAAATTTCATCGTTGAAGTGATCGGAGTGTGATTGACAGGAAGTGGGTGTTTCTCTACGAAAACTGACCGTTTTCTGGGAGTGTGCGGAAAAACGCAGGCGTGTCAGGGAAAAACGCAGGAGTGTCTGGAGAAACGGGGGAGTGGCTGGCCGAATGCTGGGCGTGTGTGTGACGTCAAACCAGGAACGAAACGGCCTGAGCTGATCGCAATCTGTGAGTAGGTCTGGAGCTACTCAGAAACTGCTAATCTTTCGTTCGCTATTCTGCTAAACTAAGATACACTCCCAGAGGGCGGCGGCCTAGCGTGCGCAATGCTGCTAAAATTGCTAGCGAGCGAACAACTCGGAATGACCCCCAATGTCTTTCTCACACTCTGGCTGCCTGGTTCTGCTGCTGCACAAAAGGGAGAGCTAGTGACTTTAGTGTGCTCCAGCCAGGGGGCCACTTGACATAGTGGTTTCCAAGTATAGTATCCCCTGTGCCCCCACACTTTAATCTGGCTATGTATATATTGATTAATATGCCTGTAGTTTCACTAACAGATGGATGAGCTATCACTGCAGTCAACAACACCCAAAAGAAGCACGTTTTTTTCCTAACTTGAATATACCAATCTATTCATAATTAAACTGATATAGCACAGATGTTCTACTTAAACTTTGGTCACGGCGAACTATTCCCTGCATGAAACTCTATTTGTATAAAAAATCATTATTTAAATTGAACTTTAATAATTGAATGCTCTTTTCAGACATCCATAATTACAGTGGCGAAGAGATAAATACAATTGATAGAAAAATGCACCTTTTTGGGTCAACACATGAATATCTGAATGTCATTCAGCAGAAAAAAGGTATACTATAACTAGGTATGTTTGTTCTTTACATGTATAACCTGTAGATTTATTTATTCAAATGTGATAATGAAACCAAAAACATTGTTGATCTCTGAAATATAATTGTAACCAAAAGAATCACTGAACCACGTATTCCAAGGGGCTATGGCTTTGTCTATCCCACGATACCAACTAAAAATAGGAAAGAACAACATGACCTACTTTCTGATACATAACTTCTTTATAATTTGTGGAGCCAATCATGGCCTCCCAACAAAAGTTTTCTTATTCATCACATAGCTAATGTGGCTGTGCATCCACTGATATAAAGTATAGTTGCCAAATACCCCAAATTCTCAGGCACATTCCAACGTTCAAATATATCTCATTGGAAAGTGTTTCCCAAGGAAATAGTCCTATTTTTTCAATGTTGACAAAAATAATTATCCAATGAATTTCTGCAAGTCCTACCATGTCTTTGTTTTTTGGATATTTAAGTAAATATTTAATTAAGGTGCTTTTTAAAAAGGTATATATTATAATTCAATTTAGGAAATAAGACCCACTGTAGTGGATCAGGTGTGGTTTGGGTGGATTGGGGCAGGGATTATACTGTCTGCAATTGGGATATTAGTTATTGGTCTCGATGTAGGTTTCACCCTCATTTTCTAGACTCTAAACAACAGCTATGTAAAATAATTATAAAAATAGCAACCTCTGTGTCATAGAATCATGTGTATAAATAATTCATTAAGGAGCTGTGGAAATGTAAAAGGGTAGATTTATTATCTGTGGTCTGTCTGCTGCTGATCATTGGCCGCTATGTGGTAACTCAGGCGTGTGATGTGATTCCTGCTGCTGTTTAAAACTATGAGGTTCGGCGGCTCTGAGACACTGCCCGTTAGTAAATGGGCCCCATGGTGTTTTTAAAAATCAATTTTTATTGCAACATTGTTCTTTTATGCACAATGTTTTTGTGCCTCCCTTCCCATCTGAGGAGGCTCTGTAACTCTGCATGGCCCATGTGCCAACAGCCTGTCCTGCCTTAAGGTGCCCATACACTCGGAAGAGGTATCGCATGCACTCCGTCGCATGCAATACCCCTTCAACTCCCCGCCATCTCCCGGAAGCTCCTGGATTCACAATATCATGAGTCCAGGTGCTTCTACTCACAATGTGCTGGTGATAGTTCGCATGCCATCACAAGCGACCCTACTTACGACCCTCAAGAGAACGCCTCAGATCGTAATCGTAAGTGAACCACTCACGATGTGATCCACTTATTCACGATAAATCAACCCAATGAGTCGATATCGTGCCAATAGGCACGATAACGTCCTAGTGTATGGGCACCTTTGGAGTCAGGCTTCAGTCCCCACATTATGCTCCCTCCTGAATGAAGCTGAGACAGATGGTAGGGAACAGTTCTGACAACATGGAGCAATCTGATGCTCTGTTTAGAAGCAAAAAGTAACCAATAAGTTTCCCTGTGTACGGTGCAAAAGGCGAATCGTTCCCTGGCAAATTAGGAGTCAAGTGATTACTACATTGGCATCTTTATAAGAAAAGAAGATATCAAGTGCGCTGATAAGCAGCACAATGTGAACTATTCAGTGATGATAGGTGTCACCTTACACCCAGTACAATAAAACAATGACAAAGAATATCACCGAACCATCCTTAAAATATGAAATTTGGGGGAAGTGGCCTGGCTGCTGGAGGACACAGACTCGTTCTTTGTGGGCTCTCTCAGTGTGAGGCATCAAACCTTGTATTTTCCCTCCCCCGGGTGCCTTTCTATCTTAACCGCTGCCCCTGACCCCCTGACCTACCTGTAGTGGCATGGTGTGTGCTGCGGAATCGGGGAACATGCCCCGGAGCTCCCGCGGATTGCAGCCTGCCAGTAGCCCTCAGGCCGGGACCTCGATTTTGCAGCTGAGCTGGCGTGACCCTCTGGTGCCGCGAACTCGGAACTTGGCCTCCTCCTCCGCCCCCGGGTGCTTTGGCTGCCGCTGGACACCCCTGGGGAGGCTCTCCTGCTGCCCTTGCCTGCCCTCTCTGCCGAGATCGCAAGGAGAAACGAGCCTGGTGGAGCCGCGGGACGCCCGGCGGCAATCTTGGAGGGGACTCTGGACATACCACGATCCCCTGCCGTCTACAGTGTTTGAGGTGAGCCGTACCGCTGGACTGACAGGCCCTCACAACCCCCTGCTCTGTGCCCCTGGAGCCATCCCTCTCACACAGCATCACCTTACTTTTGCTGGGACCCGTGCTGTGCTGCTGCCAGGAGGACACATCTCCCTGCATCTTCTCACTCCCCCCCAGTCTATTGTATGGTTAACTCCTGCTGGCAGTGAGCTAACAGGGCTGCACTTCTGTCATAAACTGCACCTCCATTGTGCCTCTGAGGTGCTTTACTCTACACCCCTGCACCTCTATTGTACCTTTGTGGTGCTCCACATATTTGGGGTGCTTTATGTGATTTTTTTTTTTTTTTGTTGTTTAATCATTCTTCTGCTGGGATGTGCATATCGTGAGGCTCCCATATTGGCTTTGCTTACTAGTTAGCCTCGTTTGCACTACTGCTCAACCTGGGTACAGTCCGAGCCTTTGACGACACCGCAAACTGCACTGCTCATAGAAGCCTCCCCTCTGAGACTGGATCCGACTGGCTGTCTCCCCAGGCTCTGAGTGGGGCCGACTCCTCGATCCCAACTTCCAGGCCGCTCCGCATATATCAGGGCAGACGAGTATGCTCTCGCAGCACACCTACTTCAACTTTACTGGCCTTTTCTCTGACCTGCTGCAGTGCTCTCTACCCACCCTCCGCCATCCCAGCAGACACGCTAACGGGGGTACGTAACCTGCTAACCTTGGCGCTACGTCCACTGCACAGAGGCTCTGACTAATCTCACGCATTACATTGTGCCCCGCTGGGGTCTCCTTCAGTGAACTGTCTACAATGTGAACTCACTATGTAAAACCCCCGGCCCCGTGTGTGATCCTGATGTCTTAGGAGCTTCCCCATTCCCGTCCAGGTGTTGACTACCGAATTACCTCATTTATCTCCGTCACCATGCCTAAAGGGGGGAAAAAGTCGAATGCTCATAACTTGGTGGGTTACTTCAAGAACTCTACTCCGTCCTCAATCCAGAAATCATCACCACCTTCGCCTGCATCGGCAGCCTCTGATCGAGACTCGGATGATGACTCTTCCTCAACTCCCGCCACTAAAGCGGATGTCGCTCTTCTCCTGTCCGAAATGCGCAATATAAAAAAAACAATTTGCGCTGAGGTACATGAGGCTATCTCAGGCCTAAAAACGGACGTGGACAGCTTGGGGTCTCGAGTTGATGCCATTGAAAGGAAACAAGAAGAGCTTATCGCCTTTCATCAGGAATCGGAACAGGAGGTGGCACAAATGCGTACAGATGTCATGATATTGGCGGACAAACAAGAAGATCTGGATAATAGGGGCCGTCAGAACAATCTTAGAATCCGTAACATCCCCGAGATGGTGGAACAAGCTCACCTCACTGATTACCTGCTCCGCCTTTTCCGCTCTCTCGCTTCCTCTGTTCCTGATGACATGCTACTTCTAGATAGGGCTCACAGGGCCCTCCGTCCTAGACCTCAAGATGCTAAAACGCTAAGAGATGTGATTCTACGCTTTCACTATTTTGCTGTCAAAGATCAAGTCTCCTGCCATCTCTTTCGAAGGCTCCGATCTTCTTGTCTTCCAGGATCTGTCTCCGGTCACGTTGAATAGAAGAAGGGAACTAAAAGACATCACAAAAACCCTGAGAGACAATAATATCAGATACAGGTGGGGCTTCCCCTTCGCCCTCCAAGTCAGATCTGCTGGTAAAGTTCTGACTGCCAGATCCCCGGATGAGGCCCTTCAATTGCTCCGCCACTTGAACATATCCGGTCCCCTGGTTACCTCTCAACATCCTTCCCCAGTCAACACCTCCCCTTCCCTTACAGCCCCATCCTCAGTTTGGAACACTGTTGGATCTACCTCCCATACTCCTCCAGTTACATGACTCTAACTATGTTACTACCCTCGAGTTGGCCTTACTCTTACAGTACCTCTCAATGGATCTCAGGGTGACTCTTTGTGTATCATCACTGCTCTCATATCCTGCAGTGTCCTATGTTTAGTTATTGTTGCTGTTCTTTATTTTGATATGTTTGAGGAGGTTGGGCCGGCTTGGGACTTGGGGCCGGGGTTCTTCGCGGTCGGCCTCATGAGCCTATTAGTACTATTGCTTGAGATATTTTCTTTTGATATAGCTCATGTTTGTGTGTGCGTGGACCCCGGCCTCGAGAGACCCAACCAGGTCATGCTTTCTTTTCCTGTTCTCAACGGTTCTAATGTTATTGATTTTCTCCTTCCCAATGTTTGAATGTATGCTACTATGGGGCTCAGGAGATGTAGGTCTACGGACCTCTATATTTTTTCTAGGGTTATGTGACCACAACACCATATCTCCCCTTTGTTACTTTGTATTTGCCCTCCCCCCTCTCCTTCACCCCCCCCATCCCCCTTCTTCCCTTCTTCCTCCCCTTCAGCTCCTTTTGCTTTCTATTTACGCTATACATATTGTATTGGTTTTACCCACACACGGGACCCGTTCCCCACACGTCTTCCCTCCGGGCGGCTGGGTTCACCCATCCCCCAATCGGCCTTCACGGTCGACATCGGACAAACTAGGCCTGCGGGTCTACTCCTCCCTTGGGTCCGATTTGTGAGAATGGATTTTCTTCGTTTTCTAGTTGTTGGTGTTAGCATTCGCCTGTTCACCATCTGTTCTCATATTTCTCTTCTTTCTCTGGTCTCATTTCCTTCTTCTTCCCCTCTTTTTCCAGAGGTCCTGCTGGTGCGTCTCTACCTGAACAGTGTTACACTTTTATTCCATGGTTCTTAGACCAGTATCCCTGAACACGAAAGGTTTGAACAGCCCACACAAACGTTCTCTCCTATTTCAGTCCCTTAAGCAATTATGGGGGCAATATTATATTTTTGCAAGAGACCCACTTTTCTGGCACATCACACCCTGAACTTAGGTCTAAAACCTTCCCACACACTTTCCATGCACGCGATCCCATACGCAAGAAGAAGGGAGTTTCTATACTCTTTGCTAGCCACCTGGCTTTCACCCCCTCCAATATAATGAGAGACCCTGAGGGTAGGTACCTGCTGTTAGTGGGGTTATTAAATGGGATCCCCTACACATTCCTGAATATCTATGCTCCAAACCAATCACAGGCCTCTTTCTTCCATTCCCTAAATAGCCTCTTAGCTCAGCATAGATGTGGTAATGTGGTTTTAGGTGGGGATTTTAATGTAACTCTGGATAGTGATCTAGACAGATCAATGCACTCTTCTCATTCTCGTAATTCGGCTGCTTTGAATCTTCTGCTGTCCCAACATCTCCTCTTCGACGCATGGAGGGTGAAGGAGTCGAGCGCTCGTGACTACACCTACTACTCCCCTATTTATGATGTTTACACACGATTGGACACGCTCTTTTTAAGTTCAGAGCCTGCTCAGTGCATCCTTGACACCTCCATTTACCCTAGCACGTGGTCTGACCATGGTCCGGTTTCTGTGGACATCCCGGGCCCACACCTCCCCACACGCCACCCTACGTGGCGGTTGAATGACAGAATCCTTCTTAATCCCCAAACAAAAGCCCAAATCGCTGCCGAAATTTCCCATTACTTTATTGCAAATGTATCTCCGACTATTTCTCCTATGTTGCTGTGGGATGCCCACAAGGCGGTCTTACGCGGTTGTTTGATCAGTGCCTCCAATCATAATACGAAGTCAAGAACCAAGCGCATTTGGGAACTCTCGGATTTGGTCAGATCCCTTTCGCTGAGACATAAAATTTCAGGGTCCGAAGCAGATCTCTCCTCTTTGTCCTCCGCCAGAGGCGAACTAAACTTACTCTTGACAGCTAAGGTGGAATCTAGCTTGAAATGGCTCAACCAGTCTTTTTATGAAAAAGGAGACAAGGCTGATCGACTCTTAGCCTTTAGGCTTCGGATTAGATTGGCTAGGAACAACGTTCTATCTATCCAATCTTCCCCTGGTAAGAAGACCTGCGACCCTAAAATTGCCACTGAGACTTTTTCCCGTTACGACGAGAAGCTATACAATGCTTTTGGGTCCTCCCAATCTAGCCCTGATTTTCTTGCGGAAATACGTAACTTTCTATCCCACTGCCATTTGCCCTGTTTGTCCCTAACAGCTGCTGCAGAGCTAAACTCTAGGATCTCTGATGAAGAAATTGCCACCGTCATTAAAAATTTAAAACCAAATAAGGCTCCTGGCCCGGATGGCTTTTCAGCCACCTACTACAAGACTTTTCTTCCCCAGTTTTTGCCCCACCTTTCATCTCTTTTTAATGCTGCTTTACAGGGAGCATCTTTTTCCAAATCTGCTCTGGAGGCTAGGATTACAGTTATCCCCAAAGATGGCAAAGATACATCCAACTGTATTAACTATAGACCTATCTCACTACTTAACTCTGACATTAAGATATATGCGGAAATTCTGGCCCTCCGATTGAACAGCGTATTACCCCAATTTATCCATAATGACCAGGTGGGATTTATCCCTGGTAGGCAAGCCCGCGATAACACGAGGCGTGTTATTATCCTCGCCCACAATATCAACCTCACACGTACCCCTGCTCTTTTGCTTTCTCTGGACGCGGCGAAAGCATTCGACAGGATAAACTGGCCCTTCATGTTCGAGACTCTCGCACACTTTGGTTTTCGGGGTGATTTCCTCACAGTGATTCAGGCCTTGTACTCAGGTCCCTCTGCAAAGGTTTCCGTAAATGGAGTGTTGTCAGACACTCTGGGGATCTCTAACGGTACCAGGCAGGGCTGCCCACTCTCGCCCCTGATCTTTGCTTTAGTGATAGAACCGCTAGCAGCCCGTATCCGGACTTCTACTGACATTGGGGGTGTTGAAGTGGGAGGCTTTGCCTACAAGATCTCCCTGTTTGCAGATGATGTCCTCCTCTCGCTTACCTCACCGCACACTTCCTTGCCGAACCTTTTCAATCTTCTGTCTGAGTACGGACATGTGTCGGGTTATAAAGTTAATTGGTCTAAGACGGAAGCTCTTCCCTTCCACATCCCTCCTAGCCACCTGACCCATATGCAAGCCAACTATGCCTTTTCTTGGTGGCAGTCTCTGATTATTTCCTGGCTGGGTCGTATTGTAGCCCTAAAAATTAACATTATCCCCCGCCTACTTTATTTGTTTCAAACATTGCCTGTGAAAGTCCCGGACTCTTGGCACAAGTTCACTCCTGGTTCGTTCGCTTTGTTTGGAGAAACAAGGTCCCTAGAATAGGTTTCTCTACTCTACGCAAACCCGTACAGGATGGCGGCAGAGGCTTCCCAGATATCCACCTTTATTATCTGGCCACCCATCTTAGTCAAGCTACTGCCTGGTTCGCCCCAGCTCAGAGTACTCGGTGGCTTCAGCTGGAATCTGCGCTTTGCCACACTGTTTCTTTAACGTCCTTGCTCTTATCCCCCTCTAAATCCAGACCTCCTCACTTACAACTACACCCTGTGCTGGAATTCTCTTGCCAGATTTGGGACTATTGCATGCGTCGCTTTAATCTGCTGTCATCCCCCTCTTTGCTTACCCCTTTATGGGATAACCCTTCTTTCACTCCGGGCCATTCTTTAACTTGCTACCGTCCATGGTCGGACAAGAATATCCGCTTTGTTGTGGATGTACTGTCAGAGGGCTCCTGTGCGCCTCTATCGGATATCATGACAAAATATCACTTTCCAGAGGCAAAACCCTTTACCTATTTCCAGATTAGACACTTTGTCTCCTCTCTATCGAACTCTTCCCCGTTTCGGTCCTTATCCACTCTGGAGTCTTATTGCTATCATAAACTGCTTGCTCGAGGAATTATTTCCCTACTATATTCCTTCCTTATGGATTGGGGTCAGCCGCCGACCCCGTCATTTATACTTCAGTGGGAATGGGATCTGGGCCCGCCGCCTGTTGATCATGATTGGTCGGATATCTTCACTGCTGCCGCGAAATCTTCCATTTTGACCCTGGTAAAAGAAAATGCCTACAAAATACTATATACGTGGTATTTTGTCCCCTCTAGACTCCATAAAATGTTTCCTTCCTCTTCACCCATGTGCTGGAGAGGCTGCGGCGGTCACGGCTCATTCCTCCATATCTGGTGGTCATGTCCTAAGATTGCGCTATTTTGGGACTCGGTCGCACACCTGATAAGTGCAATGCTCAACACCCAGGTGACTAAAGATCCCTGGTCTTTCCTACTGGGCCTGCCCGTTGTAAATACTCCTCCAAACTCCGGTAAATTGATAACACAGATCTTAAACGCTGCTAGATGCTCAATTGCCCTCCATTGAAAACAAAGGGAGTCCCCCCCTATTAGGCGGGTCATTGATAAAGTGTGGTACTTAGCAAGCATGGAAAAAATCACTGCATACCTCCATAACAGATCTTTCCAGTTCCTACTGATATGGGACATTTGGTTCAAATCTCAAGCTCCCACACGTAGCTCACGCTCCTCTGGGGGTTCACTAACACTCCTCCTGTGACCTCTGTAAACCACTATCCTATCGAGTAGCCATGGGGACATCCCCTATATTACCTTATCGTGTAGTTCAGCTATTACCTTGAACCTTGCATTGTTTTGACGAGTTGTTTCTGCTGTATACAGAGGCGTACCGGCGGATCCTCCATTTCTGTCTTTTCCCCCTCTACTCTATACCTTCCCCTTCTTTCCCCCCTCTTTTCTTCTCTTGCCTTTTCTTTACCCTTCTGTTCTTTACTTGTAAAGTTACGAGATTATTCTATGGTTCCTCTTTCATGGGTTTCTGTTTCATGGGTTTCTGTTACTCACGATGTCTATTCTTTTTTTTTCTTTTTTTCTTTTATTATCAGCGTAATATTTTTTACTCAGGGAACCCTATGTCCTCTCTTTTAAGGGTGCATTTCTACTCTATACATAATGTTGTTTTATGGATATACTCTCCCCACGCTTTGTGGGGGGTCACTGTTGTACCTTATAACCTGAAAATTAAATAAACTATTTAAAAAAAAAAATCTGAAATTTGTCAGTGCCTAAGGACGGTTCGGTGATATTATTTGTCACTACATTGGCATACCTTTTAACTTTGAGGATGCATGAAGCGGGACTCCTGCCCTGCCAGGTAAAAAAAGTCTTCAGTAGAAAGGAGGCATGACTTTGCGATATTGCAGCGATCATGGGCCACACCCCCGTTCTCAGTGAGCTGCTGGCGTCTATGTACCGCTGCTCTACAGCAGAGCAGCGAGTAACAGTGAGCCTCCCAACTGCCCCCCACCATGTGACACTGAGGCCAACGGGTGGGACAGCGGGACAGTCCCAAAGAAACGGGACTGTTCAGCGAAAATCAGGACAGTTGGGAGGTATGCATTGGGGCTGATGTAACTATCCCTTCCATGTAGGAAGACAGAACATTGGGCTACAATTAGCTAATTAAAGGGGAGATGTACTAAACTAACGAATGAAATAAGGCAGAGAAATTGCGCTACCAACCAATCAGCTTCTAGCTAACATTTATCTAGCACAGCCTATGAAATTACAGAAATTGATGGGTTGCTAGAAGCAGCTTCTCCACTTCAACTCTCAAAAGTTTGATACATTTCTGAAGGGCAACTTAACCACCCAACTGACCATTTTTGTTACAAAAAATGTTGTTTTGTTTTTCTATTTAAAAAAGTTTAAAATCTTTTTAACAAAATATATATTTTATTTAAAAATATATATACATACACCCCCTGTGTAAAACACCCCCGATCAGGAGTCAAGTGAAAGAGCCATTATCATGCCTAAGCCGCGTGTGCAAAATTGGAATTGTGGCCTAGTTGTCACAAAGCCACACCTCATTTTTGTGCGCACACCTTTCGGTATCACGTTTTTGTAGGAGTATGACCTTGTGTCACAACCCCGTTTTTAGTCACGTTGTACAGTTGCCACATACAGATAATGCCCCAGTTCAGTGCCACATACATATAATGCTCCAGTCAGTGGTGCAAGTAGAAAAAAATCTCTTAGTGGTACTGTGTGTGGGCGTGGCCAATGAAAATGGGGGCATGATACACATATATATATATATATATATATACACAATTGCCCCCAGTAGTGTAGTGCCAGATACATATATGCCCCCACAGTGCCAGATACACATAACTGCCCCCACAATGCCAGATACATATGCCCCCACAGTGTCAGATATGCCCCTACAGAGCCAGGTACACATATGCCCCACAGTGCCAGATACACATATGCCCCCGGTGCCAGATACACATATGCCTCAAATGTGACAGATACATATATGCCCCCACAGTGCCAGATATGCCCCTACAGAGCCAGGTACACATATGCCCCACAGTGCCAGATACACATATGCCCCCAGTGCCAGATACACATATGCCTCAAATGTGACAGATACATATATGCCCCCACAGTTCCAGATATGCCCCTACAGAGCCAGGTACACATATGCCCCACAGTGCCAGATACACATAACTGCCACCACAATGCCAGATACATATGCCCCCACAGTGTCAGATATGCCCCTACAGAGCCAGGTACACATATGCCCCACAGTGCCAGATACACATATGCCTCAAATGTGACAGATACATATATGCCCCCACAGTGCCAGATATGTCCCTACAGAGCCAGGTACACATATGCCCCACAGTGCCAGATACACATATGCCCCCAGTGCCAGATACACATATGCCCCACAGTTCCAGGTACACATATGCCCCACAGTGCCAGGTACACATATGCCCCAAAGTGCCAGGTACAGATATGTCCCCACAGTGCCAGATACATATATGCCCACATAGTGCCAGATATGCCCCTACAGCGCAAGATACATATATGCCCAACAGTGCCAGGTACACATATGCCCACAGTGCCAAATACATATATGCCCAAACAGTGGCAGATACACATATGCCCCACAGTGCCAGGTACACATATGCCTCCACAGTGCCAGATATTCCCCCCAGTGCTGCTCACCGTACTGCTGATAGGCTGTATGTGAGGGGAGAAAAGCGTAGCGTGAGCCTTTCCTGCCTCTCATTCTCTGGCGGTGGTGTGTGTGTATCAGGTGCCAGTTCATGTACCAATCAAAGCTCACGGTCCGGAAGCTAATCAGGAGCTACAGCTGTTGATCCGCAAGCTCTGATTGGCTTACGGGCCAGCGCCCTTAAACACGCTGCTGCACTAGCCAACAGCGGGAGGCAGGACCACCCGGAGCAGGAAGCCGAGCCGCATGCGGACAGAGAAAGAGCCACATGCGGCTCGAGAGCTAAGGGTTGGCCATCGCTGCCCTATGTATAATTATTTTTAAATAAAATATATATAAGAACGTTACAATGAGGGACATCCATAGGACCCCATTGTAAAATTACTTCCCACCCTCCATCAGCCCCCCAGTGGCAAAAAAGTCCCCAATGTCAACTACCCTCACCCCTCTAGTGGCAACAGATCCCAGTGGCTAAGCCCCCTCACCCCCAGTGTCAATGGGCTGCCCACTGTTTAGTGCCCCTCCCTCCACATGTGTCTTTTTTATTTTTAACATATAATCCTTCCCCCCCCGCCCGCCAGCTAGAATTTTTTTTATGGGGCCTCCCCTAGTCCCCCCCCCCACTTCATGTAAAGTTGTAAAGTGACCACTCCCACTATTTTACACCCCCCCCCCCCTGGATAGCACCACCTGCCCCCCCACATGCAGAGATCAGCATAGATCTTTGCACGTGTGGGGGAGGGGGGCTATAAGGGGGGGGTATCACTTTTAGGTTGTGTCGTTTGCAAGACATTCTGGGGCGTGATTTTGGGAATGATGTCAGAGATCACTGTATCACTCCCAGGGGGCCGCTGCAGCAGAGGGGTTTCCTCCAGCAGCCCGGGCCCTGGTAATTAGTACCCACTCCTCACCTTCTCATCACCAATGCCCCTGCCCTGGACCCTGACCCATTATAGATATGCCTATGCATCTCCCGCTTAATTAGAGTGACACATAGAACCTGTGTAATCCATGAGTGTCCCAGGTAAAAGGGATAATATGGTCACTCTATCTTAATCATAAAGCACTTGAGGCAGGAATAAAGCAACAAACTGTGCACCCGGTCAAACCATTTTACAATGCAAGGAGTGCAAATATACATTTTTTTATTTTTTTTATTTTATTTTTGCATGCAGAGTAAATACTGTCTGCTTTTGCATGCAGCCCACAAATACAGGGCAGCTTCATTTTTACATAGCAATTTAGATTTCAGATTAGACACACCCCTCTCAAATCTAAAATCTTTCTGCACATTTTAACCCCCTTACAGGTCAACATGATTTTACCAAGGTCCACTAATATGCAACCATGCATTGCTGATATTTTACAATGGGTTGCAGATCATTTTTATACAAATATCTGATCTGCGAATCAGGTAAGAGCACATTTTACTGGCAAAATATTAGTAACGGTCTGGAAATTAGCTGATCGTTACCATTCACTTGCAATCTACAGCCTCGT
The DNA here is from genome assembly GCF_028390025.1 of Pseudophryne corroboree. Lineage (NCBI taxonomy): Eukaryota > Metazoa > Chordata > Amphibia > Anura > Myobatrachidae > Pseudophryne > Pseudophryne corroboree. The sequence continues at coordinate 488,413,020 of NC_086449.1, read as the reverse complement.
TTGGTCGGTGAAATCCAACATGTTGCACAACCTGAATTACGGATTCCAATCACTTTTTGGTTGGAACCCCATGCATTGTTGAGTTTTTTACACAATCATCTGCAAACCGCAGAATTGGTCCAATAATTTGCTGATGTATGGGCCCCATTACATGCTCTTTTTTGCTATACACGATCAGTGATTATACGTTGCTCGTGCATACATTTTGGATCTCATTCTAAGGTCATTAGAATGAGATCCAAAATGTATTCACGAGCAACGTAGAATCACCTATCAGCTTCTGCTGTGAATACTCATCAGCCAATCAGAACAGGCTAACTAGTGCTGGCAGCTGTATTCATCATTAGTGTGTATAAGAACCTGCCCTCAGGCACCCACAATTGTTACAGTCTCTGTGCCAGGCTGCATTTGTAGTGATTAAGGAAACACTATGTTACTGTACTCAGGACATCCTAGACAGCCCTTCCCCCATAAACAGGACAGATTTAAGCATAGACAGAATAGATAAAATGCAAATAAAATGTGTCAATATTATTATTATTAGGTATGGTAGGCTATATTTTTAGTTATGAAACACATGAAAGCACAGATTAATTAAATTCAGTAACATATTTCCCATTTTAAGTACCCAAACCACATGAACAAGTGCCAAAATAGATATTTGTGTCCCCTATAGCACAGGTTCTCAAACTCGGTCCTCAGGACCCCACACAGTGCATGTTTTGCAGGTCTCCTCACAGAATCACAAGTGGAACAATTAGCTTCACCTGTGGACCTTTTAAAATGTGTCAGTGAGTAATGAATACACCTGTGCACCTGCTGGGTTACCTGCAAAACATGCACTGTGTGGGGTCCTGAGGACCGAGTTTGAGAACCTCTGCCCTATAGGATAACAAAAAACACACACACATAAGGCTTTGACAGGGGGCGTTTGTCCACAAACAGCAGGCGATGTAGCACCTGGTACTATAGAAGTTATGCCTTGGGGCATGTAACCATAATACATTCAGCACATCAATTCCTGATAGATATACAAATTAACACACAGATAATAGTAAAATCTGAAAGCACAAAGGTAATTCATTTAGAATAGCTCCACAAAAAGATAAGCCAACATGATATATGCAGGATGGTATCGGGATCCCGGTGCTTGGGATGCCGGCAGTCAGAAAACAGACAGAGGCATCCCAACGCGCAGGATACAGACACCTGGAAGGTTAGTAGGCTAACCTTCCCCTCCTACCTCCCTAACCCTCCCTTCCCGCAGCCAGATCCTATCCGTCTCCCCATCGCTTCCCCCTCAGCATAACTCTAATGCTTCCCAGTGGGGCCTAAACCTAACCTCCTCTCCCCACAGCCTATACCTAACCCTCCTCGGTGGTGCCTAACCCTAACCCCACCTCTCCGCAGCCTTAACCTAACCCCCCACCTGCAGTATAACCCTAATTGTCGCCCCGCAAGCTTAAACCCCTATCCCTACGGCATGACCCTAAGGAGTCCTAACATACTTCCTTTGGGGCTGGCTGCAGTCTGTATTCCGGCGCTGGCATGTTGATCCATGTTGGGTTCCCGGCATCGGCATTCTAACCAGTGTCAGGATTCAGGTGTCGGTGTTCCGACTGCCGTCATCCCAAACGCCGGTATCCTGACTGGATCCCATAGTTTCTTTTCAGATGCTTTTAGCTCCACCCAGGGGCATGGAGAGCCACACGGGGCCCTCGGTAATGAACGGGGGCATGACCTAAAGAGAGGGCTTGTCCATGTGCCTTAAAATTAATAACATGTAAAAAATGAATAATTGCAGACGCCATTCTAATGCAAGGGGAACAAGAGGGGGCGCAGGGGAGGGCACTGGCTTCCTAACTTGCCCGCAGGAAGCGGGTACCTCCTCCTCAGCCGGCATCATCTTCCTAGTTATATTTGGGAAGATGGAGTACGTGCACTTGAGAGCAAAGGCTCTGGGACATTTCCAGAATCTTTGCTGCTAAAGTGCAGGCGCCATCTTCCCAAAGACATCATTGGGAAGATGGAGCCAGTCTTCAGAATAAGTATACCTCGGGGTGGCAGCTGGGGCCCTGCTGAGCCCCTGCTGGATAAAACAGCACAGCACAATAGGAAAATATACTGACAGTAAGAAAAGACATACATCTCATGGAAAGTTGGGGAATTGGCACAACAGTGTATCAAGAAGGGTCTGTGGTGACACATCACAAGGACATGCACATACGTTATGAAATGTTGGACTGGAAACTACAGTGGTACAGTGTAGTTAGTGTAGTTACCCATATCAACAGAACCAAAGCAGCTGATAAGAACTATAACCACTAAAACTTAAGACACCAGAAAAATGGTACATTGCAAACAGGGGTATATCTTCCTATTGGCCAGGATGGCACTTGTCAGGGGCGCTCAGACCCCTAGATACACCCCTGATTGCAAAGGGCATACTCAAAAGTTATTATTATAGGCTTACCATACTATTCCCTTAAACCGGGACACTTGTGAATTACACAGGTTCTGTGGCTGGCTGACTTCAAGCCTACATTTCACCTAGTTTCATTGTGTTTATCAGCCTCAGAACCTGTGTAATCCATGAGCACCCCAGTTTAAAGAGATGGTATGGTAATCATAACATGGGTGTCCCTGATTAAACTGATATTATGATCCCATGCAAGTGTGTCCAGAGTCCAGCCAATCAACAGAACAAGAGACAGAGAGACTGCTTTCCCTCTATCCGCCCCAATCCACTGACTGCTTCTAACAGCATCATTCCGCGGTTGTCACTGACGCGAGTGTCATTCGTCATCTGAACTCGGATTATATTAGGTCAGGGTCAGAGAGGAGCTGCACCAAACAGATGTCCTTGCCCATACCTGGATGTTCCTCTCTCAGCAGCAATAGGAATAAACACGCCCCGCTAACCAGCTCAGACAGTGGTGGACACTGAAGTCCCTAATGTAACTGTTAGCCCCAGTGCTATCCGTACTATTGGATCTCCAATGTTGACAGCCGCGTCTCTGGCAACCACAGAAGCAGAGAGAAGATGCCGGTAGTAGCTTCAAGCTCCTCCCCCTGAAGGTGACTGACAGCGGCGCTGTCTGCCACACCAATCTCCAGCTTCCAGCAGCAACTCCCCGCCTCCATAGCCCAGCTGCTCTCCACTCCCCTGACTGTGCTGCCAGAGCCCCCAAAAGTCACTATCTGATTTGAAGTCCCTCTGAACGTTATGAGCTAAGAGGATGAGAGTCCCATTTTGCTTACGAAAAGCTGATATCTGGTACGCAGATTACCTATATGTGACACTGTGTGATTATTCTAATTCGGAAAAATACTACACTATCAGGGCACCTGTCCCATTGTTTTACATATTGGTCTGGATATATTGCCTGGTAATTTATGACCCCTGTGATCTGAGGTTATTGGAGATGGAGAGGACAAAAATTACTCTTTGCTATGCCAATGAAAACCTAATATCTGGTACGCAGAACATCTATATATACTGTGCAAATACTGTGTTTTAGGAACTACTACTCTTGTCAGGGCGCTTGTTCCATCTCTATTATTTTTATATATATTAGTAATCCTTTATGTAGATCAGCTCATATATATAGATAGATAGATAGATAGATAGATAGATAGATAGATAGATAGATAGACAGACAGACAGACAGACAGACAGACAGACAGACAGACAGACAGATAGAAGATCAGGGCCGAGACTAGGATTTTCGGCACCCGGGGCAAGGCAGTCATTTAGCGCCCCCCACCTCCCCACCCCCCCAAAAAAACAAAACAAAGAGAAACGTTACATTAAAAAATAAGAATTTACTTACCGATAATTCTATTTCTCGTAGTCCGTAGTGGATGCTGGGGACTCCGTCAGGACCATGGGGAATAGCGGCTCCGCAGGAGACAGGGCACAAAAATAAAGCTTTAGGATCAGGTGGTGTGTACTGGCTCCTCCCCCTATGACCCTCCTCCAAGCCTCAGTTAGTATACTGTGCCCGGACGAGCGTACACAATAAGGAAGGATATTGAACCCCGGGTAAGACTCATACCAGCCACACCAATCACACCGTATAACTTGTGATCTGAACCCAGTTAACAGTATGACAAACGTAGGAGCCTCTGAACAGACGGCTCACAACAAATAACAACCCGATTTTTTTGTAACAATAACTATGTACAAGTATTGCAGACAATCCGCACTTGGGATGGGCGCCCAGCATCCACTACGGACTACGAGAAATAGAATTATCGGTAAGTAAATTCTTATTTTCTCTAACGTCCTAAGTGGATGCTGGGGACTCCGTCAGGACTATGGGGATTATACCAAAGCTCCCAAACGGGCGGGAGAGTGCGGATGACTCTGCAGCACCGAATGAGAGAACTCAAGGTCCTCCTCAGCCAGGGTATCAAATTTGTAGAATTTTGCAAACGTATTTGCCCCTGACCAAGTAGCAGCTCGGCAGAGTTGTAATGCCGAGACTCCCCGGGAAGCCGCCCAGGATGAGCCCACTTTCCTTGTGGAATGGGCCTTGACAGATTTAGGTTGTGGCAAGCCTGCCACAGAATGTGCAAGTTGAATTGTGCTACAAATCCAACGAGCAATCGTCTGCTTAGAAGCAGGAGCACCCATCTTGTTGGGTGCATACAATATAAGCAGTGAGTCAGACTTTCTGACTCTCGCCGTTCTTGAAATATATATTTTCAATGCCCGGACCACGTCCAACAACTTGGAATCCTCCAACTCGTTAGTAGCCGCAGGCACCACAATAGGCTGGTTCAGGTGAAACGCTGACACCACCTTAGGCAGAAAATGAGGACGCGTCCGCAGTTCTGCCCTGTCCGTATGGAAAATCAGATATGGGCTCTTATATGATAAAGCCGCCAATTCTGATACTCTCCTGGCTGAAGCCAGGGCCAGTAGCATGGTTACTTTCCATGTGAGATACTTCAGCTCCACCGATTTGAGCGGCTCAAACCAATGGGATTTGAGAAAATCCAAGACTACATTAAGATCCCACGGTGCCACTGGGGGCACAACCGGGGGCTGTATATGTAGTACTCCTTTTACAAAAGTCTGGACTTCAGGAACTGAAGCCAATTCTTTCTGGAAGAAAATCGACAGGGCCGAAATTTGAACCTTAATGGACCCCAATTTGAGGCCCATAGACAATCCTGTTTGCAGGAAATGTAGGAATCGACCCAGTTGAAATTCCTCCGTGGGGGCCTTCCTGGCCTCACACCACGCAACATATTTTCTCCAAATGCGGTGATAATGTTGTGCAGTCACCTCCTTCCTGGCTTTTACCAGTGTAGGAATGACCTCTTCCGGAATGCCTTTTTCCTTTAGAATTCGGCGTTCAACCGCCATGCCGTCAAACGCAGCCGCGGTAAGTCTTGGAATAGACACGGTCCCTGCTGAAGCAGGTGCCGTCTTAGAGGTAGAGGCCACGGATCCTCCGTGAGCATCTCTTGAAGTTCCGGGTACCAAGTTCTTCTTGGCCAATCCGGAGCCACTAGTATCGTTCTTACTCCCTTCTGCCGTATAATTCTCAGTACTTTTGGTATGAGAGGCAGAGGAGGGAACACATACACTGACTGGAACACCCACGGTGTTACCAGAGCGTCCACAGCTATTGCCTGAGGATCTCTTGACCTGGCGCAATACCTGTCCAGTTTTTTGTTGAGGCGGGACGCCATCATATCCACCATTGGTTTTTCCCAACGGTTCACAATCATGTGGAAGACTTCTGGATGAAGTCCCCACTCTCCCGGGTGTAGATCGTGTCTGCTGAGGAAGTCTGCTTCCCATTTGTCCACTCCCGGAATGAATACTGCTGACAGTGCTATCACATGATCTTCCGCCCAGCGAAGAATCCTTGCAGCTTCTGCCATTGCTGTCCTGCTTCTTGTGCCGCCCTGTCTGTTTACGTGGGCGACTGCCGTGATGTTGTCCGACTGGATCAACACCGGCTGACCCTGAAGCAGGGGTTTTGCCAGACTTAGAGCATTGTAAATCGCTCTTAGCTCCAGTATATTTATGTGAAGAGACATCTCCAGGCTTGACCATACTCCCTGGAAGTTTCTTCCTTGTGTGACCGCTCCCCAGCATCTCAGACTGGCATCCGTGGTCACCAGGACCCAGTCCTGTATGCCGAATCTGCGGCCCTCTAACAGATGAGCACTCTGCAACCACCACAGAAGAGACACCCTTGTCCGTGGCGATAAGGTTATCCGCTGATGCATCTGCAGATGCGATCCGGACCATTTGTCCAGCAGATCCCACTGAAAAGTTCGTGCGTGGAATCTGCCGAATGGAATCGCTTCGTAAGAAGCCACCATCTTTCCCAGGACTCTTGTGCATTGATGTACAGACACTGTCCCTGGTTTTAGGAGGTTCCTGACAAGCCCTGGCTTTCTCCTCCGGAAGAAACACCTTTTTCTGAACCGTGTCCAGAATCATTCCCAGGAACAGCAGACGTGTTGTCAGGGTCAACTGAGATTTTGGAAAATTCATAATCCACCCGTGTTGTTGCAGCACTACTTGGGTTAGTGCTACTCCGTCCTCCAGCTGTTCTCTGGACCTTGCCCTTATCAGGAGATCGTCCAAGTAAGGGATAATTAATACGCCTCTTCTTCGCAGAAGAATCATCATTTCGGCCATTACCTTGGTAAAGACCCGAGGTGCCGTGGACAATCCAAACGGCAGCGTCTGAAACTGATAATGACAGTTTTGCACCACGAACCTGAGGTACCCTTGATGTGAAGGGCAAATTGGGACATGCAGGTAAGCATCCTTTATGTCCAGGGACACCATAAAGTCCCCTTCTTCCAGATTCGCTATCACTGCTCTGAGTGACTCCATCTTGAACTTGAATTTTTGTATGTACAGGTTCAAAGATTTTAGATTTAGAATAGGTCTTACCGAGCCGTCCGGCTTCGGTACCACAAATAGCGTGGAGTAATACCCCTTTCCCTGTTGTAGGAGGGGTACCTTGACTATCACCTGCTGAGCAAACAGCTTGTGAATGGCTTCCAATACCGTCTCCCTGTCTGAGGGAGACGTTGGCAAAGCAGACTTTAGGAACCGGCGAGGGGGAGACTTCTCGAATTCCAACCTGTAACCCTGAGATACTACCTGCAGAATCCAGGGGTCCACCTGTGAGCAAGCCCACTGTGCGCTGAAATTCTTGAGTCGACCCCCCACCGTTCCTGAGTCCGCTTGTAAGGCCCCAGCGTCATGCTGAGGGCTTTGCAGAACCCTGGGAGGGCTTCTGTTCCTGGGCAGGGGCTGCTTGCTGCCCTCTCTTACCCCTTCCTCTGCCCCTAGGCAGATATGACTGTCCTTTTGTCCGCTTGTTCTTATAGGACCGAAAGGACTGCGGCTGAAAAGACGGTGTCTTTTTCTGTTGGGAGGGGGTCTGAGGTAAAAAGGTGGATTTTCCGGCAGTTGCCGTGGACTGGCCACCAGATCCGATAGACCGACGCCAAATAATTCCTCCCCTTTATACGGCAATACTTCCATATGTCGTTTGGAATCCGCATCACCTGACCACTGTCGCGTCCATAAACTCCTTCTGGCAGATATGGACATCGCATTTACTCTCGATGCCAGAGTGCAAATATCTCTCTGCGCATCTCGCATATAAAGGAAAGCATCCTTTAATTGCTCTATAGTCAATAAAATACTGTCCCTATCTGTCCCTATCCAGGGTATCAATATTTTCAGTCAGGGAATCCAACCAGACGACCCCAGCACTGCACATCCAGGCTGAGGCGATGGCCGGTCGCAGTATAACACCAGTATGTGTGTATATACTTTTTAGGGTAGTTTCCACTGTCTCCTATCTGCTGGATCCTTGAGGGCGGCCGTATCCGGAGACGGTAACGCCACTTGTTTTGATAAGCGTGTGAGCGCCTTATCCACCCTAGGGGGTGTTTCCCAGCGCGCCCTAACCTCTGGCGGGAAAGGGTATAATGCTAATAACTTTTTTGAAATTAGCATTTTTCTATCTGGGTTAAACCACGCTTCATCACATACATCATTTAATTCCTCTGATTCAGGAAAAACTACAGGTAGTTTTTTCACCCCCCACATAATACCCCTTTTTGTGGTACTTTCAGCATCAGAGATATGCAAAGCCTCCTTCATTGCCGTGATCATATAACGTGTGGCCCTACTTGAAAATACGTTTGTTTCATCACCGTCGACACTAGATTCAGTGTCTGTGTCTGGGTCTGTGTCGACCGACTGAGGAGGGCGCTTTACAGCCCCTGACGGTGTCTGAGACGCCTGGGCAGGTACTAACTGGTTTGCCGGCCGTCTCATGTCGTCAACTGATTTTTGTAATGTGCTGACATTATCACGTAATTCCATAAACAAAGCCATCCATTCCGGTGTCGACTCCCTGGGGGGTGACATCACCATTATCGGCAATTGCTCTGCCTCCACGCCAACATCGTCCTCATACATGTCGACACACACGTACCGACACACAGCAGCCACACAGGGAATGCTCTTATCGAAGACAGGACCCCACTAGCCCTTTGGGGAGACAGAGGGAGAGTTTGCCAGCACACACCCAAGCGCTATAATATATATGGGAACAACCTTATATAAGTGTTGTTCCTTATAGCAGCTTAAATATATCCAGTATATCGCCAAAAAATGCCCCCCCTCTCTGTTTTACCCTGTTTCTGTAGTGCAGTGCAGGGGAGAGTCCTGGGAGCCTTCCTCACAGCGGAGCTGAGCAGGAAAATGGCGCTGTGTGCTGAGGAGAATAAGCCCCGCCCCCTATTTCGGCGGGCTTTCCTCCCGTGGATTTAGATAAGTGGCATGGGTTAAATACATACATATAGCCTTAATGGCTATATGTGATGTATTCTTTTGCCTTAAGGTAATAAAATATTGCTGCCCAGGGCGCCCCCAGCAGCGCCCTGCACCCTCCGTGACCGCTTGGTGTGAAGTGTGTGACAACAATGGCGCACAGCTGCAGTGCTGTGCGCTACCTTCATGAAGACTGAAAAGCCTTCTGCCGCCTGTTTCCGGACCTTCAATCTTCAGCATCTGTAAGGGGGGTCGGCGGCGCGGCTCCGGGACGAACCCCAGGGCGAGACCTGTGTTCCGACTCCCTCTGGAGCTAATGGTGTCCAGTAGCCTAAGAATCCAATCCATCCTGCACGCAGGTGAGTTGAAATTCTCTCCCCTAAGTCCCTCGATGCAGTGAGCCTGTTGCCAGCAGGACTCACTGAAAATAAAAAACCTAAAAAACTTTTTCTAAGCAGCTCTTTAAGAGAGCCACCTAGATTGCACCCTGCTCGGACGGGCACAAAAACCTAACTGAGGCTTGGAGGAGGGTCATAGGGGGAGGAGCCAGTATACACCACCTGATCCTAAAGCTTTATTTTTGTGCCCTGTCTCCTGCGGAGCCGCTATTCCCCATGGTCCTGACGGAGTCCCCAGCATCCACTTAGGACGTTAGAGAAATTAAGAAATGAAATGAGAGAAAATCCAACCTACGCCGCACAGTAGTGCATCATTATTCACATTAAATAGTAGTACCTCTCATTAACATTACACAGTATATATAGATATATAATATAATATAATATATATATAGGGGATGCAGTTATGTGACTGGCGGTCGGGAGGCCACCAGTCACTATACCAACGCCGGGACCCCAAACAGTGAACAGCCCGCCCCTCGGCATGCCAACCAACAGGCACTATTCCACGAAACCCATAGAGTGGGAATAGAATCCAGGAAGGAGCTTTTTGTGCTCGCCCCCGCCAGCCATCTAATAACCGGGTTCTCGGCGTCGGTATGGTGACCGGCGGTCTCCCAACCACCGGTCACATGAACCCAATCCATACAATATATTTCAGCAAACAAGATACGGCACTCACGGGTCCTAATGTAAGCCGTACGCAGCAGGTTTTCCTGGCTTGTCAACGTTTCATTAATTCAAATAAACAAAATTTATATGAATAAATGAAACATTGACAAGCCAGGAAAACCTGCTGTGCACAGCGAACATTAGAACCCGTGAGTGCCGCATCTCGTTTGCTCCACATTTTACTTGATTGCACCCAGCACACTTCCACACTTGTGCCGGCTCTCCATGTACAGGTATATATATATATATATATATATATATATATATATATACATACTGTGTATATATATATATATAATCTTACACACAGTATAAACTCACAGTCTGTATATACATATATATGCACATTATACATAAACACAGTATATATATATATATATATATATTTATATATATATATATATATAAACACATATGCTGCATTTACTTAAAAGGCTGCTTCTCCTGCCTGTTCTCCCCCTCACATTGCCCACTTGCCTGAAGAATTGCCTGAAGAAGAAGGCGACAAGCCTGCTGTCTTCAAAACCTCCTGATGCCCGCCTTCTGTATGGGAGGCTCTGGCAGGCTGGCAGCCGGGGCTGTTTGTAGGAGGCGCGTATAGGCGGTTGGGCAGAGGGGCGCGCGGACGGTCAGAGCCTTGCATCAGCAGCAGCAGCGGGACCCTAACATAACACGGCAGCTGCAGCGGGAGGAGATTGCGGCAGCAGGAGATCGCGGCGGGGGGCCAGAGAGTAGTTAGCCGAGGGGATCGCGGCGGGGGCGGGAGAGTAGCTAGCCATGGGAGCCGTCCGGCGTTAGCGTTGTCAGCACCCTATGAAATCCGGCGCCTGGGGCACGTGACCCCTTAGCCCCCCCCCCCCCCTAGTTACGGCCGTGGATAGATAGATAGATAGATAGATAGATAGATAGATAGATAGATAGATAGATAGATAGATAGATAGATAGATAGATAGATAGATTTTTTAATTTTTTTTCTTTCCCTTTAATAGGCACTATTGATGTTTAGATGATACACTATACCATCAGATCAAGCTGGTCGTTTACTGAGCCTTAAGAAACCCATACATCAGGCAAGTAAAGTATCAGGGGAATTTTTACATTTTATTACATTGTGGGATATACTGTAATTGGATTTCTTTGAAAATGTAAAGGTCAAATCTTCTGCAATGTCAATGAAAACATTTTTAAACCCTTTTATTATTTTTTACATTATGAATATTTTCTCCACTATATCCTTCCATTATACCAAAATATTACAGTCATTCTAAAACTAATAAGAAGAAAAAGTTAGAAGGGGAAGTAACAGGAGCTGGCACAATGAGGAAATGATTAGAGACGCATTAAAAGGAATTAAGACGACATCTGCTAAAGTGCAATCTGATCAGCGGCATATTAGTATTAGCAGACTTACTCACTCACTCAATTCATAACAGTCCACCAGTGATAAACAGGGGGAAATTTACCTTGGGCCCCTCTCTCGCAGGGGGGCCCAGAATCCTAAAAGACAGGGGCAGTCCAGCAGCTGGGGAAGTGATGTACAGTACATGCACCCTGTGTGATGTTTGATCACGCCCAGTCTCAGACTGGGCCACCGGGGAGCCGGTGAGATTGCCAGAAGGCCCTACTGGTTCTTAACCCCGCCCTATTTTGTGTGAGGGAGGGGCCTACCAGAGTTGGACCAAGGGTCAAGAAAGACGTGCTGCGCTCACCTCCCCGGCCCTCAGATGGAGATGCAGGCAGCAGCAGCGGGAGCAGCAGCAGAGCCTGGGTGGCAGCGGTGACTGAATATCTCCCCCAATGCTGGGTCGCCGCCAGGTCCTCTGCCTCCCCGGGCTCTGTCCCCTCCCCAGAGAGCCAATAATGAGGTGGCCGGTGCAGTCTCCGGTAAGTGTGTCTCTCTGGGTGCCGGCATGGATCTGACAGCGGAGAGCCACCGCCTCCCCCTGAGTGACGGCAAGTCGGCAGCAGCATCCTGGTCCTGGGGCTGGGCACCTGCTCCGCTCCCTGCACGGTCAGTAACTCCGTCGGCCAGCTGCTGCCTCTGTGACCTGACCCCCTATGCTGCAGCTCTGACCCCCTGTACTGCAGACCTTACCCCCTTATACTGCAACTGTGACTTCTGTTACCTGAACCATGTACTGCACCCTGACACCCCTATCCAACACTTCTTATACTGTGACCTGAACCCCTGTACTACAGACATGACTCCTATACTGCACTCTGACCTCCGCTATGCTGCACCTCCTAAACTGCACCCTTACTGCCTTATACTGCTCCCTGCCACACTCTACTGCCCCCTGCCCCTTTATACTGGCCCAATCCCTTATACTGCACCCTTAGGCTAGGGCCACACATAGTGGGCAAGCAGGTCCCATTCTTGGCCGGGAGGGGGGTTTTGTGTGCACACGGATCCTGTTCTGCGGGATGATACAGACCAGGATCTGGCCAGTGACACACTGGATTTCAATAGAACACAGTCAGGCACAGCCGCACTGTGTGAACACATACATTGAAATGTATGTGTTCACATTGAAATCCCGCCGTCCTGTCATCCGGCCCAACCACAGCATGCTGCAGTTGGATCCGCCAGCGACAGGACTGCCGCACAGATGTGTGGGCGCCTGCATGTGCAGTCTCCTTCCAGCCAAGCAGGTGCCGTTGAACGAGACCTGCTTGGCTGCTATGTGTGGCCCTATCCCTACACCCTTATACTGCCCTCCAGCATGATTATATTCCCCATCTCACCTATTACAATGTTCAAGTGACCAGAATATATCCTTCATCTCACTCACTCCAACCTGATCCTATAGCGATCATCTCATCTATTCTGTCCTTTATATACTGCCCCTGCAATCCAACTGTATCTCCCCATTTCACTCACTGTAACTGGAATTTTATTAACAGTGTCTTGGGGTACAACTTGGTGATTACTGTACTGTGGGGGTCATTCAGATCTGATCGCTGGGCTGCGATTTTGCTGTCCTGCATAGTCGCCGCCTACAGGGGGAGTGTATTTTCACCGTGCAAGTGTGCGATGCTATGTGTATGCCGAGCTGCAAAAATTCAGTGTGTGCAGTCTCTGAGCAGCCCAGGACTTACTCCTCCAGTGCAATCACATCAGGCTGATCGAGTCCGGAGCTGACGTCAGACCCTCCCTGAAAATTCTTGGGCACGCCTGCGTTTTTCTGAACACTCCCAGTAAACGGTCAGTTACCACCCACAAATGGCTTCCTCCTGTCAATCCCCTTGCGATGCCCTTTGTAGTTGTCTGACGCACGTGAGCATTGTGGTGCATACGCATGCGCATTTAGTACCTGATCACCCGCTGTGCGAAAACACAGCAGCGATCAGATCTGAATGACCCCCTGTAGCTGCATCATCCGCAGGAAGATGGTAACATTGTCAGCTTCATGTTGTTCTTTGCTGATTGTGTTAGTGACTATAACCCCAAAAAGATGGGGGGTAGTCAACTAGTGACGTTTTTTTGACCAATCGAAAAAACTTCACTTTTTGCCCGGTTTTAGGTCGAATTTACATTTGACTTATTTAATGCCCGTGCCGTTTTTTGGACTGGTCGAAAAATCTGGCACTGGCGAAAATAACATGTATCGGCGAATTCGCTGCCAATACACGTGTTTTGGCGAATTCGCAGGCGTTTTCACCCGTTTTTGAGTTCGTTTTCGCCCATGCCGATTCGACAAAGAAAAAAAAGTGAAATGGCATGGACGAAAATGGATAAAAAAAATGGGCGAGATTGAATACAGTGTTGAATTAGTGCAGTTTTTTCAACAGCTTGAAGTGGGCAGCGAGGTAGAGCTCTTTTTCTTTATATATTATGCTAGGTGGCGCCTATAATGGCTGGCCACTCCTCTCTGGTCACTTGGCCACACCCTTTCCAGCATATGGCTACGTCCCTTAGTGGGCCCCTGTGATTGCATTTCCCTGGTGGGCCCTTCATGCCCCAGTCCGACACTGATCACGTACCTTTTTAATGTACACGCCAAAGGTTTGCCACACAAGAACCCGATCCCTGCATCCCAAATTTTGATCTTTAGGGCCACCTTAGTTTAAAGTGCCCTGGTCCCCCCAAAGCCTAAATCCAGCTCTGACTAAATAAAGAACCCTGATACTCAGAAAGAGGAAACGCAGGCAAAAAGCTACTCAGGTGGTTGTAAGGGCCTTCTAGTGACAACCTGCTACTTCAAATGGCAAAGATTGTCAGGGTGGTACAGACACTAGTGTCAATGAAAGACCATGTGGCCCATGCCGAGATCCTACACACCTCTGGACCATACTCTACCACCTGTAAATGTCAGCGAGCACCCTGCTTCTTGCATTGGTCCATTGCTGCCAAGTGACAATACCTCTCTCTGAATCCCACTGTCACTTCCTATTCCCTTCTGGCCCTATGTTCACCATACTGGTAGGTAATTATATTTGCTGGAATGGGCCAACAGTGTCTCCATAGAAAGGTCTGTGAGAAGGGCTGATTCTGCTAATTAGATCTGGAGCATACTGTGATGAATCATACATGTCACAGAATGGAATTCTCTGTCACAGATCAATAACATGTCAATACACATCCAAATATGCAAGGGGGCATATATATAGGTATGTATGTACATGTCTCCTCGTGCATATACATACATACTGTACTTCTTTCTGTTCCCTTATTTTATCCCCTTTATATGGATGTCTCTCTCTCGCTCTCTCTCTGTCTTCCCATAAGTGTTTCTCTATGTCCTCCTAGTGATTATATATCGCTGTCTCTGGGTATCCGTCTCTATTTTCCTCTGTCTTTCTGTGTACTTAGGCCCTTTTTTCCTTTCATTCCATATATATTCTAGGCATACACTTCAGGGAGCCTCCAGTTGTCCAGAACAACTTCCCTCCACACCAATCTTATGATATCAGCAGCTATACAGATGCATATTACATTTATTAAAATAATCCATAAATATTTAAAAACTTTCATTAAAAAAATATGTATTCAATGAATAAAGAATATTTTTAATGATATTATTTTGTTACTGCCACCACAGCGGTATCAGAAAATGGATTGCAATATGTAATGCTTGGAAATAAGCTTCCATATTCAAGCAGAAACCTCCCTCTTCAAATCCTGTGTTTACTCATGTGTCTTCTATAAAGATCAGGATCAAACACCCACAATATAGTGGCAAACATCAAAGTAGAGATTGAGAGAGTTTCTGTGGTCACTTGTGTTGCCACTATGGTAAGGTGATCACCGGGATCCCGAACAGCCGGTATATGAAGTGCCACCCGCCACTATAATGGTTTGTACAGATTCAGTAAGGTTACAACTTACAGTTTTGGCTTTATAGGCACTAAAAATGTGTCCATGGTCCTAAGTCATGTTTGTACCTATCGTATATCTATGTATATCTTGTTACACAATTTATTATAATTTCCCTTTTGCTGTATGACAGATAATATATATATAAAATAATGCAAACTATATATACAAAATAGTGTGTGTGTGTGTGTGTGTGTGTGTGTGTGTGTGTGTGTGTGTGTGTGTGTGTGTGTGTGTGTGTGTGTGTGTTACACATTTTTCTATCTAATTTACAGAAAATATAAAAAAAACTATAAATAGATAAATTAATAGAACCTAATGTATTATTCAATGTTTCGATTTCTTCTAAACAAAAAAAAATCTAAATTAATGTTACAGTAAATAATTTGGATGCATAAAATACATAATACATGTATATAAACTTGCTAATTTGTGTGCAACTGGATTTCCTATGCTACTGTATAATATCAACCTTCTTATATGCACATTACACATTACAGGATGATCTCTTACAAACGAGCAAGAAATAATGGCAACGAAGCAGAAAGGGGTGGAATCCTGTCTATGCAAAATGCTGGAAGAAGAAGTGTTTTATGATGGCATTTGTGGTTGCATTGTCCATTATTCAAAGTGCATTAGGAAAAAAATTCCAGTAATCATTAAAGCCATGATTTTGAGATTCAGCATATCAGTATATACAGTACATGCTAAACAAAATAATATAGAAAACAAATGGTATTGCAATTCTCTATAAAGCTGTGTGCTAAAAAGAGAGAATGACAGTTCTAAGTATCACCAAGAGCTGGGAGGCAGTGCCCTTTCAGGAGGTGAAATGTGCCACCATGCAACACTGGCTAATGTGATATTAGGGGTTAATATTTTAATAGTAGCAACTGATTCCCTACAGAATGTCTTTCTCACCAGCAGGTGTTACCACAACCAGTGGGAATTACAGATCATGACATTGCAGAGACAGTACTAGACATCAGCGTATACATCTTATGATCAGGTTACATCGCCAGCAATAGAGAAAGGCCTTTTCAGCAGTCTTTTTGCAAGTGCATAGAATGGAGCAGATGCTGGGGGAAGATACAACACAGTGTAAAGAAGCCACACACATCACAATGTGACAGTGTTTAGGCAACTATTGGACTACAGTATGTATTACAACCATTATCCTGCACAATAACCAACAATCTGCATGTCTTCTACTGTGTTATTATAAGGATGACATATATGGATCAGCTTCATAAGCTCTGTACCACCAAAGGACTCCTTTGAAGAAATAACAGTTCTGTCTTCAAATATATATCTCAGGATCTGCTCATCTTAGTAAGCTGAGTATGGGTAGCAAGCAAAAAAAAAAAAAATTATTGCTTTAAGCAGAAGATCCACATTTCAGATATGTCTTATTAATTTAATTTAAATACGATGAGAAGGAATTAGGACCCTTGCAGCTAGATGAGACCCTGGGCAGAGAATTAATCTTCTTAGGGAGAGCCAGCACTGATTAGATGTGATGCTGGCTGATCCCCCGGCCACATCCATCACTCCCATCACTCCTAGTCCAGCACTGGCTACATGGACCCTCCACATCCATCAGTTACAGCGCTCTACATGTAGCCATGGATTATGCAGCGACAGATCGCTATGTACAAAGCCATGTATGAGGGTGACAGGTAGTGACACAGCTGCCAAAGATATGATGAGGAAGAATTCCCTCTCCTGCTGACAGCGGCAATAATACTAAGCAATGGCATGTGCATTAGATGCCAACCGCCTGCATGGGCACAGGGCACCACTAATAACACCCATCGCATGACATCTGCAGGATTTTACAGCAATATTTATACATATGAGATTGAGAATGTAATCTGATGTGAGGGCTGGCAATGCAATGGGCGTCTATAGGCCCTGGGAAGGAGCACCCATTGCACATGTGTAACATTGTATGTGGTGCCCGGCAATGCGGGGGTTACTGGCATGTACAGCAGCAGGTTACATGTAGCCTCTGAGATGAAAGCTGCAGTCACAAGATGCGGCGCATTAGGATGCCGGTCACAGCACATAGCAACTAGATATCATCTCTCCCCATAGCAGCAGCAGCCACTGATGCTCCCACTAACCATAGGCACCAGCACCAGCCATGTCTCATCCTCCCAATCCCCTCACCCTTGGACACATCTGATGGACCCTCAGACACCATCTCCCCCACCCATGCCAGGGTGCTGGGGGGAATGGATCCTACCTTCGCGCTGCAGCACCGGACTGCTGTCACTTGTGCTCCGAACACCTGGGAGAAGCCCCCTCCCCCTGCTCTGCTTCTGTGTGCCCGCAGTCCCGGTCCGGCCAGCCCTCTCTGCGGCTTTGCGCCCTCCCCGTGCTGCTATTGGGGGGGGCTGAGGAAGGGCAGACGGCTCGGGGTAGAGGCGGCGATCAGCGATTGGCTGAGAATGATGTCATTCCAAGACGGCGGCGGCCTGAGGAGCGCTGCAATGGATGCTGGCGGCGGCAGCTGCAGTGTGTCCGCAGTCTCCCAGCTCTCATGGACCAGAGGTGCTCACAGGGCGCAATTCACAATGCGGCCGCAAGAGGCGCTCGCAGCCCGTACCAGGGGCATTAGGCTGTGACTGCTGCGAGCCCTCGTTACGCCTAATAATGAGCTGGCATGGGCACAGCACGGGGGTGGGATAGACAAGCACAGAGGAGTCGCGGTTTCTAAGGAGATCTCTGGGGGAAGCGGCTTCCTGGTGCCGGGTGGATGACAGGGAAACTAGTGCATGCCGTAGGTAGGGGGAGTCGCACACTATTATGATTTTCCTCTTTATAGCATTGGAAGTCAGCTTGGTTTCACATCTATTTATTACCAGTATCTTATATAGTGCAGCATATTCCCGTTATGCTGTAGTCGCTAAGGGTTTGTTCATACAGGTATGTTTTTCTGTATGATCCTAATAAAGGATGTTTGCAAATTGGGTGTAAATTAAAAAATGTGCCATTTTATTTTCCAATTCTGCTTATATTGAGAGTTGGTGATATCTGTCTGGAGGTATCCGGACTCCATGTCGACAACAAAAAGGTCGACACACCTTAGGTCGACGCCAATTAGGCTACACACCTTAGGTCGACATGGACAAAGGTCGACATGGACAAAAGGTCGACAAGAACAAGGTCGACATGGAAAAAGGTTGACATGAGTTTTTCACAATTTTTTTCTTTTTTGGAACCTTTTCATACTTAACGATCCACGTAGACTACGATTGGAACGGTAATCTGTGCTGAGCGAAGCGAAGGCACCATGCCCAAAGCATGGCGAGCGGAGCGAGCCATGCGACGGGACGCGGTGCACTAATTGGGGTTCCCGGTCACTCTACAAAGAAAACGACAGCAAAAAAACAAAAAAAAACCTCATGTCAACCTTTTTCCAAGTCGACCTTGTTCCTGTCGACCTTTTGTCCATGTCGACCTTTTGTCCATGTCGACCTAAGGTGTGTCGACCAATTGGCGTTTACCTAAGGTGTGTCGACCTTTTTGTTGTCGACCTGGAGTCCCAGACCCCTGTCTGGATCAGCATCTGCAGCATATGTGTTTGATGTATGCCATCAGCATCATCATGTCCAGGGCTGGCGACAGAAGGGGTCAAAGGCGACACCTGTACCGGGCCCTAAGGATCAGAGGGGCCCCAAGGATATGCCTTTCAGTGCCTGACAGGGATGTGAGCAGTCTTTTCCAAATATGGCAGTAAGCTGTAGGCGGTGTGGGCGCTGCCTCAGAGTAACAGGAGCCTTTCACACACGGTGACTGTGTGGCGCAAGTGTGCGCTCACTCTTCTGGGTCCACCTCTGTTGATCAGTTACGGGACATGGCAACAGCTCCGCTGGCCAGGATTCCCGTGCCCTGCACTGGCCTCTTTTGGTGGGGTGTGAGGGCCTCATGGTATATGCTGTGCGGTGTTCGGGTCTGGATACTGGGTAGTGCAGCGCAGGTGAGTCTCTCATCGCAGTATGAGTGGATTGGTGAGGGTATATAGGGATGGGGTGGGGGAGCTGGGAATGCAGCATGGAGTCATTTGGGAGAGACATATTGTAGGGTGTTTGGGGGAGGAAGGAGATATAAACATATTTATATAGTTGTATAAAAATATATACAACTATATATATTGACAGTTTCTTATA
The DNA here is from genome assembly GCF_028390025.1 of Pseudophryne corroboree. Classification (NCBI taxonomy): domain Eukaryota; kingdom Metazoa; phylum Chordata; class Amphibia; order Anura; family Myobatrachidae; genus Pseudophryne; species Pseudophryne corroboree. The sequence goes on along the minus strand of NC_086449.1, from coordinate 488,393,625 downwards.
TAGCGCAGCAAATTCTGTTGCGCTTGAATATATACCTTAATAAAGGAACTAACTGTCCCGAAACATTGGTATTTTGATGTGACAAATTTTTATGCAATACTCTTTTTTATTCACAAGACCCTGAGAGCTGCTGACTGAGCTATTCCTGCTCCGGCTCTACATCCCGGCGCAACGCCATTGCCGTCTGCCACTCTCATCAGCACGCCGCTGACAACCTGTTGCACCCGCCTGACGTTAGTACAACTACCTCCCTGCTGCACAGCAAACAGTGGGCACTGCAGGACTATACAGCCGAGGACGCTCGGTCTGTACCAGCCCACAGAGAGGTATTTATTCATCCATCCGGCAACAGGTTATATTCGCTACATTGAGACTGCATACTCTGGCAACCTTAGTCTCATCACCAATTGATTGGTTGTTCATTTATTGTGGACACTATTTCTGGATATCGACACCAGACACATTGTTATACAGTATCAGCATTGCAGGTGCTTACCCACAGCCTATATTCTTATATAAAAATCAAGGTGTTCAACTATCCAATTTGGTATAACTCTCATTATAGATATACAATTAATTTCTCATGTGATGTAATTTTTATAAATAAATTACTTTTTATTATATACACGTCAGCTACCTATTTCTTATTACTCCAACACATTGAGCAGCCGTTCCTCCCCTATTGTTTATAGCATTTTATTGACCTTGGGTCACATTAAAGACGCAGCCTTATATATGAGAGACGCTGCGAGAGACGTTGGGCTGTTAGGTTCAAGAGCCAACGCCATGGCAATTTCTACTAGGCGAGCCCTGTGGACCCGCCAATGACGGGTGATGCAGACTCGAAGAGACATATGGAAGTTTTACCTTACAAGGGTGAGGTTTTATTTGGGGAAGGTCTCGCTGACCTGGTTTCCACAGCTACCGCGGGTAAATCTACTTTTTACCTTATGTTCCCCCACAGCAAAACAAAACACCACAATATCAGATGCAGTCCTTTCGGTCGCATAAGTCCAGAAGAGGTCGGGGCTCTTCCTTCCTCGCCAGAGGTAAAGGTAGAGGGAAAAGAATGCCTGCTACGGCTAGTTCCCAGGAGCAGAAGTCCGCCCCGGCTTCTACTAAATCCACCGCATGACGCTGGGGCTCCAATGAGGGAGTCCGCGCCGGTGGGGGCACGTCTTCGACTCTTCAGCCTCGTTTGGGTTCACTCAGACGTGGATCGTTGTGCGATGGAAATTGTATCCCAAGGCTACAAGCTGTAATTCGAAGAGGTGCCTCCTCGACGATTTTTCAAATCGGCTTTACCAGCTTCTCCCCCAGAGAGGGAGATAGTTTTAGCTGCAATTCAAAAACTGTGTCAACAACAAGTGATTATCAAGATTCCCCTAGTCCAACAGGGGAAGGGGTACTATTCAACCTTGTTTGTGGTCCCGAATCCGGATGGCTCGGTCAGACCCATTCTAAATCTAAAATCCCTAAACCTGTACTTGAAAAAGTTCAAATTCAAGATGGAATCGCTCCGGGCAGTTATCTCCAGCCTGGAAGGGGGGGATTTTATGGTGTCACTAGACATAAAGGATGCATACCTTCATGTCCTCATATATCCCCCTCATCAGGCTTACCTGAGATTCGCTGTACAGGACTGTCATTACCAGTTTCAGATGTTGCCGCTTGGGCTTTCCACGGCCTGAGGATTTTCACCAAGGTAATGGCGGAAATGATGGTGCTCCTGCGCAGGCAGGGAGTCACAATTATCCCATACTTGGACGATCTCCTGATAAAAGCGAGATCAAGAGATCAATTGCAGAAAAGCGTGTCGCTCTCCCTGAGAGTGCTGCAGCAGCATGGCTGGATTTCTAAATCTACCAAAGTCACAGTTGGTTCCAACGACTCGGCTATCTTTCTTAGGCATGATTCTGGACACAGAACTAAAGAGGGTTTTTCTCCCGATGGAAAAGCCCAGGAACTCCTGAACATGGTCAAAGAGTGTCAAAGAGTGTCAGTCCATCAATGCACTGAAGTACTGTGAAAAATGGTGGCGACCTACGAGGCCATCCACTTCGGCAGGTTCCATGCGAGGACGTTTCAGTGGGACCTTCTGGACAAGTGGTCAGGGTCCCATCTACAATTACATCAGAAAATAAGCCTGTCCCCCAGGGCCAGGGTGTCTCTCCTGTGGTGGCTGCAGAGTGCTCACCTTCTCAAGGGTCGCAGGTTCGGCATTCAGGACTGGGTTCTGGTGATCACGGACGCGAGCCTCAGAGGATGGGGAGCAGTCACACAAGGAAGAAATTTTCAGGGACTATGGTCAAGCCAGGAGGCTTGTCTACACATCAACGTACTGGAATTGAGGGCCATATACAATGGCCTACGACAAGTGGAGAATCTTCTTCGCGATCTACCAGTTCTGATTCAATCAGACAACGTCACAGCTGTGGCTCATGTAAACCGCCAAGGCAGGACAAGGAGCAGAGTGGCAATGGCGGAAGCCACCAGGATTCTTCGCTGGGCGGAAAATCGCGTAAGCGCTCTGTCAGCAGTCTTCATTCCGGGAGCGGACAACTGGGAAGCAGACTTCCTCAGCAGACACGATCTCCATCCAGGAGAGTGGGGACTTCATCAGGAAGTTTTTGCAGAGATAACAAGTCAGTGGGGACTTCCACATATAGACATGATGGCGTCACGCCTCAACAAGAAGCTTCGGAGGTATTGTGCCAGGTCAAGGGACCCTCAGGCAGTAGCGGTGGATGCCCTGGTGACACCATGGGTGTTTCAGTCGGTCTATGTGTTCCCTCCTCTTCCGCTTATCTCAAAAATACTGAGAATCATAAGACGAAAAAGAGTGCAGACAATACTCATTGTTCCAGATTGGCCTCGAAGGGCCTGGTATTCAGATCTTCAGGAAATGCTCACAGAAGATCCGTGGCCTCTTCCTCTCACGGAAGACCTGTTGCAGCAGGGGCCCTGCGTGTTCCAAGACTTACCACGGTTACGTTTGACGGCGTGGCGGTTGAACACCAAATCCTACAGGGAAAGGTATTCCGGAGGAAGTCATCCCTACTCTGATTAGGGCTAGGAAGGAGGTGATGGCGAAACATTATCACCGCATCTGGAGGAAGTATGTATCTTGGTGTGAAGCCAAGAATGCTCCTACTGAAGATTTCCATCTGGGCCGTTTTCTCCACTTTCTACAGACAGGAGTGGATATGAGCCTAAAGTTAGGCTCCATTAAGGTACAGATTTCGCCCTATCAATTTTCTTTCAGAAGGAATTGGCTTCTCTCCCAGAAGTCCAGACATTTGTAAAGGGAGTGCTGCATATCCACCCTCCTTTTGTGCCCCCAGTGGCACCATGGGAACTTTAACGTGGTGTTACAGTTCCTAAAGTCTCACTGGTTTGAGCCTCTTCAAACAGTTGGATTAAAATTTCTCACTTGGAAGGTGGTCATGTTGTTGGCCTTGGCATCTGCAAGGCGGGAGTCCGAATTGGCAGCTTTGTCTCACAAGAGCCCCTATCTGATTTTCCATGTGGATAGAGCAGAATTGAGGACTCGTCCTCAATTTTTGCCTAAGATGGTTTCGTCTTTTCATATGAACCAACCTATTGTGGTGCCTGTGGCTACGGGTGACTTGGAGGATTCCAAGTCCCTTGATGTAGTCAGGGCCTTGAAAATGTATGTAGCCAGGACGGCTCGGGTTAGGAAAACAGAGGCACAGTTTGTCCTGTATGCAGCCAACAAGGTTGGCGCTCCTGCTTCTAAACAGACTATTGCTCGCTGGATCTGTAACACGATTCAGCAGGCTCATTCTACGGCTGGATTACCGTTACCAAATTCGGTAAAGGCCGATTCCACTAGGAAGGTGGGCTCTTCTTGGGTGGCTGCCCGAGGCGTATCGGCATTACTGCTTTGCCGAGCGGCGACTTGGTCGGGTTCAAACACTTTTGCTAAATTCTACAAGTTTGATACCTTGGCTGAGGAGGACCTGATGTTTGCTCAATCGGTGCTGCAGATTCATCCGCACTCTCCCGCCCGGTCTGGAGCTTTGGTATAATCCCCATGGTCCTTACGGAGTCCCCAGCATCCTCTAGGACGTAAGAGAAAATAAGATTTTAAACCTACCGGTAAATCTTTTTCTCCTAGTCCGTAGAGGATGCTGGGCGCCCGTCCCAGTGCGGACTAAATTCTGCAAGACTTGTATATAGTTATTGCTTACATAAGGGTTATGTTACAGTTTTGATCAGTCTCTGGCTGATGCTGTATTGTTCATACTGTTAACTTGTTCGTATGTTCCAAGGTGGATGGTGTGGGCTGGTATGTATCTTGCCCTTAGATTAACAAAAATCCTTTTCTTGTACTGTCCGTCTCCTCTGGGCACAGTTCTCTAACTGAGGTCTGGAGGAGGGGCATAGAGGGAGGAGCCAGTGCACACCCATCTAAAGTCTTTAGAGTGCCCATGTCTCCTGCGGAGCCCGTCTATACCCCATGGTCCTTACGGAGTCCCCAGCATCCTCTACGGACTAGGAGAAAAAGATTTACCGGTAGGTTTAAAATCTTGTTATATACAGGGTTGGTGGACTGGCCCAAAGGGGTATAGGGGAAACCCTCTGCCTGGGGGCCCCCATCCCCTTCTTTTGGGATCAGGCTTCAGACTGTGCACTTGAATTATACATTATACATGTGTTACATTATACTGCACAGGACTATGGTGTATTTACTAAAGTGCATTGCTGTTATTAACCTGGCACATTATCATGATGCACTTAGTATTTATTGACTGTATATATTTATCAAGGGGCCCAGACCATGCACTCTCTATTGGTTATCCAAGCCTCTGTGGCAGCTGGCTACACCCCCTCTGGAGACTGGCCACACCCATAAACATGGGCCCCAACCATTGCATTCCTCCGGTGGAGCCTTCATGCCCCAGTGCGACACTGTATATATAGTTATCTTCAGCAACAGGAGGAATATCTCCCATGCTATACCATGTTCTGACCAGACGCATGTAAAGTATATTATGCTGCCTTAACTTGAGCATCTGCATGATGTATTATTGGTATATGGATTGAAAACCTTTTGCACTTTACTAAAATGGATTTGCTGGTCCTCTATCTCTGGTTTGCTGCTAGGCTGCCGAAGATAAGTATATATGTATCTATTTGGGCCTGGCACTCCAATGTTGCTGAGTGGATAAGTGTGGTAAGTCCCCCATTGCTTATACATATAATCTGAGGGCCCCCCAGAGATATTACTGTGCAGGGTCCCAAGATTTCTGTTGCCGGTCTTGCTGGGGTAAAGATATTTCCCCATTCCATTCCATGTGAGGGGAAATGTCCATCGGTTGGCAACGGCACTGAATACACTACCATATGCAGCCAACTTGACACTTAGAAAATATCGCTTTGGTCGAACATGCTGGACAATCCGGCATGGCTAGCAGATGATAGTTTCAATTTAGTCATCCGCATACATGCTGCATACAGTATATCTGGGCAATCCACTAATATCCGACTGATCAGCCAGATAATTGTAGCATGTATGCCCACCATAAGTTGCACTGCATAATGCGTCCCACGATCTATACACACAGTCGCAGTAGCAATTAAGATACATAGTCTCAGAAATGTCTTCAAACTGTATGAGCGGTTATTGGGAGGTGGCTATTCAGACGTTTGGAGATGCATTGTCTGCTGGGCGTTTTATGGAAGAGTCATGGGTGTGGTTGTAACACCAATGGCTTACATATGAAGCCATACTCCAGGTGCAAGTTGTGCACCAAGCGGGTTTGTTGCATCTAAAGACTCACAAACTGAACATCCCAGTACTTGCATGTTCAGATGTGGAAGGGCTTTTTTTAGTGTAAACTCGAAGATGCAATTACAGCAAAGATACTAAAATGCTTGTAACCCCCCCCCCCCCCCCTATAATCTGTCCCTGATGTCCGTCATTTTGACAGGCGTTTAGTTTATTATAATTGTGCAAGCTGCTTATAAAGCTGCACTACTAACTATCATCCCTCCAAAAATAATAATAATAATAATAATTATAATAACTTGCTCCTCCCCCATAACATGCTCCTTCCCTAACAGGAGCTTGCTAGATGCTATTTTTCTTTTTGAGGGGGGTAATGCAATTATGGAGTTAGCATATAAATGCCATTAGCTAATTTAAAGTGGTACAATGAAGTGTGAGCAGGAGGATCAAACACAAGCCACACTCTCTTGGTTGTGATTGGTCCTTTTGTTTGTACTCCCTACTCCCTCTTTTCTACCTGGGCTGTGAGAGTAACGACGTAGCCGCAAGGTTTTTGTGAGAAAGTTAGTAAACATTTTCTGTAAGTGAAATGTAGCTTTAAATGACATTTGCAACAGTAGCATGTTCTCATCTGCATCACACAATCTTTATTATTTCCATAAGGTTTTTTTTACTGTGAGACCTATTTTGAGAGAACAGCTGAACTAAAAGTATGGTTGAGGTATCAAAATAAAGGTCTTATCATATAGATGTGCTAATCGAAGAGAAAATTGAGATTAGGGCAATGGTTCGGGCATTGTGGAGTGGCAAATATCCCATGTAAAGTTCATGGGAGAAGCATGCACAAGCAAGTTTAAACCACAGGGTTCTTATGGAGCTTAACTCAGAGCTATCAAGGCTCCTATATTTGATTTTCAGTGAGTCAATTACATCAGGAATGATACCGAAGGACTGGCGTACAGCAGAGGTAGTCCCAATATTTAAAAACGGAATTAAAATTTATCCCGGCAACTATAGACCGGTAAGTTTGACATCTATAGTGGGGAAATTACTGGAAGGTATATTAAGGGATAGTATAGAGTACTTGGATACCTCCAAGGTTATTAATAGGAACCAACATGGTTTTGAGAAGGACAGGTCATGTCAAACTAACTTGATAAGCTTCTACGAGAAAGTGAGTGAAAGTATTGATCAGGGTAAAGCAGTGGATGTGGTTTTTCTGGACTTTGCTAAGGCCTTTGTCACAGTGCTACATAAGTTCCACATAAGAGACTAATTTTCAAATTGAGAGAGCTTGGGGTGGGTAACACTATTTGTACTTGGGTAAGTAATTGGCTGTACAACAGCGAACATCGAGTGGTAATTAATGGGAAGTTCTCTGAATGGTCCTCAGTGCTTAGTGGAATACCGCAGGGTTCAGTACTTGGGCCATTGCTGTTTAACGTTTTCATTAATGACCTAGGTTTGGGCCTAGAAAGCACAGTGTCAATTTTTGCAGACGATATTAAACTGTGTTGAGTAATTCAGACAAGGCTGTTGAGTCTCTACGGAATGACTTATCCAGACTGGAGGTCTGGCCAGACAAATGGAGAATGAGGTTCAATATAGAAAAATGTTAAGTTATTCACTTTGGGATTAAGAACAATCGGGCAGCCTATAAACTAAATGGCGAAAATGTAGGGATAAAGGGAGTTGAAAAGGATTTGAGTGTGCTCATCGATAATAGACTTATTAGTACACAATGTCAAAATGCAGCAACAAAAGCAAATAAGGTGTTAGCATGCATAAAATAGGGAATGGAGATGAGCATGTAATCCTGCCAGTGGCGTAACTCCCAGGGGCAATGGAGACATTTGCCGCCGGGCGTTTGCCATCAGAGGGGCAGTGGCGGCACAGACGAGCAGGCTTCTGTGTGTGTAACCGGCGCTGACCATATAGCGCACCTGCCGCTGCTGCTGTCTCACAGCAGCAGAGTTCCGGGATCCCGTCGCCAGCAGAGCAGGGCGTAGGCAAACTAGGTACAGTATTTGCACTGCCTAGGATCCGGCTCTGCTTAGAGTGATGGTGGTCCGTGGGGCAGTGGCACCTGCCAGCAGCTCTGCAATTATTTCAGCTGTCCATCTCACATGAGATCGGGCAGCTGCTGGCAGGACAGCTCTGCAGCTGGAGGGAGTGCTGGCGCCAGCGCAGGTACTGAGCGAGGCTCGGCTGGCATATACTGAATAAACATGCCGCTCCTTTCGGGCGGCTGCCAGCAGGACAGATCGCTAAGCTGCCGTCCTCTTCCTAAGCAGCCCCGACACCCTCCCTCCTCCAGCAGCTGCAGTGAAGCAGAGGTCGGCCTCCCATGTCCTCAACTCCTCCTCACACTTCCGGCCAGGCGGCAGCATGGGACAGCATTTGGTGAGCTCCGCGTCCAGGGTGGATCCTCCTGCTGATGGCCTACTCTTCAACCTGCACATGGTTCTGTGGGCCTCCCTCAATGACACCATGCAGCTCACCCTTTGCAAGGCTGGGATTGTACACAGCATGGTGAGTGACTGGTTATTCCTGTACCCACCTATCCCCCCACCCCTGTGTGTTACCGCCCTGTACCCCTACCACTGTGTGTGTGAGTGACCCCCTGAACCCCCCTACGCCTGTGTGTGACACCTTGTGCCCGCTAGTCCTCCCCCCTCGCCCCGGTGTTTGACACTCTGTACCCGCTAAGTTTGTGTTTATGTCACCCTGTACCCTCCTACCCTGTGATTTGGTGAAATTTTGTACCCACATACCCCCATGTATGACACAGTTTACACCACCTATACCTGTTTGTGTGACACCCTGTGCCCCCAATCCCCCCATATATAACAATCTGTACACCCTCTACCTATGTGTGTATGTCACCTTATATCCCCCATCACCCCTAATGATGAGTATACAGTATTTTTTTTATCTGTGGAGGGGTTAAATTGGCTTTCTTATAGTATTTTTTCCATGCCTTTCTCCCCTCCATTCACATCATTTGTCCCTGGCTATAGTCAGCATCCACCAATTCCTCTGTCCCCTGGTCACAGCCCGTCACCCACACCCATTGTCCCCAATCAGACAGCCCATTACCCCACACTTTTTGGGCCCCCAGTCAAAGCCTGTCACCCCAAAACCTCTACCTCACAGTCACAACCCGGCACCCATGATCAAAAATATACTCACCCCTGTCCCCCGTTGACAGCCCATAACCCCAAAACCTCTGCCTCACAGTCACCGCCTGTCATCCCACCCTCTCTACCCCTGCTCACAGGCTATAACCTCACACAATCTGCCACATGTTGTGTATGGGTGACTGGCGGCCGGGATCTTGGTAGTCAGCATTCCGATGCCAGGATCCCGGCCACCAAAATGCCTGCAGGGGGCGATCGCAAGTCCAGTGAGGAAACCCCACACAGATGTCTGTAGTATCTGGGGGTCACTGAGGTATGTAGTTATGATCCCGGCAACCGGTGATACATACCCAACCCGTCACTGATGCTGTCTGGGGTATCTGGGGGTCAATGATGCTGTCTGTTGTAGCTGGGGGTCACAGATGCTGTCTGTCTTGTCTGGGGGTCACTGATGCTGTCTGTAGTATCTTGGAGTCACTAATGCTGTCTGTAGTATCTGAGGGTCAGTAATGCTGTCTGTAGTATCTGAGGGTCACTGATGCTGTTGGTAGAATATGGGGGTGACCAATGCTGTCAGTAGCCAGTGGCGTATCTGTAATGGGTGAATTGTGTGCGGTGCACACCAGCCCCTGGGTCCAGAGGGTGCCCACACCGCACCCTCTGCACCCATTTCTTCTATACTTACCTTTCTGGTGGCCCCTTCCTCTCTTATAGCCGGCAACGCCACTGTTAGTGCTCTTAGCACTAGAGACTCTGGAACAGTGCCAGAGTCTACAGCGCATGAGCAGGTCTTTGTAAAATTGTCCGTCGCAACATTTTTTCAGGGACCTTCGCATGCGCTGTAGACTCTAATGCTTAGAGCGCTGCCGGGGGACCACACACGGACACTGCACATGGGTCTCCTCCTCTCTAGATACGCCGCTGTCAGTAACATATGGGGGTCACCAGTGCTGTGGGGAGGGGGGCACCACCATTTATATCGCCTCCGGGCACTTGGTATGAACTTACGCCACTGAATCCTGCCACTGTATAAATCATTGGAATGGCTGCACTTGGAAAATTGTGTACAGTTCTGGGCACCGCACTATAAAAAAGATATCTTGGAACTAGAAAGGGTTCAGAGGTGAGCCACCAAACTGGTTAAGGGGTTAGAGGCACTGAATTATGAGGAAAGACTTACAAGGTTAGATATGTTTACACTGGAAAAGAGGCGGCTGAGAGGGGACATTATTAATATTTATAAATACATTAAGGGGCAATACAAGGACTTATCAGACAACCTGTTTATCAAAAAAAACGCTACACAGGACACGAGGACACCCCCTGAGGTTAGAAGAAAAAAAAATTCACACACTACGGAGGAAAGGGTTCTTCACAGTAAGAGCAGGAAGGACTTCTCTGTCAGAGAAGGTAGTAATGGTGGACTCACTAAATAAGTTGAAAAATGGATTAGATAAATTCCTAACTGCTAGAAATATACAAGGTTACAGCATCTAAATGATGTTGAATTTTATAATACAGGTCGCTCTTGATGGACATTTTGTCTTTTTTCAACCTCACCAACTATGTAACTTGATATAAGTTTACTCTTAAAAAAAAAAAAAGTTGATTTTGACTGGTTTCCACTAGTTTAGTTTAATATATATATATGTCATAAATGGTTGCAGCCTCTACCATCTAGATCAAGCATAGCCAACCTGTGGCTGTCCAACTGTTGTGAATCTGCAAGTCCAAGCATGCCCCACCTCAGTTTATGCATTCCCTAACAGCAAAACTGTGATAGGAGATGCTGGGACTTGTACCTTCACAAAAGCTGGAGAGCCACAGGTTGGCCAGGACGGATCTACATGATATGTGCCTTTTCCATATCATCTAAGAGAAACACTGTTCAGGGGACTTTCAAAGGGCATGTCAAATTACATTGGGTGTTTACCTAGTGATATGGCCAATCATGACATCATACCGCCAACATTTACTTGCTAGGCAGAACTGCAAGGCTTGCATGCTGTGTACTGCACAGTTTTCTGTCTGATTCCAGCAGGTCTCTGCACACGGGGGAACTGGTACAAACACCAAGTGTGCTGAAGGGTAGCTAAGTAGAGGGAAGGGAGTGTTAGAGCAGAGGTAAAGGTGATAAACAGAAGGGAAGAGGATAAGCTGGAATGGCGGAGTGAGAAATAGAAGTGGAGGTATAGAGAATAAAGGTGAAGAACAGAAGAATGAGGCGAAACAGATGGGGAGAACAAGAGACAGACAGCAGGGAAGTGGAGCAGATCATCCCTCTACCCTGACTGGCTGTGCACTGGCTCTGCAGCCTGAAAACACAGTACCATGTCTTCTTCCTCCACCAAGACTGAGGCTGGGATAACTGCTTATTAGGGGGTGGAAGAAATTAGGCACTGTTAAAGATGCAGTTGTGTACCGGAATATATCTCAGATATAGGAATCTCCTGGAATACACACAGGTGGTAAACAAGTTAAAGGCTTTGTGCAAGCACTTCACAAAAGTGCATGATCAGAACTGCAATAAAAGTGGTGCAGAACATCAGGGTCTTTTACTATTTGTACTACAGCATATTGGGAAAGACAGTGCTGACAACCCCCATAGCACAGTCCTCAAGCACACTATCCTGCTCCAGCCAGATGGAGAACAGTCAGGAAACACTGACCAGTACGCAAGCTACCCTGCCATCCTCACAGTGCAGCCCACAATCCCTGCTTCTGTTGTCTGATGATGCCGCAAAAACTAGTGGGATGGATTCGTCCATATATGATGACAGCAGGGCCGGACTGCCCATCTGGCACTTCTGTCAATTGCCAGAAGGGCAGGTGGGCCAATCCGGTCACAAAGAAAGCCGGGAAGACCGCATGCAGCACAGCTCCCGGCTATCTGTTTGTGCCCGCCACCGACCCAATCTACCTGTTCTAACAAAAATAGGGGTGTGCCGTGAGTCCACACCCCAATGACTCGTGGCACGCCTCCATGCGCCATATCCGTGCACCCCCATCCGTAGCGTGCCCACCCCTCGCCAGTAGTATGCATATCAACAAAATTGGGGTGTGCCATGAGTCCACGCTACCCTGACTTGCGGCATGCCCCCTGTGCCATGCCCATGCGCCCCCTCCGCTGTGCATGTGCCCCCCCCCCCCCCGTGCCGAGCGCACGAGAATGCCAGGGCCGAATTCTGTCCCCAGTCCATCCCTAGATGACAGCATCAGCGCCACTATGGAGGGGTCATTGAGGTAAGCTCTGAGACAGCATGAGCCAAACAGAACCTGATGCTGTGTTCTAATAGAAAGCATAAAATAAAAAACACAAATTACACTCACTGAATTTAAATCAGTCTCTGTTGCATAGTGTCACTAGCGTGCAGGTGGGAGAAGACCACAAGCACATGTACGCAAACACAACTGCTAGTTTTATATATGCTCATTGCTTATAGTAATTTGTTATTTCTCATACGTCCTAGAGGACGCTGGGGTCCAGTTCAGTACCATGGGGTATAGACGGTTCCGCAGGAGCCATGGGCGCTTTAAGACTTTTCAAGGGTGTGAACTGGCTCCTCCCTCTATGCCCCTCCTCCAGACCTCAGTTTGGAAAATGTGCCCAGGCAGACTGGATGCACTCCAGGGGAGCTCTACTGAATTTCTCTGAAAGACTTTATGTTAGGTTTTTTATTTTCAGGGAGGACTGCTGGCAGCAGTCTCCCTGCTTCGTGGGACTTAGGGGCCAGAAGTAGGAACCAACTTCCTGAATAGTTTCATGGCTCTGCTTCTGGCTGACAGGACACCATTAGCTCCTGAAGGGTACTGAACGCTAGCTGCGGCTATGTGCTCACTCCCACAGCACGCCGTCACCCCCCTTACAGAGCCAGAAGACAGGTGAGTGTACGGAAGAAAAGGATCTTCAGTCATCGTGATGGCTAAATGGAGAAGCTTAGTGGATATACCACAATAGAACTGCGCTCAACCCCTAAGGTGTGTGTGTTTAGCTAACGAATGCACATCAGATGTAATAAAGGATAATGTATGAACAGACTCAAATTTGAGTTTGCACTTGGATATAGAAATCACAAAAATAACAATATGATGCAAATTAATTGTTGTGAGCCACTGTATTTATTGTATACTGGCCAATCTAAAGGTGTGCGGTTAATGCCCAGGGTGGGCGATATTGTCTCTTATAAAGTTCATGCAGGTGGGCGATATTGTCTCTTAGAAAGTTCATGCAGGTTATAATACAGACTGCGGCGTCCCGCACATCTGCTGTTGAAAAGTCTTTAGAAAAAAAATTATAATAAGAAATGCTGGTGTTGGTAAAAAATCTTTAAAACCTTCACGATGCCCTGAGCTTACGGTGGTGGCATAAGTGGGGTAAAAAGGGGTCTCCGGACTGGTTTCCCCTCTCTGCCCCTGCTGCCGGTGGTGCGTCCTTGTTCAGACGCCCCCGGGGTGCAGGTCAGTCAGAGAGGTGGACCTGTCTAGCGGCGGGGAAAGGATTCAGATGCCGCTCAGTAGAGCGGCTAGCTGCGCCTTTCCCACCGCTTACAGAGAACTCACCTGTCGCCCGCTCCAGCCGCACGCCACGCTCCGTCACTGGCTTCCTCCGCTGTCTAGTATCCTAGCAGCGCTGTTGGCTTCCGGGTTGGTCCGGTCACGTGACCGGGTCTTTTCGACGTGGGAAAGAGTCTTCCTGATGAAGTCTTTGAATCTGTAGTGGTTCTTTCTTTGTAGCTCCCCCAACGCGTTTCAACCTTTCGGTCTTCCTCTGGGAGTCATCGTGATGGCTAAGAGGTACCGCGCAGCGGACGGGAGTGCTGTGCGCCATGCTACCCTTCACACACAGACACTGCAGGGCACGGGGGGGTCGCCCTGGGCAGCATGAAACCTAATAAAAACTGGCAGATAAGGGGCATAAGATGCTGAGGCACAGTCCTACACCCCGCCAGTATAAATATTAGTAGTGAAAGGTCTAAGGGGAAATGCGCCATTACGGGGGCGGGGCTTCCTCCTCAGTCAGCCAGCACACTGCTCAGTGTCATTTTCTCTCCTTCCAGGCTGCAGAGAAGAACGCTGGTCCTCCTCCACTTCTGAACCAAGTATCAGGGTGCAAAACGGGGGGGCTCAGTGAAATTTGGTGCTATATTGTGTATTTATCATTATTAAAGTGCTAGAGGTCTGTGGACATTTTGTGTTTCACAAAAAATATATTACTGGTGCTGGGTTGTGAGCTGGCAAATCCTATCTGTGTCCTTCTGACAGATTTTACTGTGGATCTGTCCCCTATAAGTCCTGGAGTGTCTGTGGTGTGGTTGTGCACGTGTGTGACATGTCTGAGGCAGGGAACTCTTCCCCTGAGGGAGCCATTTTAGGGACACAGAGTTGTAATGTGGTGGCACTGCCGGCACACCACGAGCCTGAATGGGTGAAAGAATTACATGATAGTGTGAATCATATCAGTAAGAGATTAGATAAGTCTGAGTCTCATGCAGAAAACTGGAGAAAATCAGTGGAAGATGTGATATTTCATAGTTCTGCCTTTTCATCCACAGGCGACCCTTCTGGGTCACATAAGAGACCTTTTGCACAAATAGTACAAACAGATACCGACACGGACTCTGATTCCTGTGTCTACACTAGTGATTCAAGAGGAATAGATCCTAAATTAGCAAAAAGCATTCAATACATGATTGTTGCTATAAAGGAGGTTTTAGAAGTTACGGAAACCCATCCTGTACCTCAGGAGAAAGCTTATTTTTATAAAGAGAAGAAAATTAATGTAACTTTCCCTCCTTCTCACGAGTTGAATACTCTCTTTGAGGGAGTTTGGGCAAACCCTGAAAAGAAATTTCAGATTCCAAAAAGGATTCAGGTTGCTTATCCTTTCCCGGCAGAGGACAGGAAAAGGTGGGAGTCACCCCCCGTTTTAGACAGTGCCCTGTCACGGTTAACTAAAAAAGTGATTCTTCCTGCACCCGGGACGGCTTCACTAAAGGAGCCGGCAGACCGCAAGTTGGAGACTACGTTAAAATCTATTTATGTGGCCAATGTGGCTCAGGCCCACTATTGCTTGCGCATGGGTGAGTAGTGCTATCGAAAATGGTCAGATAACTTGTCATATGAAATTGACACGATAGATAGAGATGAGATATTCCTAAAGTTAGGTCATATAAAAGACGCTGCTGCATACATGCTAGAAGCCATGAAATATATTGGGCTCTTGGGTTCAAAAGCCGCTACCATGGCAATCTCAGCTCGGAGGGCGTTGTGGATTCGCCAGTGGAATGCTGACACAGATTCCAAAAGAAATATGGAGGCTCTTCCGTATAAAGGTGAGGCCTTGTTTGGAGATGGGCTGGATGCGTTAGTCTCTGCGGCTACCGCAGGTAAGTCAACATTCTTGCCTTATGCTCCTGCACCGGCAAAAAAGACACATCACTCTCAGATGCAGTCCTTTCGGCCCAACAAATACAAAAAAGCCAAATGTTCCCCCTTCTTTGCAGGTAGAGGGAGGGGAAGAGGAAAAAAGTCTGCAGCGTCTCCAGGATCGCAGGAGCAGAAATCAACCCCTGCTTCTGCCAAATCTGCAGCATGACGCTGGGGCTCCCTTGCGGGAGTCCGCTCGGGTGGGAGCACATCTGAAACTTTTCAGTCAGATCTGGGCTCAATCTGGCCTGGACCCATGGGTCTTGCAAATCATGTCCCACGGATACAAGCTGGAGTTTCAGGATGTCCCCCCATGCCGATTTTTCAAATCAACCTTGCCAGCTTCTCTTCCAGACAGAGAAGTCGTAAAGGCTGCAATTCAAAAATGATATCAGGATCAAGTCATTGTCCTGGTACCCCTGTCACAACAGGGAGAAGGGTTTTATTCAAGTCTCTTCGTAGTTCCGAAGCCGGACGGCTCGTCAGACCAATTTTAAACCTAAAATCTCTGAATCTCTACCTTTCAAGTTTAAAATGGAATCTCTGAGGGCAGTGATTTCCAGTCTGGAGGAAGGGGCCATTATGGTGTCAGTAGACATAAAAGATGCTTACTTACATGTTCCCATTTATCCTCCTCATCAAGCTTATCTGAGATTTGCAGTACAAGATTGACATTACCAGTTCCAGACGTTGCCGTTCGGACTCTCCACGGCACCGAGGGTATTCACCAAGGTGATGGCAGAGATGATGGTACTCCTTCGGCAACAAGGAATCAATATAATTCCTTACCTGGAAGAACTCCTGATAAAAGCGAGATCCAGGGAACGGTTGGTGCAGAACATTGCACTCTCCCTGTCAGTACTCCAACAACATGGTTGGATCATGAATTTTCCAAAGTCGCAGTTGGAACCGACGACAAGATTGTCTTTTCTGGGGATGATATAGGACACAGAAGTACAGAGGGTATTTGTTCCAGTAGAAAAGGCTCTGGAAATCCAGAGAATGGTCAAACAAATTTTGAAACCAACAAGAGTGTTGATCCATCAATGCATTCGGTTGTTGGGAAAGATGATAGCGGCCTACGAGGCCATACAGTTTGGCCGATTCCATGCCAGAGTATTCCAGTGGGACCTGTTGGACAAGTGGTCCGGATCCCACCTACACATGCACCAGAAGATAATCCTGTCCTCCAAAGCCAGGATTTCGCTCCTGTGGTGGCGACACAGTTCTCACCTATTAGAGGGATGCAGGTTCGGGATTCAGGACTGGGTCCTAGTAACCACGGATGCAAATCTCCGAGGCTGGGGAGCAGTCACACAGGGAGCTTCCAAGGAAAATTGTCAAGTCAGGAATCCTGTCTTCACATAAATGTTCTGGAATTGAGAGCCATTTAAAACAGCCTTCTACAAGCGGTGCATCTTCTTCAAGATCGACCCGTGCAGATCCAGTCGGACAATGTAACAGCAGTCGCGTACATAAACCGTCAGGGCGGACCGAAAAGCAGGGCGGCAATGGCAGAGGTGACAAAGATCCTCCTCTGGGCAGAAAGGCATGCAAGAGCTCTGTCGGCAATTTTCATTCCGGGAGTGGACAACTGGGAAGCAGACTTCCTCAGCAGACATGATCTCCATCCAGGAGAGTGGGGTCTCCACCAAGAAGACTTCGCAGAGGTGACAAGTCTTTGGGGAGTTCCTCAAGTAGACATGATAGCATCTCGTCTCAACAAGAAGCTTCAGAGATATTGTTCCAGGTCGAGAGACCCTCAAGCAATAGCAGTGGATGCACTGGTGTCACAGTGGGTGTTTCAGTCGGTGTATGTCTTCCCTCCACTTCCACTGATACCAAAAGTTCTCAAAATCATAAGAAGAACAAGGGTTCGAGCAATCCTCATTGCCCCAGACTGGCCAAGGAGGGCTTGGTATCCAGATCTTCAGGAATTGCTCATAGAAGATCCTCGGCCTCTTCCTCTTCGCGAGGACCTGCTGCAGCAGGGGCCGTGCGTGTATCAAGACTTACCGCCGCTGCGTTTGACGGCATGGCTGTTGAGCGCCGGATCCTAGCCCGAAAGGGTATTCCCAAAGAAGTGTCTTGGTGTGAATCCAAGAAGGCTCCTACGGAAGAGTTTCACTTGGGACGTTTTCTCCATTTTCTGCAGGCGGGTGTGGATGCGGGCCTAAGATTGGGTTCAATCAAGGTCCAGATTTTGGCCTTATCGTTTTTTTTTTCAAAAACAATTGGCCTCCCTTCCAGAAGTTCAGACGTTCGTGAAAGGCGTGCTGCACATCCAACCTCCATTTGTGCCTCCAGTGGCACCATGGGACCTTAATGTGGTATTGCAATTCCTTCAATCGGATTGGTTTGAACCTCTCCAGGAGATATAATTGAAGTTTCTCACAAGTGGTCATTTTATTGGCCTTGACATCCGCAAGGCGGGTTTCTGAGTTGGGGGCCTTGTCTCACAAGAGCCCTTACCTGATCTTCCATGAAGATAGGGCAGAGTTGAAAACTCGCCAACAATTTCTTCCGAAGGTGGTTTCGTCTTTCCATATGAACCAACCTATTGTGGTGCCAGTGGCTACTGACACCTTCACTGCGTCAAAGTCTCTTGATGTGGTTAGAGTTTTGAAGATTTATGTCGTAAGAACAGCTAGGATACGGAAAACAGAGGCTCTGTTTATCCTGTATGCTCCCAACAAGATTGGGTGTCCTGCTACTAAGCAGACCATTGCGCTCTGGATCAGAGGGACGATTCAGCACGCTCATTCCACGGCAGGATTGCAGATACCGAAGTCGGTAAATGCCCATTCTACTAGAAAGGTGGGCTCATCCTGGGCTGCTGCCCGGGGGGTCTCGGCATTACAGCTTTGCCGAGCAGCTACTTGGTCAGGGGCAAACACGTTTGCAAAGTTTTACAGGTTTGACACCTTGGCCGATGAGGACCTCAAGTTTGGTCAATCGGTGCTGAAGGGTCATCCGCACTCTCCTGCCCATACTGGAGCTTTGGTATAACCCCATGGTACTGAAGTGGACCCCAGCATCCTCTAGGACGTATGAAAAAACAGGATTTTAATACCTACCAGTAAATCCTTTTCTCCTAGTCCGTAGAGGATGCTGGGCACCCGACCCAGTGCGTACTTTACCTGCAGTTGTTAGTTTTGTAGTTACACAAGTGTTGTGTTACGATTATTTTCAGCATGTTGCTGCAATTGTTCATGCCCGTTGGCATGTGTTACGTTGAATGCCATGTTGTGCGGCATGGTTGATGTGTGAGATGGTATGCATCTCACCATTAGTTTAAAAGTAAATCCTTTCCTCGAAATGTCTGTCTCCCTGGGCACAGTTCCTATACTGAGGTCTGGAGGAGGGGCATAGAGGGAGGAGCCAGTTCACACCCTTGAGAAATCTTAAAGTGCCCATGGCTCCTGCGGAACCGTCTATACCCTATGGTACTTAAGTGGACCCCAGCATCCTCTACGGACTAGGAGAAAAGGATTTACCGGTAGGTATTAAAATCCTGTTTTTTGCTTCTCCCCTTTGCAGTCTACAATGTACCAGCAAGGAAGAAGAGGCCAAACAAGTCCGGCTAGAGCGATGACATCTGTAATAGTCAAGAATCACTGTGAACTGGACTCTGACGTGCAGGCCCAGAAGCATGCTCGCATGGAGAGAGTTGTAGAGTCAAAAAGGCAAATACATCAGCAATTTATGTTGCAGCTAATGGCTGTGCAGGACAGACACATGGCCTTCTTTGAACGCATGATTAGTCGTGAATCAGGGAACCACACAACAAATACCACATACCCTAGCCTACCCAGAACACATACAGTATATGGTCTGTATGGAGGGCCCAATTACTACATCCCTAGCACTAGTACTACCGCGCCAACAAACTCAAACCAGGAATCACCCGAATAATGTATATAGTATAAAGGCAATTACCTTAAACATGCCTAAATGAAAAATTTTGTTAGGTGCCAACCAGCACCTTTACTGTTATAATATTGTATTTTATATTTTTACACTTTTAAAAATTTGAAATACTATTTACATTAAGATGTATGACACTGGTTCCCAAACTACGTCCTCAAGGCAGCCTATCAGACCAGGTTTATAGTTTTAAGGTGAATTTAAACCTGGCCTAATACGGTAGGCCGGTTTGTGGACCTAGTTTGGGTAACCCTTGATATACGCCTTTACTGTTATGATTTTTTATATGTATATTTGAAACGTTTTACAACCAGCTATTCCACATTGGATGCACAAGGGATGTGCGTATGAGTATGTTTATACTATGCACTTTTGTAATGTTTTATAGTGTCAAGACACTTTTCTAATGTTTGTACTGTATATTGTGTTACAATTACAAAATGCCATTTTGCATTGTTGCCCGATATCGCCTCCTTGTCTGGCCAAACAGTTTTGATACTTTCACTTGTTTTTTAATGTGTGTAATTTTTGTTTAGTAATCTTGTGTGCAGGGATCTGCCTACATGATAGTGTTTGCAAAACAGTAACAAAACGTTCCATTGCACCAGCACGTATTTATTGTACAGTGGTGGTCATTCCAAGTTGTTCGCTCGCTGACGATTTTCGCAGTGCAGCGATTAAGTAAAAAAACGGCAAAAATGCGCATGCGCTAAGTACTTTCACACAAAACTTTGTAGATTTACACAAGGTCGAGCAGCGTTTTTTCTAGAGATGAGCGCCGGAAATTTTTCGGGTTTTGTGTTTTGGTTTTGGGTTCGGTTCCGCGGCCGTGTTTTGGGTTCGACCGCGTTTTGGCAAAACCTCACCGAATTTTTTTTGTCGGATTCGGGTGTGTTTTGGATTCGGGTGTTTTTTTAAAAAAACCCTAAAAAACAGCTTAAATCATAGAATTTGGGGGTAATTTTGATCCCAAAGTATTATTAACCTCAAAAAACATAATTTACACTCATTTTCAGCCTATTCTGAACACATCACACCTCACAATATTATTTTTAGTCCTAAAATTTGCACCGAGGTCGCTGTGTGAGTAAGATAAGCGACCCTAGTGGCCGACACAAACACCGGGCCCATCTAGGAGTGGCACTGCAGTGTCACGCAGGATGGCCCTTCCAAAAAACCCTCCCCAAACAGCACATGACGCAAAGAAAAAAAGAGGCGCAATGAGGTAGCTGACTGTGTGAGTAAGATTAGCGACCCTAGTGGCCGACACAAACACCGGGCACATCTAGGAGTGGCACTGCAGTGTCACGCAGGATGTCCCTTCCAAAAAACCCTCCCCAAACAGCACATGACGCAAAGAAAAAAAGAGGCGCAATGAGGTAGCTGTGTGAGTAAGATTAGCGACCCTAGTGGCCGACACAAACACCGGGCCCATCTAGGAGTGGCACTGCAGTGTCACGCAGGATGTCCCTTCCAAAAAACCCTCCCCAATCAGCACATGATGCAAAGAAAAAGAAAAGAAAAAAGAGGTGCAAGATGGAATTATCCTTGGGCCCTCCCACCCACCCTTATGTTGTATAAACAAAACAGGACATGCACACTTTAACCAACCCATCATTTCAGTGACAGGGTCTGCCACACGACTGTGACTGATATGACGGGTTGGTTTGGACCCCCCCCAAAAAAGAAGCAATTAATCTCTCCTTGCACAAACTGGCTCTACAGAGGCAAGATGTCCACCTCATCTTCACCCTCCGATATATCACCGTGTACATCCCCCTCCTCACAGATTATCAATTCGTCCCCACTGGAATCCACCATCTCAGCTCCCTGTGTACTTTGTGGAGGCAATTGCTGCTGGTCAATGTCTCCGCGGAGGAATTGATTATAATTCATTTTAATGAACATCATCTTCTCCACATTTTCTGGATGTAACCTCGTACGCCGATTGCTGACAAGGTGAGCGGCGGCACTAAACACTCTTTTGGAGTACACACTTGTGGGAGGGCAACTTAGGTAGAATAAAGCCAGTTTGTGCAAGGGCCTCCAAATTGCCTCTTTTTCCTGCCAGTATAAGTACGGACTGTGTGACGTGCCTACTTGGATGCGGTCACTCATATAATCCTCCACCATTCTATCAATGTTGAGAGAATCATATGCAGTGACAGTAGACGACATGTCCGTAATCGTTGTCAGGTCCTTCAGTCCGGACCAGATGTCAGCATCAGCAGTCGCTCCAGACTGCCCTGCATCACCGCCAGCGGGTGGGCTCGGAATTCTGAGCCTTTTCCTCGCACCCCCAGTTGCGGGAGAATGTGAAGGAGGAGATGTTGACAGGTCGCGTTCCGCTTGACTTGACAATTTTGTCACCAGCAGGTCTTTCAACCCCAGCAGACCTGTGTCTGCCGGAAAGAGAGATCCAAGGTAGGCTTTAAATCTAGGATCGAGCACGGTGGCCAAAATGTAGTGCTCTGATTTCAACAGATTGACCACCCGTGAATCCTTGTTAAGCGAATTAAGGGCTGCATCCACAAGTCCCACATGCCTAGCGGAATCGCTCCGTGTTAGCTCCTCCTTCAATGCCTCCAGCTTCTTCTGCAAAAGCCTGATGAGGGGAATGACCTGACTCAGGCTGGCAGTGTCTGAACTGACTTCACGTGTGGCAAGTTCAAAGGGCATCAGAACCTTGCACAACGTTGAAATCATTCTCCACTGCACTTGAGACAGGTGCATTCCACCTACTATATCGTGCTCAATTGTATAGGCTTGAATGGCCTTTTGCTGCTCCTCCAACCTCTGAAGCATATAGAGGGTTGAATTCCACCTCGTTACCACTTCTTGCTTCAGATGATGGCAGGGCAGGTTCAGTAGTTTTTGGTGGTGCTCCAGTTTTCTGTACGTGGTGCCTGTACGCCAAAAGTGTCCCGCAATTCTTCTGGCCACCGACAGCATCTCTTGCACGCCCCTGTCGTTTTTTAAAAAATTCTGCACCACCAAATTCAAGGTATGTGCAAAACATGGGACGTGCTGGAATTGGCCCAGATTTAATGCACACACAATATTGCTGGCGTTGTCCGATGCCACAAATCCACAGGAGAGTCCAATTGGGGTAAGCCATTCCGCGATGATCTTCCTCAGTTGCCGTAAGAGGTTTTCAGCTGTGTGCGTATTCTGGAAAGCGGTGATACAAAGCGTAGCCTGCCTAGGAAAGAGTTGGCGTTTGCGAGATGCTGCTACTGGTGCCGCCGCTGCTGTTCTTGCGGCGGGAGTCCATACATCTACCCAGTGGGCTGTCACAGTCATATAGTCCTGACCCTGCCCTGCTCCACTTGTCCACATGTCCGTGGTTAAGTGGACATTGGGTACAGCTGCATTTTTTAGGACACTGGTGACTCTTTTTCTGAGGTCTGTGTACATTTTCGGTATCGCCTGCCTAGAGAAATGGAACCTAGATGGTATTTGGTACCGGGGACACAGTACCTCCAACAAGTCTCTAGTTGGCTCTGCAGTAATGATGGATACCGGAACCACGTTTCTCACCACCCAGGATGCCAAGGCCTCAGTTATCCGCTTTGCAGTAGGATGACTGCTGTGATATTTCATCTTCCTCGCAAAGGACTGTTGAACAGTCAATTGCTTACTGGAAGTAGTACAAGTGGGCTTACGACTTCCCCTCTGGGATGACCATCGACTCCCAGCGGCAACAACAGCAGCGCCAGCAGCAGTAGGCATTACACGCAAGGATGCATCGGAGGAATCCCAGGCAGGAGAGGACTCGTCAGACTTGCCAGTGACATGGCCTGCAGGACTATTGGCATTCCTGGGGAAGGAGGAAATTGACACTGAGGGAGTTGGTGGGGTGGTTTGCGTGAGCTTGGTTACAAGAGGAAGGGATTTACTGGTCAGTGGACTGCTTCCGCTGTCACCCAAAGTTTTTGAACTTGTCACTGACTTATTATGAATGCGCTGCAGGTGACGTATAAGGGAGGATGTTCCGAGGTGGTTAACGTCCTTACCCCTACTTATTACAGCTTGACAAAGGGAACACACGGCTTGACACCTGTTGTCCGCATTTCTGGTGAAATACCTCCACACCGAAGAGCTGATTTTTTTGGTATTTTCACCTGGCATGTCAACGGCCATATTCCTCCCACGGACAACAGGTGTCTCCCCGGGTGCCTGACTTAAACAAACCACCTCACCATCAGAATCCTCCTGGTCAATTTCCTCCCCAGCGCCAGCAACACCCATATCCTCCTCATCCTGGTGTACTTCAACACTGACATCTTCAATCTGACTATCAGGAACTGGACTGCGGGTGCTCCTTCCAGCACTTGCAGGGGGCATGCAAATAGTGGAAGGCGCATGCTCTTCACGTCCAGTGTTGGGAAGGTCAGGCATCGCAAACGACACAATTGGACTCTCCTTGTGGATTTGGGATTTCAAAGAACGCACAGTTCTTTGCGGTGCTTTTGCCAGCTTGAGTCTTTTCAGTTTTCTAGCGAGAGGCTGAGTGCTTCCATCCTCATGTGAAGCTGAACCACTAGCCATGAACATAGGCCAGGGCCTCAGCCGTTCCTTGCCACTCCGTGTGGTAAATGGCATATTGGCAAGTTTACGCTTCTCCTCCGACAATTTTATTTTAGGTTTTGGAGTCCTTTTTTTTCTGATATTTGGTGTTTTGGATTTGACATGCTCTGTACTATGACATTGGGCATCGGCCTTGGCAGACGACGTTGCTGGCATTTCATCGTCTCGGCCATGACTAGTGGCAGCAGCTTCAGCACGAGGTGGAAGTGGATCTTGATCTTTCCCTAATTTTGGAACCTCAACTTTTTTGTTCTCCATATTTTATAGGCAGAACTAAAAGGCACCTCAGGTAAACAATGGAGATGGATGGATTGGATACTAGTATACAATTATGGACGGACTGCCACGGTTAGGTGGTATAAAAAAACCACGGTTAGGTGGTATATATTATAATAATAATACAATTATGGATGGACGGACTGCCTGCCGACTGCCGACACAGAGGTAGCCACAGCCGTGAACTACCGCACTGTACACTGGTTGATAAAGAGATAGTAGTATACTCGTAACAACTAGTATGACACTATGACGACGGTATAAAGAATGAAAAAAAAACCACGGTTAGGTGGTATATATTATAATAATAATACAATTATGGATGGACGGACTGCCTGCCGACTGCCGACACAGAGGTAGCCACAGCCGTGAACTACCGCACTGTACACTGGTTGATAAAGAGATAGTAGTATACTCGTAACAACTAGTATGACACTATGACGACGGTATAAAGAATGAAAAAAAAACCACGGTTAGGTGGTATATATTATAATAATAATACAATTATGGATGGACGGACTGCCTGCCGACTGCCGACACAGAGGTAGCCACAGCCGTGAACTACCGCACTGTACACTGGTTGATAAAGAGATAGTAGTATACTCGTAACAACTAGTATGACACTATGACGACGGTATAAAGAATGAAAAAAAAACCACGGTTAGGTGGTATATATTATAATAATAATACAATTATGGATGGACGGACTGCCTGCCGACTGCCGACACAGAGGTAGCCACAGCCGTGAACTACCGCACTGTACACTGGTTGATAAAGAGATAGTAGTATACTCGTAACAACTAGTATGACACTATGACGACGGTATAAAGAATGAAAAAAAAACCACGGTTAGGTGGTATATATTATAATAATAATACAATTATGGATGGACGGACTGCCTGCCGACTGCCGACACAGAGGTAGCCACAGCCGTGAACTACCGCACTGTACACTGGTTGATAAAGAGATAGTAGTATACTCGTAACAACTAGTATGACACTATGACGACGGTATAAAGAATGAAAAAAAAACCACGGTTAGGTGGTATATATTATAATAATAATACAATTATGGATGGACGGACTGCCTGCCGACTGCCGACACAGAGGTAGCCACAGCCGTGAACTACCGCACTGTACACTGGTTGATAAAGAGATAGTAGTATACTCGTAACAACTAGTATGACACTATGACGGTATAAAGAATGAAAAAAAAACCACGGTTAGGTGGTATATATTATAATAATAATACAATTATGGATGGACGGACTGCCTGCCGACTGCCGACACAGAGGTAGCCACAGCCGTGAACTACCGCACTGTACACTGGTTGATAAAGAGATAGTAGTATACTCGTAACAATTAGGATGACACTATGACGGTATAAAGAATGAAAAAAAAACCACGGTTAGGTGGTAGGTATATAATAATAAATAATACAATTCTGGTCGGACGGACTGCCTGCCGTGTGCCGACACAGAGGTAGCCACAGCCGTGAACTACCGCACTGTACACTGGTTGATAAAGAGATAGTAGTATACTCGTAACAATTAGGATGACACTATGACGGTATAAAGAATGAAAAAAAAACCACGGTTAGGTGGTAGGTATATAATAATAAATAATACAATTCTGGTCGGACGGACTGCCTGCCGTGTGCCGACACAGAGGTAGCCACAGCCGTGAACTACCGCACTGTACACTGGTTGATAAAGAGATAGTAGTATACTCGTAACAATTAGGATGACACTATGACGGTATAAAGAATGAAAAAAAAACCACGGTTAGGTGGTAGGTATATAATAATAAATAATACAATTCTGGTCGGACGGACTGCCTGCCGTGTGCCGACACAGAGGTAGCCACAGCCGTGAACTACCGCACTGTACACTGGTTGATAAAGAGATAGTAGTATACTCGTAACAATTAGGATGACACTATGACGGTATAAAGAATGAAAAAAAAACCACGGTTAGGTGGTAGGTATATAATAATAAATAATACAATTCTGGTCGGACGGACTGCCTGCCGTGTGCCGACACAGAGGTAGCCACAGCCGTGAACTACCGCACTGTACACTGGTTGATAAAGAGATAGTAGTATACTCGTAACAATTAGGATGACACTATGACGGTATAAAGAATGAAAAAAAAACCACGGTTAGGTGGTAGGTATATAATAATAAATAATACAATTCTGGTCGGACGGACTGCCTGCCGTGTGCCGACACAGAGGTAGCCACAGCCGTGAACTACCGCACTGTACACTGGTTGATAAAGAGATAGTAGTATACTCGTAACAATTAGGATGACACTATGACGGTATAAAGAATGAAAAAAAAACCACGGTTAGGTGGTAGGTATATAATAATAAATAATACAATTCTGGTCGGACGGACTGCCTGCCGTGTGCCGACACAGAGGTAGCCACAGCCGTGAACTACCGCACTGTACTGTGTCTGCTGCTAATATAGACTGGTTGATATTTAAAGAGATATTAGTAGTATACAACAATACTATACTGGTGGTCAGGCACTGGTCACCACTCCTGCAGCAAAAGTGTGCACTGTTAATTAATATAATTGTACTCCTGGCTCCTGCTAACAACCTGCAGTGCTCCCCAGTCTCCCCCACAATTAATTATAAGCTTTTAATTTATACATTGATGACTGTGCAGCACACTGGGCTGAGCTGAGTGCACACAGACTGAGTCACACTGTGTGACTGACTGTGCTGTGTATCGTTTTTTTTTTCAGGCAGAGAACGGATATAGCAGAGAGAAGTGAACGGATATATTATATTAAATAAAAGTTAACTAGCAACTGCACTGGTCACTGACTGTGGTAAACTAACTCTGTCTGCGACTCTGCACAATCTCTCTCTATCTAATCTATCTATCTCTATTCTAATGGAGAGGACGCCAGACACGTCCTCTCCCTATCAATCTCAATGCACGAGTGAAAATGGCGGCGACGCGCGGCTCCTTATATAGAATCCGAGTCTCGCGATAGAATCCGAGCCTCGCGAGAATCCGACAGCGTCATGATGACGTTCGGGCGCGCTCGGGTTAACCGAGCAAGGCGGGAAGATCCGAGTCGCTCGGACCCGTGGAAAAAAAAGTGAAGTTCGTGCGGGTTCGGATTCAAAGAAACCGAACCCGCTCATCTCTAGTTTTTTCATCGCTCGAGTGATCGTAGTGTGATTGACAGGAAGTGGGTGTTTCTGGGTGGGAACTGCCCATTTTCAGGGAGTGTGCTAAAAAACGCAGGCGTGCCAGGTAAAAACGCAGGAGTGGCTGGAGAAACGGGGGAGTGGCTGGCCAAACGCAGGGCGTGTTTGTGACGTCAAACCAGGAACTAAATGGACTGAGGTGATCGCAGCCTAGGAGTAGGTCTGGAGCTACTCAGAAACTGCAGGGAATTATTTAGTAGCAGTTCTGCTAATCTTTCGGTCGCACTTCTGCTATGCTAAGATACACTCCAAGAGGGCGGCGGCCTAGCGTTTGCAATGCTGCTAAAAGCAGCTAGCGAGCGATCAACTCAGAATGAAAGCCAGTATCTCATACTATGTCCCCTGTATTCAAATACATCTACCAATAATATGAATCTAGAGAAAGGGGGTGCTACCACAGACCAATTGAGGATAAATCGAAAGCAAAAGAAGAGAAAGAAGTCTGTCTCTGGCACACAAAGAAAGATATTAATGTATATTTACATTTTATTTAAGTCATTTAACATGTTGTATTTATTTTATTAAAAACAATATAAGTTAAAGTAAAATGTGTGAAAAAAAGAAAATTAATGTGAATTAGAAACTCAACTGTGTACCGGCCCGTACATATCTTTTATTTGTCACATGTCAGTAAATTATCACCTATCCAGTGATCTACTAGACATGAGTATAAGCCCAAGGGAGGAGATTCAGTAGAAGGTTATGGATCCAATCATACTGTACACTGGAGTATTCAATGCTGAGAGATGTATAATCTCTTTAATATACTGTGAACGGGAAATATGAGCATTCAAATTTCTCTATAATAAGAGTGGCATAAAAATCTAGCATTAGGAATACCAATTAATTTGAGCTCCATTAATAATAATGTCAGGCAATGGTTATAGTAGAGAAATATACCACATTCTGAGAATATGTTAAAGCTGTATATTAAAACATATACAGTGGCTGCAAAAATTGCGGATACTTTTTGAAATTTTAATGTTTTTCAACTTCGAATGCTTATAAAAACTGTTACACTTTACGCAGTACAATGATTCATATATCAAATGAAAGGAAATTTAATGCTGAATTCAACACAATAAAATAGGTCAAATATTTGCATTACAAGGGAAGTTATGCAGTGAAAATCCCTGTGTACTTATGATGTCACTGTTCTATCAGTATTTCATTGGGTATCCTTTATTTTTCAAGACAGCAGCACAGCGATGTGTCATTGAGCCAACCAATGTTTGGAGCTCTTCCTTCTTTATTATGTGGTGCCATGAGACAATTATAGCCTCATTTAATTCTCTTTTATTGAATGGACGCTTCAGATGTACCAGTTTTTTCAAACGGAACCACAAATGTTCTATGGGGTTCAGGTCTGGGCTGTTTCCTGGCCATCCCAGCATACTGTATGTCATTCTCCGTGAACAAGGGCTCCTGTGCCTTAACTGAAGCTGCATCTTCCTGATCGGTTCACAGGTGACCGGAAACAGTTCCAGAATTTCCGTGATAGCTGCAAGCTATATTTCAGACTCCGGCCATTATCATCTGGTTCTGAGGCTCAGCGAGTAGGTATCATCATCTCCCTCCTGCAGGGGGAACCCCAATCCTGGGCATTCGGATTAAAAGATGAGAATCCTGCCTGGCACACAGTGGATGCCTTTTTCAGCTCCCTAGGAATTCTTAATGATGAACCGGACCGAGCAGCTTCTGCAGGGGCTGACGAGCCCTGAGACAAGGGAAAAATACGGCTGAGGTATACTGCACTGAGTTTCGCAGATGGGCAGGTGACTGAGCAAATTAAAGACTATCTTGTCCAGTACCCTACTCCTGAAACCCTAGACAAGCTCATGCAGTTAGCAATTCGAGTAGATCGTCGGATCAGGGAACAAAGGATGGAGAAAGGAGGAGGGTCACCATCTCCCTCAGCTGTAGCCTTGGAAGAAGCAGAAGACTCAAATGAACCCATGCAGATTGGGGCCTTTCGTCTTTCTGCTTAGGATAAATCCCATAGGCGATCGATGGGCCTATGCTTATATTGTGGAGCAAAGGGTCGTTTTGCTAATGTTTGCACCCTGAAGTTGGGAAAAGACAAGACCCAGGGATAATAGGTGAGTTACTCCTGGGTCTGGCTGGAATCTCTCCTAAAAATTCAGTCTTGCTTCCAGTTCAAATTAGTCTACCTACTCAGCAAGTGGCAGTCAAGGCTTTCGTTGATTGTGGTGCAGCTGCCAACTTCATGGAAATCTCTTTCGCCCAGTCCTGGAACATTCCTATACTAAGGATGAAGCCTCCTGTGACTATTTGTGGCCTTGACGGTAACCCCCTTCTCAGTGGGCAAGTGTCTCAGCAAACTCCTCCTGTTCATTTAGCTACCGGTCTTCTGCATTCAGAGAAGATTAGTTTCCTCCTGGTCAATTGCCCCATGGCTTCCATAGTCTTAGGCCTTTCATGGTTGAAATCCCATAATCCATCCATCTGCTGGAAGACAGGAGAACTCTTACAGTGGGGAACGGAGTGTACGGGAAGGTGTCTGTCCTTGCCAGTGCGACACTCTCAATTTATACCAGAGGGGCTACCGACTCCATATCATTAATTTGCGGATGTCTTCTCCAAGAAAGAGGCAGATACTCTTCCCCCACATCGACCTTATGACTGTGCCATCAGTCTGGAATCTGAAGATAAATTACCTAAGGGTAGATTATATGCTCTTTCTTTGTCCAGAAACCAAAGCTATGGAGGATTATATTCAGGAGAACCTAAGCAAAGGGATTATTCATCCCTCAAAATCACCAGCAGGAGCAGGATTCTTCTTTGTGACAAAGAAGGATGGCTCCTTACGTTCATGCATTGATTATAGAGTGTCACAACTGAGGGCTGGTGCTGACCAGGAGACGCCTCAGTTGTAGGGGCTGGTGTATATGTAAACCTGGGGCGGCAGTAAAGGACTTCTAGACATGCAGATGGATGTATGCCACCAATGCCCGAAGGCGTGACCATGACAACAAGGATAAAATTAATGAGTATTTATTTAGCACAGTTCAGATGGTACACTGGCAGTTGCAGTAAGATATGAAAATAATTAAAAGCAGTACATAGTTCCACAAAATGCAGCAATAGATGGAATGTCCTTAGGTGTGGTGTCCACAACAGGGCAAGTCTGGGAATTAGGAGATGGAAAGTCCTTTTACCAACATCTGGTTGCTGGGTAATGAAATGGAGGCAGGAACTGGCCAGCAAATGTTGTACAGAGGCTGAATGTACTGTAGAGTAAATGGTATACGTAGACTGCTGGGTTTGCTGGATTGAAACCGGTAATGAAGAACTGTTGAAGAAGTGCAGATGAACCAGTGTAACCGGAGGAGAGTAGAATGACACTGGTGACGCTAGAGATTGGTGGTATTGAAGAATAGATGACAAAGCACCGATGGTGTCAGGGAAACCGATGGCGGAGCACCGATGATATCGTGTAGCTGAACACCGCTGAGAGCCAGACGCTGGAAGACGGTGTTTAGAGCACTGCCAGTCGCAGAGAGCAATGAGGACACTGTAGAGTAAGGCTGCACCGCAAGGTGGTGATTGGTGCAGGTCTCTGGTGGAATGAAGGCACAGGAGCTGGAATACCTGGAACAAATAATCAACCACAAGGACCAGAGACAGGATACACTGGAAATGACAACCAAAGCACTGACAACTTCCTGGTTCAGGAACAGGCCCTTTATACCCACAGCAGTGCAGGGATTGGATGAACAATCAGACAGAGTTCAGTGAGGCTGTAGATTGGAGGAAATAGCGTCATGTGATTAGAACCAACATGGCTGCGCCCATACAGGCATTTGGAGGGAAATCTAGCTTGTAGCACCATGTGAAGATTTATAGTAATGGCGGCAGCGGCCGCGGAGGACGGTGAACGCCAACTTGCGCACTTGACACAGAGCTGGCGGCAGAGGCCGCAACGGGCAAGAAGCGCCATGCAGACCTGTTTGTGCATTTGAAATACAAGGATGGCGGCAGAGGCCGCAGCTGACAGGAGACACCATGCAGAGCCATCTGAGTACTTGAAGTGCAGCAATGGCGGCGGAGGCCGCGGAAGGCTTGAAACACCATTCTAACTACAAGAGTTCCTTGTGACAGCATCTGCGGACTGGCAGAGAGGAGATATGAAATGAGGATGTTATTTAACATGACTGAAACCCGGGCCTGGAACGCCGAGCCAACCTCAGGAGACACCTGAAAGGTAGGTAATGGCGTCCAGTAACCCGGATCGTGACATAGAGGACTCAACAAGATCACTGTTAAGAACTCTTATCCTTTGCCTTTAATTTCCGTGTTGTCCGATCAACTCCGGATGGCGGAAATCTTCTCTAAAATTGATCTTCGGGGGGCATTTAACCTCATACGAATTAAGGCCGGTGACGAGTGGAAGGCGGCCCTTAACACTCATTCTGGGCATTATGAATACCTTGTTATGCCATTTGGATTATCAAATGCTCCTGCCGTCTTCCAAGATTTTATCAATGATGTGCTCCGAGAATTCCTGGGAAAATTCGTTGTGGTCTACTTGGATGACATCCTGATATATTCACGGTCACTTGAGCAGCATCGAGTCCATGTCCAGATGGTATTGCAAAAGCTCCGGGAGCACCATCTATACGCCAAGTTAGAAAAATGTGAATTCGAAGTGAAGGAAGTCGCTTTCTTAGGCTACATCATCTCTCCTAAGGGGTTCTCCATGGATCCCAGTAAGCTTCAAGCAATTCAAGATTGGGCACAACCTACTAACCTTAAAGTTATACAACGCTTTCTTGGATTCACTAATTATTACAGGAGATTTATTTGTTAATTTTCAGACATTGTTGCACCTATTGTTGCTTTGACCAAGAAAAGTGCGGATCCATCACATTGGTCATCTTCAGCTCTACAAGCTTTTCTCAAGTTAAAAAAAGCCTTTATATCCGCACCTGTTCTTAGTCATCCAAATCCTGACCTGCCTTTTGTTATGGAAGTGGCTGTCTCTGAAGTGGGAGTGGGAGCAGTCCTATCGCAGAAAGATCCCGTGGATTCTAAACTTCACCCGTGCTCTTTTCTGTCCAGAAAGTTATATCCTGCCGAAGCCAACTACAATGTTGGAAATCGTGAACTGCTTGCCATCAGGTGGGCTCTAGAAGAATGGAGGCATTGGTTGGAAGGGGCGAGACACGTGATTACAATCCTCACTGACCATAAAAACCTATCCTATATTGAATTAACCAAGAGACTGAATCCAAGACAGGCACGATGGGCGTTATTCTTCACTAGATTCAACTACAGATGGATCCACGTTTATCTTGACCTTTAATAGTATTAACTGAGACTGGCCAGTTGGACTTAATCCCCTGCTGTAATGACCTAATCCCCTGCTGTATTGTTCTCTGTATTGTATTGCAGCTGAGAACTATAGATGAAGAGTTTATGTTAATAAACCATGTTGTGCCTAGGCGCAGCAAACTAGTCAAGATAACCGTGGACCCATCTGTATGTGATCTCCTATCAGCCAGGATCAAAGAATCTTAAAGCAGATGCATTGTCACGAAGCTTCCTTCCAATTCAAAATTAATCCTGCTCATCGGAACCAATTATTCCTGTTTCAAATATCCATGCTGGTCTTGCTCAAGATTTAGTCTCCCAGATTTAAGCTAAACAGTCTCTCGCACCCATGGGGACTCTCTCAGGACTTGTCTTTGTCCCTAAAGAGTACAGGACAGCAGTTTTATCTAAATTTCATGTAAAAAGAGTCTCTGGGCATCCAGGGATTTCTAAGACTCTGGATTTATTGTCTCGTTCAGTTTGGTGGCCTTTTATGTGCCAAGACGTTAGAGAGTTCATTCTTGCTTGTGAGATCTGTGCTCAACATAAAACTCCTCCTAAAGCTCCCATGGGACATCTTCTGCCTCTTGCAGTTCCCTCAAGACCTTGGTCCCACATTTCTATGGACTTTGTGATCTATCTTCCTAACTCATCAGAGTACAATACCATTTGGGTTGTGGTAGATCGGTTCAGTAAGATAGCTCACTTTATTCCTCTTCACAAGCTCCCCAGTACCAGAGAATTGGCAACCTTGTTTATCCAATATATCTTTAAATTACATGGATTACCACAGGACATCGTCTCCGACAGAGGAACTCAGTTTATTGCTCGATTCTGGCGAGCTTTCTGTTCAGTCTTGGATATTAATCTTAATCTGTCCTCTGGTTATCATCCACAATCCAATGGACAGACTGAGCGAGTGAACCAGTCTTTTGAACAGTATCTCCGTTGTTATGTTTCCAAGTACCATAACGATTGGGTGGACCATCTGGCATTTGCTGAATTTGCATATAATAATTCCAGTCACTCTTCTTCATCCATGTCACCCTTCTTTTGTCTCTCAGGTTTCCATCCTAGGTCTAACACTTTTGACATCCTGCAGAAACAGACTTCTTCCCTTGACCCTGTAGCTCATCTGAGGAAAATTTGGCAGAGAGTACGTCTAGCACTCAACCAAGTCTCTGTTCTTTCCAAGAAATTTACTGACAGACGACAAAGACCTTGTACTTTTAAAGTGGCTGTACACACGAAATGTCAAGTTACGCCAGCCCTCTCCTCAATTTGGGCCTAGGTTCATTGGTCCATTCCGGATTATTAGACAGATTAATCCAGTAGCCTTTCGACTCCTTTTACCAATAACACTTTCCACTGTTCCTTGTTGAAACCAGCATTTGTGTCCCAGAGATTTAGAAGATCTCCTTCCAGAAGGCCTGCCGCTGTGTTGGTTCAAGTTCACCAGGAGTTTGTTGTGGATTCCAAGTTCAGGAGGGGTCAAGTGAATTTCCTCGTACATTGGAAGGGTTACGGTCCGGAAGAGAGAACCTGGGTACCAGAGAGGTTTCTTCATGCACCCAGACTTAAGAGGTATTTCTTCCATGAATTTCCGGATAAGCCTGGTTCTAGGGGTTCTTAACCCCTCTTCAAGGAGGCGGGGGGGGGGGGGGGGGTACTGTTATAATCCTGAGCATATTACTCACATTTTGCTAGTTATTCTTATGATTTACCTTTGCCTCAGTTTGTGGAACTACAGGTGACAGCTAGCTCCTGCATAGTTGTCTCCCAGTGCCTCAGCTCCTGCATTCAGCAACTGACTCCACAGGTGTCTGGATTCTGTAATTACAGCTGGTTACCTGAAACCTACTATTCAGCTTGTCAGCCTGCTCAGTCTGCACTGCAGCTACATGATATATCAATTACTGAGGGCCTGTCTGGTGCTGACAGCTGATTGGTCCAACCTGTTCTTTTAAGCCTCTCAATCCCAAGAGGCCTTGCCAGCTATAGCTACTCCATACGGTGTTCTGCTCTCTGGCTCCTCTCTGGTCTCAGTTAATCTGTCCAGTGGGTTTTGCCTTGTTCCTGCATTGAATTCCAGCTTCACCATCTTGCTGATGAACTTAGTCTGCTGACTACCATTACCCTGTCTCCAAGTGTCTGCACCCCAGTCCGTCCGTGTGCCGCTACCTCCTGTGTCTCTCCTAGAGTTCATGCTGTTGTTCCATCTCCACGGCTCCAGTGTACCATCTCGCTGTGTGCACCCTGCCACCTTCTCCAGTTCCTGTTTGTTTCTACGTACCCCTGTGGTTTGTCATATACATCTGGACTATCATACAACACCTTTACCATAACTCTAGTCCAGTTCAGGTATCAAGTGACCCAGACAGGGGGCCGCGACCTGCACGTCGGGATCCACGAAGCTCATATCCCCTTGCAGGGTTCCCTGGTGAAAACCTCCCGGCATGTTAGACTCCGCGCCTCTGTTCTGGGTAACGTCAACCACTTGGTACCTGATCCTAAATTCCGGATTCTGCACCAGTTCCTGACAACCACCTTACTTACAGACTTCTTAGGTGTCTATCACCCTCAGCATCGGGCCACACATTCTAGCAAGTCAAATTTCTACAGTAGGTGGCGTGCTGTGGGTGAGATGCAATTCAACATGGAATGGAATCTTTTCAGTCTCAATGGTGATAAAAAATATTTCACATTGACATTTACACAATTTCATCTTTGTTTCTGGACAATATCAGATCTTAAGCAAAACACATACACAGGCTGAAGCAAAGACCATCCCCCCAGATTTTAAAGGTTAACAAAAAAGGCATGGAAATGGTATTGAAAATTTTACTTCATAATCTAAGTGCATGGAATTCAGTTTATTTTATATTGGTTTTGGATATGATATCATCTTTTCTTGGCGTATAGCAGCCTTCAGTTTATTAATGATTCTTGGTCATTGTTTGTAGACCTCAGCTTTCAGATGACCCCTTTTATGTGTTTTGTCACAAATTTCTGAATAATGAATTTCTTTAAAAAAAAAAGTTTATACAATTAACAAAAAAATACTGTATTTTGCAAATATTTATATTGGCAAATGTAGAATTTGATTTGGGTATAAAATTTCCATGTTATTAAGTAGTTAAACAAAGTTAATAATGTTAGTTCTAAAATTAAAAGTACCTTCCCTCTTTGGCTACAGTCAGTTCCTGTATCATCTACTCTTTAGGTAAGCATTAGACTCATTAGCAATTACTATAAGTTTTAATGGAAGGACTTCCTTTGCTAGTAAGCATTAAAGGTTGCTAATCTATACCTCTTACACTTAATTTCTGAGTTCAATATTTTGGTTCTAAATATCCTCTGTGTTATGTAATATCCAGTAAGTGGCCATACAACAACTACATTTCCTCTCATTGCCGAGCACACTTGCTTTTCCCAATGGTTGGTTGTTGTTGTTGTTGTTTTTTTTATTGTATTTTATTTTTAATAGCATTATACTGTAGGGTGATCCTTACAGAATATGAAAACAAATGTATACATTCACATATACAGAAACATAGCAGAGGGGACAAATCAGACATACTGTACCCATTAAAGTGAATTACAACGCTGTTTAATTAAGTTAATTTTTATTGCATACAGTTTTCTGTCTGATTTTATGTTTTATTAATATTAATTTATTTTTTAACTCATGCGTAAGTGATCTAAACAACAAAAGCTTTTCTGTGAATTACCTTTAATGGTAAGTTCTACTGCTTTAATAATTAAGCAACGGAAATGTCACTGCTGTCCCTTTTTCAATATGTTTATTTGACTGTACATTTTATGGTACACAGAAAATATGACTCAGAGAGGGTTTGGCTAAAAAGAATGTAACAGTCTTTCATTAACATAACTGCGACCTTCAGCCAGACCAAGGGGGGTGATGAGAGGTAGGAGGGGCACATTTGCCTGGGTGATGGAGGGGGGGGGGGGGGCACCAGCGTGGGAGTGTGTTCGGACGGTCAGCATAGGAGAGGATGAAAAGGAGGGTGATAATCATCACCCTTAAGATCAACTGCTCTCCAGAGGCTGATGTTGCACAGGTTCAGCGTGTCTGTTAAAGGAGAGGGAATACGGGGCCAGCCTTAGGAGCCACTGCCTGATCGTAGAGAGTGTCTGATTCATAGACAGGCACAATGCAGATGATTTTACAAATGGCCGTTGTTTTTTATACTGCACGTGTGTCGGAGTCACAGTGCGCATGTGCTGTGATGGCCTTGCAACAGCAGTCGCAGTGAAGATTTATTTGCAAAGTGATTGATAGCCAGCAACTATTTGTGGGAGGTGACGAAGATTGTGACCAAAATGCAGATGCGTCATAACTTTTTGGGGGAGGTGTTCCAACCTGCGACTGTGTCTTCAGATGCAGTGCTTCTGGCCCAGGCGTCTCAGTTGTGATGGTCATTCTGAGCAACCATAGAGATGTTCAGATATCTGATGCTGAGGCATTTGCATATCTTCTCAGTTCTGCTGTGACCAGAGACGCAGCACTGATCCAATTTGTGTACACCTCTGAGTCAGACCCAGAGTGAGATAGTGACACTGACCACTGGCTTGACCTGAAATACTAGCTTTTGCAGACCAAATTAGATATGTTACTTACAGAAAGTGGGGACAAAGCATATTTACTGGTTTGTATTACTGTTGGTAGTACTTCCCTAGTCTGGAATTCTGTACCCCCTAATCTCCCTAAATAAGAATCTTGTCAACAAGTTATAAGATGCATGTGCTTTCAGTCCATGGTTGAAGAACTGTGTTTGTAGTAATTTCACGTTAACAATATATGGTGACGTATTCTACCAACATTTAATGAACAATGATATACTTTAATTTAAAACTCACTGATCACCGATGCTCTCTCCATTATATACCAGATGTAACTCTGTGTTGTGTGGCGGTCATTGGAGCTGTTTGTTCTGTATGGTGGACACACCTACTCTAGCAGTCACTGATGATCTCTGTATTGTATGGGGGTCACTGAGATGTGTAAAGGGGAGAAGACAATAGAGACACAGGAAAAGAGGAAAAGAGTCAGACAGAGGAGGAGGAAACTGCCAGGCACAAAAGGTACAGGTACCCATACAGAATTATTCATTAATTCCCAATTGAATGAAGGGTCCAGAATATTAGTATACAGAAAAAACATAATAGTTATGGTAAAATTTAACCTTGTTAACTCTTTTTCTTCAAGGTCCATGGGATCCACAGGGTTAACTTGGGGTATGCTTGGTGAAGAGGAGGATCAGGCACCGAACAGCATACCTTTGAGCTTCCCAGGATGCACTGGGCTCTCTCCCCTCATACCCTGCCCACAACTCAGGCTCTTCACTTTTGGTTAACAAGCCCAAAACAGGAGCTGGTGAGGAGAGAAGTAAGAATGGTGCACACAGGAAACACACTCTCACGTATAGGAGAAGGGAACTGGTGACCAAGAGAAGTAACCCATTGAAGCTAGTTACGCCCTGTGGTCTCCACAGGGTTAACGTTGGGAATGACCCAAAGCAGTTGTAAGGAGGACATTGCGGCCAAAGATTGCATCCCGAGAAGCAAACGTATCAAAGGCATAGAACCTGAGAAATGTGTGGGCAGAAGACCACGTAGCAGCCTTGCAATGTTGTTCAGTAGACGCCCCACAGCGGGAGGAATGAGCAGAGACTGTACTTGGAACAGGAAGATCAGCCTGCATGTAAGCCTGTGAAATGGTCGTGCGGAGCCAACGTGCCAATATTTATTGTGGAATCTAGAGAGGAAGAACAAGGAATTTGATTTCCTAGTGGAGCTAGCATGGTCCTTGTAGATCTGTAGAGCACGGACCACGTCCAATGAAGCTTCCTCCCATGAAAGGCTGGGTTCCTTGAAGGCCTGTACCACAATTGGTTCGTTGATATGGAACTTAGACACTACCCTAGGTAGGTATCCATGCTTAGTCCGAAGGACTGACCGGTCTTGATGAAACACCAAAAAAGGGGCAGTGACAAGAGAGTGCTTCCAAGTCAGAGGCTCTTCAGGCTGAGGTCGATGGCCAGGAGAAATAGAATCTTCGTGGTCAACCATATCTAATGGTTCAAAAAGAGACCATTGTAAGGCCAGAAGAACCAAGGACAAATCCCAAGGAGCCACAGGAGGGACAAAGGGAGGTTGTAACCAGAGAAACCCCTGTAGGAAGGTATGTACATCTGGCAAGGGAGCAAGTCTTTTCTGGAACCAGACGGACAGAGCAGATACCTGCACTTTAACAGATGCAAGGCGGAGATCCATGTCCAGGCCCACCTTTAGAAAAGCCAGAAGTCTAGGGATCTTAAAAACCATAGGATTATAGTGGCGATGAGCACACCACTGAAAGTAGGAGTACCAGAGATGGTAATAAATGCGAGCTGAAGCTTGTTTGTGAGCATGAAGCATAGTTTGATTAACCGCACTGGAAAATCCCTTATCCCTTAGGATGGATGACTCAAGAGCCGCATCATCAAAAACAAGCAATATAGACAGTTCAAGTGCGCTGTTTAAATGATATCTGGCGGTCCTGGGTATGCCGTCAGTGCAATTGGTAAATTGTCAATGTCCTCACCAGCCGGATTCCCTCCTCCACCAACGCGTTTCTTTCCCTGTCCAGGGACTTTATCAAGGTGGTGGAGGAGGGAATCCGGCTGGTGAGGACGTTGACAATTTACCAATTGCACTGACGGCATACCCGGGACCGCCAGATATCATTTAAAGAGCGCACTTGAACTGTCTATATTACAGTTCCAATCCATTTGGTAATTATCCCTTTATCACCTGCCTGGGAAAGCCTCCTTATCAAATAAGGAATGCCTTGCACTGCACTTTATGAATTTTGCTGAATGTTGCACTTATTTTAATATTGCATCTTTTATTTTTATTGTATCCTTTGTTCACCTATGTGCATTAAAATTGTGTTACACTATATGCACTTTTTTCTTTTTCCATACTCCCATTTGAATACGGGACGGTGTATGAGAACCAATTGGACAAGCGCTGGTTAAGCTAGGTCAGGGACCTTATGATAGAAGATCTGGTCGAAGAGGAGGAAGGAAGGGCTCCTCTATGGAGAGATACTGGATATCCGTGAAGCAATGGTGTCTGGGCCATGCCGGAGCCACAAGTATGATCATGCCAACTTCCTCTTTGAATTTGCAGAGTAATCTGGGAAGGAGAGATACTGGAGGGTCTTGTGTCCTGGCTCCGTACACTGGTACCTTGTGGTTGTGTCTGGAGGCCATGAGACCCTACTTGTATACCAGAAGTTGAAAGACATCTGGGTGTATAGAACACTCTCCAGTGTGTAAATCCTGTTGACTCAGGAAGTCTGCTCACAGAATGAAGATTGTAGAGATGATAAGAAGATGAAGTTCTGCCCAGGCGAGAATCAATGTTACATCCTGAATCACTGCCGCACTGCAAGTGCCTCCCTGCCGATTGATATAAACCACTGCTGGGGTGTTGTCTGACTGGGCTTGTATGGGGGAACTTGAAGAAGATCCTGAGTCATTTGGAGGGTCCGGTACACCGTCCGAAGTTCCAGTACATTGATCAGAAGATCTCTCTCTGTTAGAGACCAGCGGCTCTAAAAGGTGTGACTGCCCATGACAGCTCCCCTCCCCCGGAGGCTGGCGTCCATGATGAGAAGTGTCCAGTGTGGAACCCAGAATGGTCGACCCTTGTTGGAGGTGTGTAGCCACCACGAGAGGGATGTCTGAACATGCCAATGGTGGCAACACCATTGTCTGAGATTTGATCTGCTTTGGTTGTCCGTTCCACCTGGTAAGCATCAGCCGTTGTCGAGGCCTGGAGTGGAACTGGGCATATTCCACCATGTCAAAGGTGGATACAATGGAGCCCAGGGTCTGCACTGCTGAATGGATAGAGACCCTTCAATTGTGAAGTAGATTGCAGATGCACAGTTGATCAGCCAACCATGACTCTGAAGAAATGACATCGTCACCTGGAGATGATGGTGTAGGACCTCTAGAGATTGTGCCAGAAGAAGGAGGTCATCCAGGTAAGGGAGTAACTGAATCCCCTGCCACCGAAGCTGCCATCACTGCAATTAATTTGGTGAACACCCTTGGGGATGTAGAAAGTTCAAAGAGTAGGGACTGGAACTGAAAATGCTGACATAGGACAGCAAATCGGAGATACTGTTGATGACAGGATGCTGTAAGCACATTGCAGTACACATCCATCATTAGAATTAGAATCAGCTTAATTGGCCAGGTATACTTGCGTATACTAGGAATTTGTCTTCGGTTTGCTATACAACAGCCAAGTAGGTAACAGATAAGCAGGTGGGGGGCAAGTAAAGTCATACAGATAAGCATACCATAGGGACACAAGTTAGTTACATGTACGTCTAGTCAGTCAGTGTTCAGGAGTTCAGCAGGCGGACCGCTTGGGGAAAGAAACTTTTGAGGCTTCTGGTGGACCTGGAGGGGACGGCCCTGTAACGCCTGCCTGAAGGAAGCAAGTTAAACACGCTGTGGCCGGGTTTGTAGCTGGTCTTTTAGTATCTTTGTTGCTCGCTGTTTAGCTCTGGACAGGTACAGGTCCTGGACTGAGGGAAGGTCGGCTCCGATGATCTTCTCTGCGGTTCTGACCACCTTTTGGAGCCTGCAACTGTCCATCGCGCTGGCAGAGCTGTACCATACCAGTATCGAGGAGCACAGTACCGACTCCACAATCGCGTAGTAGAAGAGGAGCAGAAGCTTCTTGTCACAACTGAGGGCCTGAGCTGACGGGAGGCAGCCTCAGTTGTAGGGGCTGAGATGTACCGGAACCTGGGAGGTTGTATCAGACCCCTGGACATGTAAGTAACATGAATAATAACTGCCCGAAGGCGTGACCACGACAACTTAGATAAAAGTCAATGATGTTTATTATGACAACTCCGCATCACAGCAGCAATAAAAGAAAACGTAAAAGTCAGCAAAGAATAAATACAGTTCCTGAGTACTACAGCATGGCAGGAGCCACAGGGCACTGGTAGTGTGAGATAGTTCTTATGATCTTCTAGATGGAAAGTCCTTACCAGGCCCGGCTGTAGCAATGGAGATAACCCAGGATTATACCAGCTGGTGTTCCAGGAAGAGCTGGGTTGCTGAAGGTAAAACAGCTGCTGTGGATACTGGCTGGAACCAGACTGTTGTTAGCACGGAGTGGATACTGGCTGGAACCAGTTAAATAATAAATGAACTTTGGGAGCGATGAAATGTGAACTGAAATGTAGAACTTGAGAGCGGAGAAATAATAATTCCGGTGGAGAGTGGTAAAGTGTAGAAAGGACACCGGCCCTTTAAGGGAAGCTGTACTCTGCTGGAAGCTGAGGCTGGAAGCAGGTAGTGTTGTAGCTGGAAACAGATGAATCCACAATGGATTGGAGAGTCAGGCTACACCGCAGGTGGAATGCTGGTGCGGGTCTCTATGGTGGAAGTCTTGAGACAGGAGCTGGAACCTGGAAGACAATCATAGAAGAGAGACAAACAGGAACTAGGTTTGACAACCAAAGCACTGACGTCTTCCTTGCTCAGGTACAGCTTACTTATACCTGCAGCAAGGAAGGGGTTGGCTAGGCAATTATGCAAATCAACAACACAGACAGCAGATTGGTGGAAATGATCAG
This sequence comes from Pseudophryne corroboree, assembly GCF_028390025.1. Classification (NCBI taxonomy): domain Eukaryota; kingdom Metazoa; phylum Chordata; class Amphibia; order Anura; family Myobatrachidae; genus Pseudophryne; species Pseudophryne corroboree. Next base: position 488,351,272 of record NC_086449.1, on the reverse strand, counting down.
ATGACAGAATCCAAGATGGCTGCGCCCATGCAGACACTTGGAGGGAAGTTTGGTTTGTAATCCATGTGGTCTGGGAAACAGTAATGGCGGCGCCGGCCACCGGAGACAGGAGACGCCAGGCTGATAGATGCACATTTAACCACGCGGGCACAGCGGAGGCCGCGGCTGATGAAAAGACCACTCTGTATGTGGAAACTCAGGAACAACGGAATCCGGTCCTGGAACGCTGAGCCCGCCTTAGGAGGCATCTGAAGGGTAAGTAATGGCGTCCAGATACCCGGATCGTGACAGCACCCCCCCCTTTAGGAGTGGCCCCAGGACACTTCTTAGGCTTTAAAGGAAACTTTGCGTGGAAATTTCGGACCAAGGCAGGAGCATGGACGTCAGAGGCATTGGTCCAAGAGCGTTCTTCAGGACCATAGCCCTTCCAGTCAATGAGATACTGAAGTTGACCGTAACGGTGACGTGAGTCCAGGATCTTGGCCACTTCATACTCAACGCCTCGTTGAGTTTGGACTTTCGGAGTTGGTGGAAGTGAGGAATGAAACCGATTCAAGATTAGCGGTTTCAACAGGGAAACATGGAATGTCCTGGGTATTTTTAAGAAGGGAGGTAACTGGAGTCTGTAAGCAACAGGATTGATGACTTGATCAATTTTGAAAGGACCGATGTAGCGAGGTGCAAACTTCATACTGGGAACTCTTAACCTCAAATTCTTCGTGGATAACCATACCCGATCACCCACCTTGAGAGCAGGAACTGCTCGACGCTTCTTATCCGCAAACTTCTTGTACCTGAACGATGCCTTGAGCAGAGCTGATCGTACGCTCTTCCAGATATTGGCAAACTGATGCAAGGTGATATCCACTGCGGGAACAGAAGTTGCTGGAAGCGGTTGGAACTCAGGGACTTTAGGGTGGAATCCAAAGTTGGTGAAGAATGGTGTTGAAGAAGATGAAGAATGATACTGGTTGTTATGACAGAACTCGGCCCAGGGAAGTAATTGAACCCAGTCATCTTGAGAGGAGGACACATAGATGCGGAGGAAGGCCTCCAAGTCCTGATTCACCCTCTCAGTTTGACCATTGGTCTGAGGATGGTAAGCCGTGGAAAACTTTAACTTGACTTGGAGGACTTGACATAAACTTCGCCAGAATTTGGCTGTGAATTGAACTCCTCGATCTGAGATAATTTCTTCTGGAAGACCGTGGAGTCGGAAGATCTCTTTTATGAATACTTGAGCCAACTTGGAAGCTGACGGAAGACCGGTGAGAGGAATGAAGTGTGCCATCTTGGTGAACCGGTCAACTACCACCCAGATGGTATTGAACTTGTTGCACATGGGCAAATCTGTAATAAAATCCATCGACAAATGGGTCCATGGTCGACGGGGAACAGATAGTGGAACCAGTTGCCCCGCAGGCGACTGGCGGGATACTTTATGTTGAGCACACTTTGGGCAAGATGCAATAAACTCCAAAATGTCCTTTTTCAGAGTTGGCCACCAATAGGACCTAGAGATAAACTCCAGGGTTTTTTGGATACCTGTATGTCCGGCAAAACGGGAAGCATGGGCCCAATGCATGAGCTTCTTCCTTAGTGTCGGCTTCACAAAACTTTTCCCTGATGGGGGCGTAGAGTCCATCCCTACCGTGGAGAATGCCAACGGATTTATAATAGGATGCTTGTCTGAAGACTCTGACTCATTTTCTTGCTCCCATGAGCGGGAAAGGGCATCGGCCTTGCGATTCTGAGAGCCCGGACAGAACTGGAGTTTAAAGTCGAACCTGGAAAAGAAAAGTGCCCATCTGGCCTGACGAGGGTTGAGACATTGTGCGCCTTTTAGATATAGAAGGTTCTTGTGGTCTGTAAGGATGGTGATTGAATGAGAAGCTCCCTCCAACAGATATCTCCACTCCTCTAGAGCGAGCTTGATGGCTAGCAACTCCTGGTCGCCAATGGCATAGTTGCGCTCCGCTGGGGAGAACTTCCGTGAGAAGAAACTGCAAGGATGTAAATGACCATCTTTAGCCCTCTGAGATAACACCGCTCCTACTCCAACGGAGGAGGCATCCACCTCTAAGATGAAAGGAGAGTCGATGTCAGGCTGTTTCAGGACAGGTGCAGAGATGAACCTCTGTTTTAAAAGATGAAAAGCTTGCATGGCTTCTTCAGACCACTTGGACGGGTTAGCACCCTTCTTGGTGAAAGCAGTAATAGGCGCCACAATGGTGGAAAAGTCTCGTATAAACTTTCGGTAATAATTGGCGAACCCTAAGAACCTCTGGACCCCTTTGAGGGTTAAGGGTACCGGCCAATTCTGGATTGCTTGTAGTTTCTCAGGATCCATCTCTAGTCCGGAACCGGACACAATGTACCCTAGAAACGGAATGGACTTGACTTCAAAGACGCATTTCTCTAATTTGCAGTAGAGATGATTGACACGGAGACGGGACAGAACCTCCTTTACCCAGAAACGATGTTCCTCTAAATCGTTGGCAAAAATGAGGATATCATCTAGATAGACCACGACATGACGGTATAGAATGTCTCTGAAGATCTCATTGACGAAATGCTGGAAGACAGCTGGAGCATTGCTCAATCCGAAGGGCATGACGAGGTACTCATAATGTCCGTCACGGGTGTTAAATGCGGTCTTCCACTCGTCACCCTCACGGATCCGGATGAGATTGTATGCACCTCTCAGGTCCAGCTTTGTAAAGATGGTAGCTCCGCTAACTCTGTCAAAGAGCTCAGTAATCAGGGGTAAAGGATAGCGGTTCTTGATGGTAATGTCGTTCAAACCTCTGTAGTCGATGCACGGCCGCAGACCACCATCTTTCTTCTTTACAAAAAAGAAGCCTGCGCCGGCTGGAGAAGAAGAAGGTCGAATGAACCCCTTTGCTAGGTTCTCTTTAATGTATTCCTCCATAGAATGTGTCTCGGGGAGAGACAACGGATAAGTTCGGCCTCGAGGTGGAACCTTCCCTGGAACGAGATCAATCGGGCAGTCCCATTCTCTATGAGGAGGAAGGATATCAGCAGAAGCTTTACTGAACACATCCGTGAAATCTTGATATGGAGGAGGTGGAACATCAGACGACCTGGGGGAGGAAGAACAGACAGGCAACACTTTAAACAAACATGTCTTAGTACAGGAGGAACCCCATGCCAGGATTTGCGTAGTCGTCCAATCAATTGTAGGATTGTGAAGACGGAGCCATGGAAGGCCCAGGACCACAGGATGTGTGGCTCTTGGAATCACTAAAAATGAAATAAGTTCGGAATGAAGAACTCCCACTCTCAGACGAACTGGTAGAGTCCTTAGAGAAATAACTGTATCAAAAATTTTACTGCCATCCACAGCAGTTAAGGAAAAGGACGAAGGAAGTCTCTCGGTGGGTAGGGACCACCGATTAACATAGGCTTCAGTAATAAAGTTCCCAGCTGCTCCGGAATCCAGGAGGGCAATGACGTTCTGATAACGTTGAGCAACTTGAAGCGAGACTGGGAGGTTACAATCTTGAGGAGATGGAGAGGAGATCATTACTCCTAGCCGGCCCTCTCCTTGGCGAGCTAGGATTTGGAGTTTCCCGGACGTTTGGGACAGGCATTAATGGTGTGAGACGAAGCTGCACAATACAGACAGAGAAACTCGGAGAGACGTCTTCGGCGCTCAGCAGGAGTTAAACGGGAACGGCCAATTTGCATGGGTTCATCTGTAGTTGGTGACAGTTGGCGAGGAGGAGGAGTAGAAGATTTTGGAGCAGATGATCTTCCACGCTCAGTTGCTCTCTCTCTGAAACGCAAGTCAACTTTCGTACAAAGTGAGATTAGCTCATCTAACTTGGAGGGTAAGTCTCTGGTAGCTAACTCATCTTTAATACGCTCGGATAAACCATGCCAGAATGCAGCATACAGGGCCTCGTCGTTCCATGCCAGTTCGGATGCCAGGATCTGGAACTGTATAAGATATTGTCCTACAGTACGTGATTCCTGGCGTAAACGGAGAATCTCAGACGAAGCTGAAGTTACCCGGCCTGGCTCGTCGAAGATGCGCCTGAATGTTGACACAAATGCAGTGTAAGAAGATAGCAGGGTGTCGGACCTCTCCCATAACGGTGATGCCCAATCAAGGGCTGAGCCACTGAGAAGAGAAATAATGTAGGCAATTTTTGTACGGTCACTGGGAAAATTGCCAGGTTGTAGCTCAAACTGAATCTCACACTGGTTGAGAAATCCCCTGCAGAATCTTGGAGATCCGTCAAATTTTGCTGGCGTTGGAAGATGAAGACGTGGAGCAGAAATGGGTAAGGTGGGTGGGGTTATAGCTGGAGTCACTGTGGTTGACGTACCAGACGCGCCTGATCCACGGAGAGTTGTCTGAATCCCATCCAGCCGAGTAGAGAGATCCTGGAGACAGCGGATGATGTGGCCCTGTGCAGCCTCCTGATGTTCTAGTCGGGCTGCCAGTTCTTGCATCGGCCTGGCCGCTTGATCCTGGTCTCCGGCTGGATTCATTAGGTCAGTGCTTACTGTCACAACTGAGGGCCTGAGCTGACGGGAGGCAGCCTCAGTTGTAGGGGCTGAGATGTACCGGAACCTGGGAGGTTGTATCAGACCCCTGGACATGTAAGTAACATGAATAATAACTGCCCGAAGGCGTGACCACGACAACTTAGATAAAAGTCAATGATGTTTATTATGACAACTCCGCATCACAGCAGCAATAAAAGAAAACGTAAAAGTCAGCAAAGAATAAATACAGTTCCTGAGTACTACAGCATGGCAGGAGCCACAGGGCACTGGTAGTGTGAGATAGTTCTTATGATCTTCTAGATGGAAAGTCCTTACCAGGCCCGGCTGTAGCAATGGAGATAACCCAGGATTATACCAGCTGGTGTTCCAGGAAGAGCTGGGTTGCTGAAGGTAAAACAGCTGCTGTGGATACTGGCTGGAACCAGACTGTTGTTAGCACGGAGTGGATACTGGCTGGAACCAGTTAAATAATAAATGAACTTTGGGAGCGATGAAATGTGAACTGAAATGTAGAACTTGAGAGCGGAGAAATAATAATTCCGGTGGAGAGTGGTAAAGTGTAGAAAGGACACCGGCCCTTTAAGGGAAGCTGTACTCTGCTGGAAGCTGAGGCTGGAAGCAGGTAGTGTTGTAGCTGGAAACAGATGAATCCACAATGGATTGGAGAGTCAGGCTACACCGCAGGTGGAATGCTGGTGCGGGTCTCTATGGTGGAAGTCTTGAGACAGGAGCTGGAACCTGGAAGACAATCATAGAAGAGAGACAAACAGGAACTAGGTTTGACAACCAAAGCACTGACGTCTTCCTTGCTCAGGTACAGCTTACTTATACCTGCAGCAAGGAAGGGGTTGGCTAGGCAATTATGCAAATCAACAACACAGACAGCAGATTGGTGGAAATGATCAGATGACAGAATCCAAGATGGCTGCGCCCATGCAGACACTTGGAGGGAAGTTTGGTTTGTAATCCATGTGGTCTGGGAAACAGTAATGGCGGCGCCGGCCACCGGAGACAGGAGACGCCAGGCTGATAGATGCACATTTAACCACGCGGGCACAGCGGAGGCCGCGGCTGATGAAAAGACCACTCTGTATGTGGAAACTCAGGAACAACGGAATCCGGTCCTGGAACGCTGAGCCCGCCTTAGGAGGCATCTGAAGGGTAAGTAATGGCGTCCAGATACCCGGATCGTGACACTTCTGTGGGATGTTGAACTTCCTTAGTTGCCTGAGGAAGAACAACCTCTGCTGCGCTTTCCCGACAGTGTCGTCAGCGTTGTACCCCCATTTAAGGTCCCGGGAGATTGTGTTCCCTAGAAACTTGAAGGAGTCCACTAGCGATACCAAACTGTCAGCAATCATTAGTGGAGGTTGTTGTGGGTGCACCACTGGACCAACCAGTCTACTTCCTGTCTATAGGCCAATTCGTCCCCGTCCTTGATGAGGCCGATGACGGTGGTGTCATCGTCGAATTTGATGAATTTTACTGAGGTGCAGTCATTTGTGTACAGGGAGAAGAGTAGGGGTGAGAGGACACAGCCCTGAGGGGCCCCTGTACTAATGGACAACGCTTGAGAGGTGAATTCCCCCGCTTTCACCACCTGTGTTCTGTCTGTCAGGAAATCTACTATCCAGGAACAGGTAGCTTCTGGGACCCCTAGGCAAAGTAATTTGGGGTGGAGGATGCTGGGGACGATTGTATTGAAGGCCAAGTTGAAGTCGACAAACAGGACCCTCGCGTAGGTAACGGGAATGTCTGGGTGCTGTAGAATATAGTGCAGGCCCAGGTTGACTGCATCCTCGACACACCGATTCGATCGATAGGCGAACTGTAGGGGGTCCAGTTGGGGGCCAGTCACAGTTTTCAGGTATTTCAAAACCAGACGCTCGAACGTTTTCATGACCACAGACGTACAGGCTATCGGACTGTAGTCGTTCAGGTTCGTGATAGAGGGTTTCTTGGGGACCGGGACAATAGTAGACCTTTTGAGGCAGGAAGGGACTTTCTGTAGCTCCAGCGATTTGTTAAAGATCTTTGTGAATATGGGGGCGAGCTGACCCACACATGCTGTTAGGGCAGATGGTGACTCTCCGTCATCACCCGGAGCTTTCCTGGGTTTGGCCCTTTTGAACAATGCCTCCACCTCTTCTTGGGCGACTTGCAGTGCCTGGGGAGACCATAAAATCCCCAGGTCGCATAGCCAGGACAATGGAACGGAGAGTTTCCATATGGAACCTGGGCACCTTGAAGTATTTGTTGAGTCACTTTAGATTCAGAATGGGACGGTAGCACCCATTGGGTTTCTGAACCAAAAAGAGTGTAGAATAGAACCCCTATCCCTGTTGAGAAACTGGGACGGAATAATGATACTTGAGTGTAGTAATGATTGAATGACTCCCTTCAGTGCCTTGGCTTTGCTGAGGTCTGCTGGTGGAGTGGTAGGGAAGTATTGTCAGGGAGAACGCTTCAGGAAGGAGAGGACGTATCCATAAGAGATGACTACTTGAACCCAGGCGTCTCATTGTGATCAGACACCAAGCATGGGAGAACTGAAGAAGTTTACCTCCCACCCTGGGTTCCCCCAGGGGAAGGACCACCCCATCAGGCAGAGGGTTTATCCTCTGGCTTAGTAGTTGGGCGTCTGGCTGCTCATGCCTGCTTGGTTTTAGCTTAGAGGGCTTGATGGAGTGAGATAGTCTAGGAAATGTCTGACATCTGGCTTTGCCCCATGGGTGAAAGGACTGAAAGGGGCTAAGTCCAAGGCTGCGCAGAAGAAGCTGACGTTATGCAAGCTGTTTAAAAGTTGCCAGTTATTGACAATCTTGTCCAGTTCTGGTACAAACAGAAATTTGCCTGCATATGGAAGCATCTGCTTTTCATGAACAGGTGGGGTAGCAATATGGTCAGCAAGTTTAGGCCACAAGTTAGAGAAAGAAACCCATGGAGTCTCTTGTACTGAAGCTGGGGGAGCTGATGTGCCCGGAGGTACAAAACAAGCAGTGCACTGACCATTCTGTAATAAATCCTGGGGTAAAACCTCTGTGTCACAGGTTTTACAGACTACCAGAGTAGGCGCCCCAGTCTGTTTAGCTGCCTTGCCTTTGTTAGACGTAATTGCAAGGAGTGTATACACACAATACGGTAATGAGCCTGTACAAATACAATACACAGTAATGTGAGTCAGAGTAAACCCTATGCACACCAGTACTCAATGGTTACTGTAATAATAGAGCATAGAGAAAGTCATAGAATGTACAGAGAATAAGAGGTACAGACAGAACTAGGAAAGGAAATACAATGTAGAAATACAATTTAACTGCAGTGGGCACTGATATCAACTACAAACCTAGCATTCTCGGAGACCTGCAGCGCTCTTGTAATGGCTGCCCAGTGTCTCTGTGAGGAAGGAGGGTGAAGGAAGAGCAGCCCAGGGCGGAAAGACCTCAGTGGAATGGCACCCAGGGCTGGGAGAGGAGCTGCTGGGGAAGTGCCGACCTCCCCTTGGTGACATCCACCACTGGTTCCCTGGCCTGTAATTTTTTTCCCAGTGCCAGTAACATTATGCCCTGGTGGTCTAGTGGGTTCCAAGGTCACGCAATGGTCTGGGATCACGTCAGAACTGCTGGTCCATCTCCCGTCACACGCGGGAACCCGCCTTACCTGTCCTCAATGTGTACCAGGTGCAGTCCGGGGTGCCCGTGTGTGCCTCTGCTAACTGAAGGTCACAAATGTCCCACCAAAATCACCGACCCAGTTGTGGTCGGGGTGATGGAGCATCAGTGCTGGTGTCCCATGGACTGCCAAGTGCTGTCTGTTCAGGAAAAAGTAAAAGAAAAATTAAAAATAGTTAAAAAATAAAAAGCTGTATTCAGTGGTGACCACATTATAGCTATACAGGGTATAGCAACTTCACCTGTCAGCATCAAGGCATCTCCTGTGGGCACAGGCAAAACTACAAGGTGGTCCGGGCATGCACCAGACCACCCACTGAATCACAGCTGCAGATTTTATGTTATTCTTAAAAAAAAGTGCCATGGACGAGGGTCGGCACTCAGAAGTCCCACCTTATTCAATCACTCAGACTGGCTGCTGGGCAGCAGGGCCGGTTCTTGCCCTTGTGGCGCCCCGGGCAAAAGTTAGGGGCGTGGCTTGATATGGGGGCGTGGTCAGTCACGCCCCCATTTGTAGCGCCGCTGAAAGGGAAGAGGAAAAAAAAAAGTATACTTACTATACCCCGCTCCTGATTCCAGACCCTGCAGACCGGCGCCGCTCTTCTCCTCGGATCTATGGGAGAGACGTCAGTCATGACGTCTCTCCCATAGCACAGCATAGGCACTAGAGGTCAATTATGACCCACAGCGTCTGTGCCACAATGCTGTGCGGTGCGCGATGACGTCATCGCGCACCGCACACCAAAGGTCCTCTCCATGAAGGGAAACTAGACGCTTAGCGTCTGATTCCCTTCATAGCGGGGGAGGACCAGCGCCACGAAGGGAAACCAGACGCATAGCGTCTGGTTCCCTTCTCACAGCGGGAGGGGGGGCACAGCAGGGGGGCACTGCTGGGGCGCACACTGCACAGTGGCGGATCTTGCCATGGTGCGGCGCCCCGGGCAAAAGTCCTGCTGGGCAGGCCCAGTGGCTTTCTGCCTGTAAGGTGCAATGCGGCATTATGATGTTACATTGCACCCGCGCACAGTGGGAGCAGCTTGTGTGAAAAGGAGCTGAGGAGCAGCTGCAGGCTAGTTCCACAATGAGTTCCTCAGCCTAGTACCTGCTCATTGCTAATCAGTTCCCTTACCTACAGAAGCAGCCTGTGATGAGTCCAGGCGCTGCAGATCCACCTGTCAGTGACTCACACAGGTCAGTTGATTTGAGGTTAAGAGGGGCCTGAGATAGAGATGTACGCAAACCCTATGGTTTTCTGCTTGAAAGGCAGCACATTTGTCCCTGTTTTATGGCCGAAAAAGGGGACAAGTGCTGAAACCATGGTCTGTGTCTTCTGATGCAGATTTCCTGACCCCAGCCGAGCAGTTCTGCCGGTTATTCTGAGCAAGCTTTAGTTTATTTAGATAACTGATGCTGCCAACATCATGACTGATGGTTACGATGGTGATCCGATGTTGCATCTTCAGAGACAGCACTCAGATCGTAGATACTGGCAGGAGACATCTATTTCCTACCGACACCTACAGTACTTACAGCATTAGTATTTTTACACATCGCTGCTGCATCCAAAGAAAACATTTGACATGAATAAAAACATTGGGGGTAATTCCAAGTTGATCGCAGCAGGAAATTTTTTAGCAGTTGGACAAAACCATGTGCACTGCAGGGGAGGCAGATATAACGTGCAGAGAGAGTTAGATTTGGGTGGGTTATTTTATTTCTGTGCAGGGTAAATACTGGCTGCTTTATTTTTACACTAAAAATTAGATTGCAGATTGAACTCACCCCACCCAAATCTAACTCTCTCTGCACATGTTATATCTGCTCCCCCTGCAGTGCACATGGTTTTGCCCAACTGCTAACAAAATTCCTGCTGCGATCAACTTGGAATTACCCCCATAGTACAAAAAAGATCCTCAGAAATAATATTTATTATGGCTACAATGGCTAACGCCATCCTAAAATGGCATTAGCTAACAAGGCCAAGCTCCGAATGCTTCGCATTACGGAGCTTGGTAAATCTCACATTATAGCAGCCTCCATAGAAACGTATTGGGGCTACAATTGCAGTCGGAAACAGTGGAACCACAGCAGATATCTCGGATATTTCCCATTGCAATAGCAATTGCTGTCATACATCCATGGAATATTTACATTTTAGGGATGTTCCCCAAAACATCTACTTTAGGGGGATTTTCCCACAACATTGGTTTAATAAATATGCCCCTAAGGGGTACATTTACTAAGCAGTGATAAGAGCAGAGAAGTGAGCCAGTGGAGAAGTTGCCCCATCAACCAATCAGCACTGAAGTAACATCTATAATTTGCATACTATAAAATGATACAGAGCTGCTGATTGGTTGATGGGGAAATATCTCCACTGGCTCACTTCTCCGCTCTTATCACTGCTTAGTAAATGTACCCCTAAATCTCTTATCTCGTCCAATACCCCAACATACACTGCATCTTTGCTACCTTCAACTCCCCCTCCCCCCATTCTTCTATTACCATCCTCCCTCTCTGCCCTTGAGTTCGCCATGCACTTTGGCCCTCATTCCGAGTTGTTCGCTCGCAAGGCGAATGTAGCAGAGTTACACACGCTAAGCCGCCGCCTACTGGGAGTGAATCTTAGCTTCTTAAAATTGCGACCGACGTACGCGCAATATTGCGATTACAAACGAGTTAGCAGTTTCTGAGTAGCTTCAGACTTACTCTGCCTGTGCGATCAGTTCAGTGCTTTTCGTTCCTGGCTGACGTCATAAACACACCCAGCGTTCGCCCAGGCACTCCCACCGTTTCTCCTGCCACTCCTGCGTTTTTTCCGGAAACGGTAGCGTTTCCAGCCACACGCCCCTAAAACGCCGTGCATCCGCCCAGTAACACCCATTTCCTGTCAATCACAATGCGAACGTCGGAGCGATGAAAATGCCGTGAGTAAACTTACTTTCATCATAGTAAAGTTACTTGGCGCAGTCGCAGTGCGAACATTGCGCATGCGCACTAAGAGAATTCTCACTGCGATGCGATGAAAATCTCCGAGCGAACAACTCGGAATGAGGGCCTTTATTACCAACATAAAATCAAAGCAAATACACAACAGTATCTCGTCTCTTCTCCCAACAGGCAGGGAGGGGTATGCACATTATACTGGCTGGGTGGAGTGACAATAATACAGTGAAATCAGATAAGGTGAAGAGTGTGGATTTTTACAGGTGACTTCAAAGGAGCAGAGTAGTGTAATAATCTACAGTGGGCTTGCAGCAGTTGTGTTTATACAGTGGGTATATCAGTGTGCTGCAAAGTGTGGAAATATTTTCATGGAATGGAAAGGGTGGGGATATTACAGTTTAATTGGAAAAGTATAAGAAGGTAGTGGAAGTATAGGAAGGTAGTGGGTAGGAAAGGGATGGATACTGCTACTGCTATGGGTACTATTACTGCTATGAGCAGTGGGAATGTTGCACTTGACAGGGATATGTTGATTCCAAACCAGAGCCACACTCCTGCTCAAACACAATACTTATAGGTGCAGTCAATCAATATCTCAGAACCATATACTTTAGGGCAATGGGGGTCATTCCGACCCGTTCGCATGCAGTGGTTCTTCGCTACGGTGCGAACGGGTCGGAAATGCGCATGCACGGCGTGCGCTTTGCGCACGCGCGTCGTTGCCTGGTGACGATCTTTGCCGGGCAACGATGCCGCCAGCTACAAATGTGATCGCAGCGGCGGACGCAAGAAGATTGACAGGCTGGAGGCGTTCCAGGGCGGATACTCACCGTTTCCAGACGTTTTCGGGGAGTGGTAAGAACGCAGGCATGTCCAGGCGAACGGAGGGCGGATGTCTGATGTCAGGACTGGGACCTTCATCGCTGGATCTGTCACACTGGGTAAGTAGCTGCAGGGCTACTCTTGTTTTGCAGGAAACTTTTTTAGCATAGCAGGGCTGCACAAGCGCTCGCAGCCCTGCTATGCTGAAATACACTCCCCCATAGGCGGCGTCTAGTTGATCGCACGAGCAGCAAAATGTTGCTACGTGCGATCAACTCGGAATGACCCCCAAAGTGTGATATATTGATTGACTGTATCTTGGTTCTGTCCCACTTTATCTCTCCCTCACCCACTCCAGCAGATGGAGCCAATGGGCAGGTGCTCACAGAGCCCCGTTAGTTGCCTTTTATCTATGTGCACTGCAGGCACATCTCTGATCTCCTGGCCTGCTCCGTCTTAGTCCTTACTGACTGATACAGGGAGGAGGCGTGGTCATGGTCCGGAGATGTCTCTGTAGGCTCTGGGGGAGCCTTTGATCACCGCTGCTCTGCTCTGCAAAGCAGCGGTTGATCCATAAATAGATGCTGTGCGCATGGCATCTAAACAGTGCAGGGTGGTGAGCATAGGGACTGCCCAGCTGCTCAAAGACCCCTGAGCAGCCCCCCAAAATGGTGAAAATGGGGGGATTTGCTGCTAGGCTACGCCTACCCATCAGAGACCATGCCCCCATGCAGCCAATGCCACATCCTATTTTGGGATGCTTTATAATCAGCAAAAGAGTATGGTTTTTCGGGTGTAGTACTGCTGACCGGCGGTCAGGAGACCGCCGGTCAGCATACCGACGCCAGGATCCCAGCGGGGAGGGGCGAGAGCAGCAAGCCCCTTGCAGGCTCGCTGCGCTCGCCACGCTGCGGGCTCGGTGGCGACCTGCTGTCGCCACGGGTTCTATTCCCACTCTATGGGTGTCGTGGACACCCACGAGTGGAAATAGTCCCTGTTGGTCGGCATGCCGACCATCGGGATAGTGAGCCGTCGGGCTCGTGGAGGAGGTCATGTGACTGTCGGTCAGCTGACCGGCGGTCACATGAATACCACACGGTTTCTCTTTTCATCATAAATGTCATTATTTGCTAATGCATACTTGCCGACTTTAAATATCTCCTCTCCGGGAGAAGCCCGGAGAGGAGACACTGCACGAGACTTCGCGGGGCGGGGGCGGGCTATGATATCATTAAGTCCCGCCCCCACACCGGGAAATGCCATGATTTGTGGGTCCTCTGGAAGGGGGCGGGGCCAACCCACAGACTCCCGTATATGGGAGTTTATCTCTTCATCCTGCCGAATCACTAGGGTGCAAGCAGGATGCGGGAGACCTGCCTACTCTTCCGTGGGTGCGGGGGGCTACCTCAAAAAACGGGAGCCTCCCGCAGCTTCCGGGAGAGAAGGCAAGTATGTGCTAGCGCCACTAAGCATTTTTTATACAAGATTCAGCAGAACATGCCACAAAAATAAGACAATAATTAGTTAAACCAAGACAGGTTATTTGAAGGAAAAAAAAAACTCTTATACATTTATGCATTATGCTTAGGAAAATCCTAGCAGCGGTAGGTAGAACTGTTCTATTCCAGGAAACACATCCTCCCCCACAATTTAGTAAGAAGTAAATCTGCTTTGATTGCTTCTGCTCCCACCAGTATATTAAATATGATGTGTATTCAGCCCTGGACAAAAAAAAAAAAAAAAACTAGCAAATAGTCTTTTACAATATTCTTCATCTCCCACTCTCCCAGTTAGAGAAATCTGCAGAGATGTGAGTCAATTTTTTTTAGTCATGTAGTTAGAAATGCTGATGTGTATAATAACAAGTTTAATGATGTTAAAACATAGTTGCGATTTGGCACAATGGTTGATTAGTGGGGAAAAATGGAATTAATGAGAAACAAATTACATGATTTGAGGGTAATTAAATTATGGTTCCCAACAAGGGTGTTGTTAGGCCCTCACACTGCATGGCAGCTCATCCATATGGAGAAATGGAACCAGTGCTGGTGATTAGTGCTAATGACATCACTGGTGGTCTGCACAAATGCCTTCCACCTAGGGATGGCCAATCCCTGGACCTGCATTGATATTCTGAATCAACTGGTGTCATTTGATTCAGGAAACTAACAATATTACTTAGACATTACCAATATTGTGAGGGGTTCAGTATGAATTGGCAGCGGACAAGATCTCGGCTGTCATGGTCCTGACAGTGGGATCCCGTCAGAATGCCGGCAGCATGACGAGAGCTAGAAAGCCCCATGCGGGCTTGCTGTGCTCGCCATGTTGCAGGCACGGTGGCTGCTGCACTCGCCACAGGTTCTAATCTTCCCATTGTGAGATTGCCTGTGCACGGTCGCAATCTGCATTAGGGGGGTAATTCTGACCTGATCGTAGCAGCAAATTTGTTAGCAGTTGGGCAAAACCATGTGCACTGCAGGTGGGGCAGATATAACATGTGCAGAGAGAGTTAGATTTGGCTAACAAGATTCACAAAGAAACTAAAAAGCCTGTAATAGGGTAGCTGGCCGTAGGGAGGTAGCCCAGCACTGAGAAATAGGATTGGTACTCAGCACTGGAAAGTGAAGTGCAGTGACTTTTTTAATTTGAAGTTAGTCACATCCAGATCACAACAACATGGTCCCAACTCTTCATTCCAGGTTTTATTAGCTGGCATAGACTACTAGCTGTCTATTTACTAAGCCTTGGATGGAGATAAAGGCCCTCATTCCGAGTTGATCGCACAAAGCTGCTTTATGCAGCCCATGCAATCAACTATACTCCGCCTATGGGGAAGTGTATTTCTGCATAGCAGGGCTGTGAACGCTTGTGCAGCCCTGCTATGCTGAAAAAGTTTCCTGCAAAACAAGACCAGCCCTGGACATACTTACCCTGTGCGACGGATCCAGCGATGATGGGCTCGGCTTTGACGTCAGACATCCGCCCTCCGTTCTCCTGAACACGCCTGCGTTTTCCTTACCACTCCCCGAAAACGGCTCCAAACGGTGAGTTGCCGCCCCGGAATCTTCTTGCGTTCGCCACTGTGACTGCTTTCTTCGTAGTCAGCGTCGTTGTGTTGCTGGGTAACGACGCGCATGCACATTACGGTCCCCGCGCGTGCGCAGTAGTGACCCGGGCGCAGCTGTGTGAATGAAAGCATGCTGCGATCCGGACGGAATGTCCCCCAAAGTGCACAGAGATAAAGTCCCAGCCAACCAACTCCTAACTGTCATTTTTCAAACCCAGCCTGTGACATGCCCAGAGGCAGAACTCTGGGAGGCAACGGAGTCATCTGCCGCCGGGCTCCTGCTCTGAAGGGGGGCACCTCTCCTCCCATTCTGTGACACCATTGAATTAAGTTAATTGGTAGCTGCCGCTATCTCTTGAGTAGCCGACTTCCTCACTGGTCCCTGCACCTTACAAATCACACCCTCATTATTATACTGAATATACACATTTTACAAGTGTCATACCCAGGATTAGAAACCACGACCTATTACACTGGAAGCAGACACCTTACTGATGAAGCTATTTGCTCCTGTATCGGAAATATGAGAATTTTAACTATATGAAAATACTTCTCTGACAATTACACATAACTTCATATAGTTAGAATTCTCATGCTTCCTATACAGGAGCAAATAACTCCATCAGTAATGTGTCTGCTGTTAGTGTAACAGGTCATTTGTTCTAATCCTGGGTATGACTGCTATGAAATGTGTGATTTAAAATAAAAGACAATTAAATGTATAAATATAGTATATACATTTTCACACACACACACACACACACACACACACACACACTTATCTTGATATAGGAAATAGGGGGGCACCAAAATTTATCTTGCCTCCGGGCAACTGGGACGAACTTACGCCACTGGACATGCCAGGTAGTTGCTGATTGGCTGGTACTTTTTCTCCATGCACTTTATCTCCATCCAAGGCTTAGTAAATAGACCCCTAAGTCTGACAGTGGTGAGGGAGCGGAGAAGAGACACCACAGAAGGGAGAAGAACTGGGGGGGGGGGGGGGGAGATAAAAGCACTGCTAATCTACTGTTGCTGCCAATAAGACAGTTCCTGTAGAAACTGACTGCAAAACAAATTCCATGAGCAGACAACAGAGATCAGGGCTGCAGGGTCACCCATCGTCTGCCCTGTCATGTCAGGGGCTGGCCTGTACCATACTCATACTGCTATATAGCACTGCTCCTTATATGGTCAGTACGGATGGTGTAATGGTTAGCATTACTGCCTCACAGCACTGAGCTCATGGGTTCGATTCCCACCATGGCTCTAACTGTGTGGAGTTTGTATATTCTCCCCATACTTGCGTGGGTTTCCTCTAGGTACTCTGGTTTCTTCCCACAATCCAAAAATATACTGGTAGGTTAATTGGCTCCCAACAAAATTAACCCTAGTGTGAATGTGTGTCTGTACATGTGGTAGGGAATACAGATTGTTAGCTGCACTGGGGCAGGGACTGATGTGACTGGCCAAGTATTCTCTGTAAAGCGCTGTGGAATATGTGTGTGCTATATAAATAACTGGTAATAAATAAATGAATATGGTCAGATGGGATCCGGTCTGAAGATCGACAGTGTCTAGGTTGACAATGTTTAGGTCGACAGGGTCTAAAGGTCGACATGAGTTTTTCCACTTTTTTTTTTTTTTTCCATACTTAACGATCCACATGGACTACGATTGGAACGGTAAAGTGTGCCGAGCGAAGCGGTAGTGGAGCGAAGGCACCATGCCCAAAGCATGGCGAGCAAAGCGAGCCATGCGAGGGGACGCGGTGCACTAATTTGGGATCCCGGTCACTCTACGAAGAAAACGACACAAAAAAAAAAAATCCTCATGTCGACCTTTAGACCTGTCGACCTAGCACATGTCGACCTAGAAACCCTGTCGACCTTCCATCCATGTCGACCTAGTGACTGTCGACCTATAGTGGTCGACCTAAACATTGTCGACCTAGACACTGTCGATTTGATGAACCACACCCGGTCAGATATAGGGGCAGTCACAGATATATAGGCATATACAGTAAGTGATTTATCACATAAGCAGATTGATTAGAGCCAATGTGCCTCACTCAGCACAGCACTCCCACCGGACAGACACATATTATATTTTCTTTGTCAGGTTTCAGAGGGTTCCACAGGGAGAGCATATGGGGGGTGTAGGTGGTGGATGAGAGTCTGGATAACAAACAGTTAAGCTTTCAGGCTTCCCAGAATGCTCGGCTCTACCCTACAACCCCGGCTCCATGCTCAGGTAGGTCAGTTTATTGTTGGTGCCAGCAGGAAAGCTGGTTGCACATTTACAAGGGAATGCTATAACAGCCCTTTGCTTTCAAATGTAAAAGTTTTTTTTTCTTCTCTGAGCTTGTCAGCACTGTAAGTCTGTCAGACTGCAGCACTACAGCTCCATCACCCACCACTGGTGCCAGAATGCCTACACAGCCAATGCCAAGACAGGTACTTGCAGCAGGGGCCGCACACCGTGTCTAGTATCACTCACTGTGGGGACCCCAGGACTGCGTAGCTGGCATATGGGGGCAGATCAGAGAGTCCCATCTTAAAAGGACCTACAATTAAATCACAGCCCACCACGTGTCCTGGGAGATGGACCGCGGTGCTGGCGTGTACACTGGCTCCGGTCAGGAACTCCACTAGACCACCAGGGCATATAAGGCACAGGTTTTAGTGTATACACTAGATTTATAAAGGCCTTTAGTACCTGGGGTGGAAGACCAGCAAGCGGAGGCGGTGCTTAACCTGTAGTCCCTCCCCCAGCTTTGGGTGTCAGTCTACTGCAGATTTCCCACCCTTAAGCTGTAAACAACACTCCCTCCTTCCCTCAGGGACCAAGGCAGCCATCCTCAGCATGCAGCAATCAAGATCTCCAGGAACGTTGGGCTCAGTATTCCTGTAAAAAAACATCTCTAAGGAGCCAGGTTTTTACAAACACTTATATCCTATCTGCTTTTAAAAACAGGCTGAGTAGTTAATTCAAGTACTCATTGCAGTTAAATTATTGTGTATTTATCTGCATTGTATGTGACTTGTGCTAGTTCTGCTGTCTGATTTATCTTTTTTTCTATTATCACTTTTCTTTATACCCTGTGAGACAGGTGCTTTCAGGGTTATTCTGAGCAGCAGTTAAATTGTGAGTGCGACACAAATTTTGCAGTTATGTCTAACAAGGCAAAAGGTCGCAAACAGTCAGAAATCCCATTATTGCTTTCCTGTAAAATGTGCTCTGCGGGGTTATCTGCACAGGATGTTGCACAAGATGGACTATGTGTTAATTGTTATACACCTCCAAGTCAGTCAACAACTCCTTTAGCTACACAGGAACCTCCCTGGGCTTCCTTTACACAATTATTGTGTACTCTGGTGGACAGACGTATAACAGCCATGGCTCCCCCTATGCCAGTGCCGGCCCCAGATACAAATTCCCCCTGGGTGTAAACTCTGTCCATTTCATTCAAAGTCTGGCACAGACATCTATAGATTTACAAAAGATGCCGCTAGGGAACAAACAGCAGTCTAGATAAACTAGAAATATAACATTTTCCTCTCAGTCCACTATTATATAAGACTGAAATGAGTCACCTGAAGAGGAGGGTGAAGGGAATACTCTCTCTGTCACGGATTCATGTGTAGCAGAAGAGGAGGCTTCTTTTAGATGCAATTAAACAAATCCTTCAGCTAGCTGAGGATGAACCTGCGGCTGTCGCTAGAAAACTGATGTGCTTAAACGACAGAAAATAATCAAAATTTCTACATTCTTACCATCTGATGGAAAATAAACAGGAACCTTGGAACACCCCTGGTAAAAAGTTTCCTCTGTCTAAGCGACTCGCTATCCTATCCTTACAGGGATTGTGCGAAGTGGGATACTCCTCCTCCACTGGATTCTTATATCACACATTTGGTAAAGACATCTACTTTACCTGTCATTACCATTAAAGGAACCCCAGATAAACGCATTGAAAGTTGACTCAAGTCTATCTTTTTACTGACGGATGCTCTAAACAGGCCTACAATAGCAGCCTCTTGGGCAGCAAAACCTATTTAATCTTGGTTACGTGCAATAGAGGAGGAATTGCTGGTAGATATATCAGAAGAGTGCAGAATCTACAGTATTGGATTATATCAAGTAAGCGACTTCTTACATTGGTGAAGCGCTATCTGATGCTGGTGTGTTGGCGGCAAAAGCATCGGCAACGTCAGTGCTGGCAAGACGCATTATCTGGTTATGCTCTTGGAAAGAAGATTCCAATAAAACTCCTTTACGTTAGATGTTCTGTTTGGCGAAGAACTAAACAAAATACTGGCATCCTTAGCGGCTGCCAAAATGCTTTTCTCCCTTCGGCTACACCACTGCCTAAGAGCTCTCATTTTCGTACCTTTTGTCCACAAGGAAAAGCTAAAAAAGACAAGTGTTTCCTATGCAATAAAATGCTTCAAGGTCTACTAAGCACAAGACAAAGCAGCCATGGGCAGCAATGCAACCCCCAACAAATCCTGATAAACTCACAGCCTCCCCCTGGGGGACCTCAGGGTGGGAGGCCGATTTCTTCACTTCGCACAAGTCTGGATCCCCACTTCAGACATATAGGTGCAAGAGGTAGTCTCTCACGGGTATGCCATCTCTTTCAAAGGACGTCCCCCTCAGCAGTTTGTCGCACGAGTCTTACATCAGAGACAGAAAAGGGTCTGACACTACAAAAAGTGGTTCAATCACTCCTCCATTCAGAAGTAATAGTGTCAGTTACTCAGGCTCAAAAAAGAAGGGGCTATTATGCGACCCTTGTTCCTTGTACCAGAGCCAAATGGGACATACAGACCTATTCTCAATCTCAAATCTCTCAACAGATTTGTAAAAGTTTTCAAGTTTTGCATGGAAGTATCCCCACTCCCTGACGATGCCGGTGTGCTGCCATGACTGCCATGACTTTTGTAAATATTCTGGGTGCTGTAGCCAGGCCAAACGGCAGCAGCTAGAAATGATAGTGTTGGTTTAGGACTGCAAACATCAGATATCGTTGATTTGAAAGAGCAATAGGGTATATGCAGATATGCATCTTGTATGTCCAGTGACACCATGAAATCCCCAGGCTCTAATACTAGAATTATGGAGCATAGTTCTAGTATTAGAGTCTGGGGATTTCATGGTGTCGTTGGATATATAAGATGCATATACACAAGATTTATAGACGATTTGTTGTTTGTATGGTCTGACACCGCAGAAGTCTTCAATAAATTGATTCTGGATCGTAATGAAACAAATTCTCCCATTAAATTTACCTGTGATGTTAGCGCAAAAGGAATACACTTTTTGAATGTGTTGATCGAAATTCAGGACTATTCTTTTAATACGTCAATCTATGTTAAACCTACTGATAGAAATATCCTTTTGGTTGTATCCAGTCACCATCCAATAGCATTGAAAAAGGGGTTACCATACTCTCAAATGGTACGGGTACGCACAATCAACAGTGACCCTTCTACTTTGGAGACATCTCTATCAAGTATGGCTGACAAATTTGCAGCTCCGTGATATGACTACAAACACCTTAATTCAGTTAAAGAAAAAGTCCTGCAACAACCTCGCGATCTATCTGGTGAGACTCGCAAAAAGACCATACCTAATAATAAACTCCTTTGGGTTACCACCTTTTCTAGGCCTGTTAGGAACAAAATCACTAATTCACACTGGCCCATTATATCTACGGATCCAACTTTGAAATCATTACAGAACAAAAACATCATGACAGCTTATCAAAGAGGTCGGAACCTGAGGGACTACTTGGTTAAAAGTGATGTGTCTAACCTTACCAAGGTCAAGAAAACCACTACGTTCTTGAATATAACCCGGCCAGGTTGTTATAGATGTATTGGTTGTGCTACATGCAGACACATGGTCCTTGGTGACTTGTTTCATAATCCTTTCACTGGTAAAAAGTTTAGTATCTACCAAAGAGTGACAAGTTCCACAAAATTTGTTGTGTATCTCATTAGCTGCCCGTGCAGATGTCATTACATTGGGAAACCTGAGTGGTGCGTTTAAAGAACGCATGGCAGCACACCATTGGTCCATCAGGAATGCCATTGCTTCTGGAAACAGTGACCAGCCCGTGGCACATCACTTCATGGAGGGTAGACATAGCCTAGCAACATTACGGTATTATATTACTGAATATATGCCTACTCCAGCACGAGGGGTCAACAGGTCATTGCTCCTGCTAAAGGCTGAAAGCAGGTGGATACATCGCCTAGACACGTTGGCCACCCAAGGGCCTCAACGAAGATGTGGAATTAACATGCCTCCTGTGACAGTAAAAAAAAATCTGTATATGTCCTATGATATGGGAGACATACAGTGCATGGAACTTTTTGCCTATGTTTATGTTGGAGTCCTAAATTGTGTATCATTTATGTCTATACCTGGCAACTATGTTGCAGGTTTAGTTATGAAAGATTCATCCCTATTTCTGATACTATTTCTAAAGTGGTATATGTTTCATTCCATGTCACTACTGCAGTTTTAGCAGCGGGCTGCTAAAAACAGTGTTAATTATAATACACCGATATCTAGTTGCCTAACTATTGTAGTATCTTGATCCCATCAGCGTTAGCTGTTTGATGTTTCATACATCATTTGTTTGTGTACGAGGCATGTATTGCAGAGGAAAATTCTATACTGGGTATTTTTTTTCTATTTCTTTCTGACTGTTTATGTTGGTTTCCTAGGTGACTGATTCTCTCCATGCCTCTGCACGGTGCTACCTAGTCATGTCACCTTGCAGCACTGGAGCTGGCGGTGGGTGGCGGCATGAACGATCCGGAGGTATTTAAGTAAGTTTTATGTGATATGTATGTTTGTTCTGCACCCTGACAAAAAATGCTTATAATATAGCATTGAAACATTGGTAACTACTGTACATGCTGACTACTGTCTTTATTGAATGCCGCCGGATAAATGTATTGTATGCTGCTGCCGTTTGGTAACATATACGGAGGGCACCAGAGTATGACTTTGACACATGCATACAGTAAGTATGAATTTAGGAGTGCCGCGTTGGGGAAACTCTCTCTCTCTCTCTCTCTCTCTCTCTCTCTATATATATATATATATATATATATAGATAGATAATCTGTAAACAAAGCATATACAAGGGGCGCTCTATAGTGCATAAAAGTCTTTAAAATAAAATACAATAAATGTGTACACAGTAAAATTGAACTCATACCAACAGGCAACAAGTGTGGGCTGGTTACCACATGATTCCATAAAGTTTCCACCTGGCAAAGCTAGAACAAGAGCCACTCAGCTGTAATAGAGTCCTCACTCCGCCGTCAATCACCGTTCCTATAGAGCCGCAAGTAGGATCACATACTAGAGATGAGCGCCTGAAATTTTTCGGGTTTTGGTTTTGGGTTCGGTTCCGCGGCCGTGTTTTGGGTTCGAACGCGTTTTGGCAAAACCTCACCGAATTTTTTTTGTCGGATTCGGGTGTGTTTTGGATTCGGGTGTTTTTTTCCAAAAACACTAAAAAACAGCTTAAATCATAGAATTTGGGGGTCATTTTGATCCCAAAGTATTATTAACCTCAAAAACCATAATTTACACTCATTTTCAGTCTATTCTGAATACCTCACACCTCACAATATTATTTTTAGTCCTAAAATTTGCACCGAGGTCGCTGTGTGAGTAAGATAAGCGACCCTAGTGGCCGACACAAACACCGGGCCCATCTAGGAGTGGCACTGCAGTGTCACGCAGGATGTCCCTTCCAAAAAACCCTCCCCAAACAGCACATGACGCAAAGAAAAAAAGAGGCGCAATGAGGTAGCTGTGTGAGTAAGATTAGCGACCCTAGTGGCCGACACAAACACCGGGCCCATCTAGGAGTGGCACTGCAGTGTCACGCAGGATGGCCCTTCCAAAAAACCCTCCCCAAACAGCACATGACGCAAAGAAAAAAAGAGGCGCAATGAGGTAGCTGACTGTGTGAGTAAGATTAGCGACCCTAGTGGCCGACACAAACACCGGGCCCATCTAGGAGTGGCACTGCAGTATGTATGTATAAAGAAAGAAAAAAAAAACCACGGTTAGGTGGTATATACAATTATGGACGGGCTGCCGAGTGCCGACACAGAGGTAGCCACAGCCGTGAACTACCGCACTGTACTGTGTCTGCTGCTAATATATAGACTGGTTGATAAAGAGATAGTATACTCGTAACTAGTATGTATGTATAAAGAAAGAAAAAAAAACCACGGTTAGGTCACTGGTATATACAATTATGGACGGGCTGCCGAGTGCCGACACAGAGGTAGCCACAGCCGTGAACTACCGCACTGTACACTGGTTGATAAAGAGATAGTAGTATACTCGTAACAACTAGTATGACGACGGTATAAAGAATGAAAAAAAAACCACGGTTAGGTGGTATATAATACAATTATGGTTGGACGGACTGCCTGCCGAGTGCCGACACAGAGGTAGCCACAGCCGTGAACTACCGCACTGTACACTGGTTGATAAAGAGATAGTAGTATACTCGTAACAACTAGTATGACGACGGTATAAAGAATGAAAAAAAAACCACGGTTAGGTGGTATATAATACAATTATGGTTGGACGGACTGCCTGCCGAGTGCCGACACAGAGGTAGCCACAGCCGTGAACTACCGCACTGTACACTGGTTGATAAAGAGATAGTAGTATACTCGTAACAACTAGTATGACGACGGTATAAAGAACGAAAAAAAAACCACGGTTAGGTGGTATATATTATAATACAATTATGGATGGACGGACTGCCTGCCGAGTTCCGACACAGAGGTAGCCACAGCCGTGAACTACCGCACTGTACACTGGTTGATAAAGAGATAGTAGTATACTCGTAACAACTAGTATGACTGACTATGACGGTATAAAGAATGAAAAAAAAACCACGGTTAGGTGGTATATATTATAATACAATTATGGATGGACGGACTGCCTGCCGACTGCCGACACAGAGGTAGCCACAGCCGTGAACTACCGCACTGTACACTGGTTGATAAAGAGATAGTAGTATACTCGTAACAACTAGTATGACACTATGACGGTATAAAGAATGAAAAAAAAACCACGGTTAGGTGGTATATATTATAATAATAATACAATTATGGATGGACGGACTGCCTGCCGACTGCCGACACAGAGGTAGCCACAGCCGTGAACTACCGCACTGTACACTGGTTGATAAAGAGATAGTAGTATACTCGTAACAATTAGGATGACACTATGACGGTATAAAGAATGAAAAAAAAACCACGGTTAGGTGGTAGGTATATAATAATAAATAATACAATTCTGGTCGGACGGACTGCCTGCCGTGTGCCGACACAGAGGTAGCCACAGCCGTGAACTACCGCACTGTACACTGGTTGATAAAGAGATAGTAGTATACTCGTAACAATTAGGATGACACTATGACGGTATAAAGAATGAAAAAAAAACCACGGTTAGGTGGTAGGTATATAATAATAAATAATACAATTCTGGTCGGACGGACTGCCTGCCGTGTGCCGACACAGAGGTAGCCACAGCCGTGAACTACCGCACTGTACACTGGTTGATAAAGAGATAGTAGTATACTCGTAACAATTAGGATGACACTATGACGGTATAAAGAATGAAAAAAAAACCACGGTTAGGTGGTAGGTATATAATAATAAATAATACAATTCTGGTCGGACGGACTGCCTGCCGTGTGCCGACACAGAGGTAGCCACAGCCGTGAACTACCGCACTGTACACTGGTTGATAAAGAGATAGTAGTATACTCGTAACAATTAGGATGACACTATGACGGTATAAAGAATGAAAAAAAAACCACGGTTAGGTGGTAGGTATATAATAATAAATAATACAATTCTGGTCGGACGGACTGCCTGCCGTGTGCCGACACAGAGGTAGCCACAGCCGTGAACTACCGCACTGTACTGTGTCTGCTGCTAATATAGACTGGTTGATATTTAAAGAGATATTAGTAGTATACAACAATACTATACTGGTGGTCAGGCACTGGTCACCACTCCTGCAGCAAAAGTGTGCACTGTTAATTAATATAATTGTACTCCTGGCTCCTGCTAACAACCTGCAGTGCTCCCCAGTCTCCCCCACAATTAATTATAAGCTTTTAATTTATACATTGATGACTGTGCAGCACACTGGGCTGAGCTGAGTGCACACAGACTGAGTCACACTGTGTGACTGACTGTGCTGTGTATCGTTTTTTTTTTCAGGCAGAGAACGGATATAGCAGAGAGAAGTGAACGGATATATTATATTAAATAAAAGTTAACTAGCTGGACTTCCGGGGGCGGAGCCAGCGAGTATGGCTGCCTTTTAATGTGGCTCCCTGAGCTGAATTGAAATCCACAACGATCCCCTAATATTAACAAGAATTGGGACTTCAAACAATTATATGTTCGTTGCTGACACCTGAGGGATCTCAGGACTGCACAATTATTGGGGAGACTTGCCAAATACCCCGGAGTCAGGCCATCGGAAGAGACGGCCGGCAGGCTTGCCAACACGGCGTGGGCGCGAAAATGAGACTGCCTATGTGAACGTGCCCTGATGCTTGAGCCCACTTGAACTACAACCCCTACAGACCTGGATGACGGCGGCGCTGTGAGCGGTGAGCCCGTGGAGCGGAGCTGAGAGGGAAGGAAAGACGTCTGATCGGAGGACGCTGTATGTGTGTGCCGCGTCTTGGACGGGTGCCCGGCCACTGAAAACAGCTGCAGGTGCGAACCTCCCAGCGGGACGCCAGAGCCGCTTGCGAGCACGGAGGAGGAGGAACTGCCGGCAGCCTTGTCCCTACTGAGCCCGCGACACGCTGGCTGGACCGGAGGGCACTTCAAGGCAGTGGACAGCGGAGTTTCCCGCACGTCACCCGCAGCGCGATGATCGGAGCCTGGACAGGAGTCTGAAAGCGGAGACCACAGGACCACACACACACAGCTCCCAGCAGTGCCCCTCTAAGATCCGCGCCTTTTGTCTCTTCTACCCACCCAGGTACTAATTCTGTGTGTACACCCCTTTTCTCTACTTATTAACATTCCTTATAATTACCTACACCTTTCCCATACTTGAATCCGCCCCCCCTTATGTGTTTCCCACATCCCCCCCTTCCCATATTTTCCCTCCCCACTCCATGATCCCTTCTGATATCTCCCTCCCCTCTACTCTGCACATTTCTCCGGGACAACAAGACGTGGGCTGTGATCAGCCGTTTGCCACACCGTATAATAACCACAGGGCACAAGGTGGACTGCTCTAATTTGATTTACGGACAGTTTATGGACTGGTTCTAATTGGCTCCCACACCTATCAGAGAAAGTGGACGATCCTATACACTGGGGAGGTTCTTTGATAGAGAACTTCTGCGATCCCCCTTGTCCCCCTGTTTCACATTTCTTGCCTCCACACACAGTACAGGTTTTCAGACTTTCCACAGAGTTAGAAACGTTGTATATGTGCCTGTAGTGACACCTGGTGGCGGGATTGAAAATATCTCTTAAAATCTAACTTGCAGGCTGCTGCCATCGATTTAACATACTTACTTGTTGTAGGATCCGCACAGGTTCCACTACGCTTGGTTCTGCTACGGGTTTAAATTTTCTTTTTATTTCTAATTTTTTTTTTTTTTTTTTTTTTTTTTTCCTCTTCTTTTTCCCCTCCCTTTATTTATCTGCTGCGGATTTGAATTTAATTTTTATTCTTATTTGATTTATTCATTTAATTATTGATTATATTTTCTTTATTTTTTTTTTTAATTTTTTTTTTCTTTATTTTTTTTTTTTTTTTTTTTTTTTTTTTTTTGGCTTTTTGTTTTTCTCTCCCTTTCCCCTTTTACCACAAAATGCTATGATCTTTGCATACACTATTGAATTCCGTGACAGAGATATGATATTTATTTTGTGAGTGGCAACTGCTACGTTTCTTATTTACCATTCATTTGCTTATACACGGCTCCCGGGACAGGTGAGACCGATGGTCTTTTAGCCTCCGGTTTTGTATATCTATCAGGTACTTTTCTAAGCACAAATTACCCACTTCGTGAGAATATGTAGTCAATGTTTCACTCTCAGGGTCTAACGTACACACTTCAGTAGGACTTATATTTGCTTTATAGAGGTTACTATACCATAGCGGCCATTATTGGTCACATCTGCTTTGTTCTTAGTGCTGGTATACCGTGGTATGGACAAGTATTTGGCTAAAAACCAAAATACATCCGCAGACATGCCTAGTTCCGCGGCTAAATCAGGCTACAAACGCCAAACCAACCAGAAAACAAATGCGTCTCAATCATCTTCGCCTCCTTCTCCATTAGCAGGAGGAATTGAGGACACACATCATGTCCATATGGCAATTCCGTCACCAGCGGATAACGCCAAAGAAGTAATTAACATGTTAATGCCCCTAATTGATAAAAAATTTGAAGATTTGCATGCGCGACTAGACACATCGCTAGCAAAGATAGAATCAAATACTGCTAGAATAGACACTTTAGAACAACGAACAAGCGAGGCTGAAGACTCAGTTCACGCCTTACAACAAGAACTAGCGATTAAATCTCAAACTATACACACCATGGTCGAGAAACTAGATGACCTTGAAAACAGGAATAGGAGATGTAATTTACGCTTTATCGGCATTCCTGAAGAGGTTAATGACACACAATTACAGGATTACGTTGGTAAACTTATCCCGTCTGCTCTGGGTATGCTAGAATCTGACCTGCCACTGCCGGTGGAGAGGGCGCATAGGTTAGGCGCAGTCCGCAGGGATAGGGGCAATCAATCTAGGCCCACTATTGCTAAATTCTTAGATTACAGAGACAAAGAAAAAGTACTGCAGGCTTACCGTGCTGCCCCAGAGCTGCGAGTGGGGGGCCACAAAATCCTGGTGTTCCAAGACTTTTCAGCCTTGGTATCACAGAAACGTAAGGCATTTTCGGAGGTCTGCAGGTTTTTGGTGGACAAAAAGATAAGATTCGCTTTACTCTATCCAGCCAAATTGAAAGTAACGGAAAATGGCCGTACTCAGCTTTTCACTGATCCCCAACAGGCGAAGTCCCATTTCCTTAGACATGGCCCTCCTTCGCCTGCCCGCTCTAATGCCAGTTCACGAGAATAAATAAGTCACGCTAATATGACCTCTATCTATAATATTTTATCGGAGGGGGGGCGCCTGGCCTGAACCCCCTCGATAGCCCTACCCCTACAATTTTCGCCCATTTCTATGCCACCGTGCCAATGAATAGGGGGGCTCTGGGGGGGTGGAGGGCCAGACATACTTCCCCCATATATTAGGTCTTACCCAAGACTGTATCATTTATCTAGACCCTGACTGAAGGCAAAAAATTTTCTTTTCTTTTTTTTTTCTTTATATTCTTTGTTCTTCATTAAGGATGTTTAGTAGGTTTTCTACACCTGCATTACAATGTTTGTTGTTTGTACTGTTTTTGTTTAAAAAACGGAGCATTCCCTCCATTACGGTCGGGAATCCTCAGTTTGTTGACATGGGTCAATCAGATGACCCACGTTTAGTTATAGTTCTAAAAAATGGAAATGCATTACTTCACCTGAATTTATTGAATGCGATGGCCTGTTCTGTCTCCTCATCAGCCTCCTGGGGTTGTGTAGCGGGGGGAGAGGGCCGGGACCTAAGCGCTAGAAATTTAAGGACCCATGCTGTTCTACTCTCCGATGGGGGACAGTTGCTGCCAATTGGGAATGTTTGGGATACATCGGGGCATCTCCTTCAGCTCTTTACCACAAATGATGGCGGATGATAATAGATGCACATCTACGGGCCGGGAGACCGCCCACTGTTCTATAATATCTTGGAACGTGGACGGACTTAACACCCCAATTAAGAGAAAAAAAGTACTCATTCACCTTCGTCGGAAAAAACCCTCTATCACCTTCCTCCAGGAAACTCATTGGAGGCTCGGTGACGAATCTACTTTACGAGCCCCCTGGTTAGCGGAATGCATACAGGCCTCTCACTCCTCAAAATCCAGAGGAGTGGCAATCTTGTTCCATAAACACTTGAGATACAAGATTCTACACACACTAGCAGACCCTGAAGGCCGCTATCTGATTCTTGACGTGGAAATTGAGGGCAGAAAATTTACCTTAGTAAATTTATATGCACCCAATGTGGCAACCGGGGAATTTCTACGTCACCTTATGCAGATCTTAGCCAGCAGAACCAATTACTCTTTAATAGTTGGAGGCGACTTTAACGCGGTTGATGACCACACACTAGACAAGTCATCTTCTGTCGCCAGACCGACCTCCCCATGTTGGCAATTTATACAGGAAATGAAGGAACTGTTAGAATTGAGCGACCCATGGCGTTTACTAAATCAAACGGACAGGTCTTACAGTCACCTATCTAGGGTACATGGTACTATGTCCCGAATAGATTACATATTGCTGGCCAATCATCTACTGGACCAGGTGAAAAATACGACATTGGACGATATCGTTATCTCGGACCATGCTATTGTACGGTTAGAGTTATATGTGGACTCCCGGGGGGGCGTGGACCGCCTTTGGCGTTTCCCAGATCACCTTTCCAATTCAGAAGATTTTAAAAAATTTCTATTACATTCATGGCACAATTATGTAGATGACAATATAGAACATTGGGATGATACGGTGCTCTTTTGGGAGGCGTCAAAGGCGGTGATACGAGGACACATAATAGGTTATGTGGCAAAACTGCGGAAAGACAGCTCAAGGCAATATCATACATTACATGACGCTATGTCACATAGCTTCAACATTTATAAAGCCATTCCCACAGAGGAACATTTGGAGAGATATGTCAGGGATAAAAAATTACTTGATGCCTTCTTGACGGCTCAAGCTCAACAACGCTTAGACTACACCAAATTCCATTATTATAAATGGGGCAACAGAACTGGTAAACTACTAGCCACTATGTCTAAAACGAGACGGCAACGCTCCTTTATAACAGCGTTGAGAGACGATTCCCAGAACAAGACCTACACAACGACAGCTGACATTTTAACACATTTAAGTGATTATTACACTGCCCTTTATAGCCCCATATCGCCACATGAGGAATTACAGAGGGAATTCTTATCTATGGCGAACCTACCTCATCTGAGTGCCGACCAACGGGAGGCGCTTGACGGGGACATCAGGGAAGAAGAAATACGGGAGGTCATTGCCTCTCTACAGCCACACAAATCGCCGGGACCCGACGGATTCACAGGGGCATACTATAAATTGTTACAAAGAGAACTAACACCGACGTTACTAGAATTATTTAATAACATCTACAGGGAGCACCCAAGCTACTCTTCCTTTTCACAAGCATACACGACACTGATCCCCAAACCGGATAGGGACTTAATGTCTGCTGACTCATATAGACCCATTACTCTATTAAACTCTGATTTTAAGATCTTTACGAAAATAATGGCCAATAGGTTACAATTGATTCTCCCTGACTTATTGACGGAACATCAATATGGTTTTGTTCGGGACCGTCAATCGGTTAAAGCCATCCGAACAGCCATAGCGGCCACAATTGCGTCCAGGAACTCACCCCTATCAGAACATATTCTCTTAAGCCTAGACACACACAAAGCTTTCGACACTGTGGCGTGGCATCATTTATTTAATGTGTTGGAGTGTAGGGGCTTCAGCGACCGATTTGTAAACCTCATAAAGTATCTATATACTGCCCCGAAAACTTCGTTACTGGTTAATGGCAAACGAGGAAATCAAATAATCATGCAAAGGGGCACTAGGCAGGGCTGCCCACTGTCCCCTCTTCTTTTTAATCTGTCTATAGATCCCCTATTTCGAGTTCTTCAAGACTCAACAGTTTATAAGGGTATTCCCATTGGAAACATGGAGATAAAAATATCGGCTTTTGCGGATGATGTCCTATTATATATGGGGAACCCTAAGGAGTCCTTAAGGGATACATTGAGATTATTAGATGATTTCGGTAAAATATCGGGCTTTCAAGTTAACCTTAACAAATCAGTGGGTTTATGTTTAAAAACTGGAATAAAAAGTCCAGGATGGGGCCGCCAATTACCCATTAAATGGGCCCCCACATATATCACATACTTGGGAATCAAACTCCCCAAATACCCAGCGGATTTGTATCGGCTAAATGTTAAAGCGGCGATCGACAACATAGCAAAGGAGTTGGAGGCTTGGAAAAGCTTGCTGCTCTCATACTTAGGAAGAGCCAATTTAATTAAAATGTGCACATTCCCCAAACTGCTGTACATCCTGCAATCCCTCCCTGTACTGCTTAGTAGAGCTGACGTAACATACATAACCACACTGTTCCGACAATTCATATGGAAGGGCAAAAGACCGCGCATTGCAATGCACAAATTACAGCAACCCAAAGCTAACGGGGGCATTAATTTTCCAAACATCCAGAAATATAACCATGCTTCTTTATTGAGATTTTTAAAAGACTGGTTACACAATAGTAACACTTATGCTAATACACAGCTGGAGGCACAATTTGTGGGGTCCAGAAACCTAATATCTTTCCTTCACGGGGTGGAAGCGGAATTCGACCAGGAATTGAAGGATAACCCACTTCTATGGACGATATATAAATTATGGCATATTCTTAGACGCGCTAGGAATTTAGGTGGGCACAAGTCCTTGTTCCTGACGTTCCTGGGCAATCCGGAGTTCCAACATGGGGAGGCGGTCTCTCCATTCACGCTGTTCAACAAAGAGGGCCTGAAAAACATACGTCACATAATTGATGAGGGTAGAAGGAAGCCATTGACATTTACAGAGGCGAGGGAAATATACCCATTTATCTCTGATTTCCCGTTAGCATTTTTTCAGATGCAACATTATGCTAGCTCAGTGCTCAAGTCTCTTTCGGAGGCGGATTTCACTAATGATTTAGATACTATGCTATTGACTGTGCCTGCCACGAAACGAGCTATGTCAATACATTATAGAAAACTTACTACTCTACTCGACCATTCTGCATCACAATATGGGATGCAGAAATGGATATCTGATTTCCCTAGGCTTACGTGTGAAATAATTTTAAACAGCCTGATTCAATCATGCAAACTATTACCTTCGGCACAGTATCAGGAAATGTTCTATAATATCACCCATAGGACTTATTTCTCCCCATATAAGCAATATTTGGCAGGCATGACTGATTCGGACAGGTGTCTTAAATGCCATACACCCGAATCCGATCTCATGCATTGCTTTTGGACATGCCCGATGATCCGCCATTTCTGGCTGCAAGTACGGCAATATGCCATGGCAGAGCTGATTAATTTTATTCCCTTTACAGCGGAATGGGCAATTTTTGGAATTCTTCCGTCAGGGCAGAGAGTTACGAAGGGATGCAAAAGGCTACTTCTGGCGATAAGTGCGGCTGCGAGAAAGGCCATTCTACAGGCCTGGATCCTTGAAGATCCACCTACATTACCTCTATTCAAAGGAAAGTTACACCACCTATTTCAAATGCACTGGATAGAAACCACTATACAAAAAGATAAATTAGTGGGGCAATTCTTTGAGTCTTGGGAGAGCTATATCGCCACCCTCCCTACTGATTTCCAAATTAGAATAAAAAATTCATTGAAAGAAACACTATGGTATGAGACTAGATTGGCAGTTGGTGACCCTCCCATAGCAATAGCAAATTGACGGCTAGTGGCGTTGTATGGTCCCGGCCCCCTCATAACCCCATGGTATGGAGACTAGCAGGGAATTGTTCTCTTTTCCACGAATCTTTCTAATTTTATTCTTATTTTTATTCAGGGGTGCTAGCGCTTATAACCTGTTTACACTAAAGGATACTCAATTAAGTTATGATGTGTACATGCCTTTGCTCAACACTACTTGTGATAATATAATGAAGACCTGGTGTTAATATCTGCATGTATATATATCTTTATAGTAATGAACCTGACATCTTTGTACTGTGAAGTGATGCATTGACAATAAAATGATTACGTTAAAAAAAAAAAAAAAAGTTAACTAGCAACTGCACTGGTCACTGACTGTGGTAAACTAACTCTGTCTGCGACTCTGCACAATCTCTCTCTATCTAATCTATCTATCTCTATTCTAATGGAGAGGACGCCAGACACGTCCTCTCCCTATCAATCTCAATGCACGAGTGAAAATGGCGGCGACGCGCGGCTCCTTATATAGAATCCGAGTCTCGCGATAGAATCCGAGCCTCGCGAGAATCCGACAGCGTCATGATGACGTTCGGGCGCGCTCGGGTTAACCGAGCAAGGCGGGAAGATCCGAGTCGCTCGGACCCGTGGAAAAAAAAGTGAAGTTCGTGCGGGTTCGGATTCAAAGAAACCGAACCCGCTCATCTCTATCACATACACCGCCAGCTCCAAGATTCAACTGCCACGGTGGATTTTAGCGTCATCAGACTCCGCTATATATATATATATATATATATATATACACTGCTCAAAAAAATAAAGGGAACACTTAAACAACACAATGTAACTCCAAGTCAATCACACCTCTGGGAAATCAAACTGTCCACTTAGGAAGCAACACTGATTGACAATCAATTTCACATGCTGTTGTGCAAATGAAATAGAAAACAGGTGGAAATTATAGGCAATTAGCAAGACACCCCCAATAAAGGAGTTGTTTTGCAGGTGGTGACCACAGACCACTTCTCAGATCCTATGCTTTCTGGCTGATGTTTTGGTCACTTTTGAAAGCTGGCGGTGCTTTCACTCTAGTGGTAGCATGAGACGGAGTCTACAACCCACATAAGTGGCTCAGGTAGTGCAGCTCATCCAGGATGGCACATCAATGCGAGCTGTGGCAAGAAGGTTTGCTGTGTCTGTCAGCGTAGTGTCCAGAGCATGGAGGTGCTACCAGGAGACATGGAGGTGGCCGTAGGAGGGCAACAACCCAGCAGCAGGACCGCTACCTCCGCCTTTGTGCAAGGAGGAACAGGAGGAGCACTGCCAGAGCCCTGCAAAATGACCTCCAGCAAGCCACAAATGTGTATGTGTCTACTGAAACGATCAGAAACAGACTCCATGAGGGTGGTATGAGGGCCCGACGTCCACAGGTGGGGGTTGTGCTTACAGCCCAACACCGTGCAGGACATTTGGCATTTGCCAGAGAAAACCAAGATTGGCAAATTCGCCACTGGCGCCCTGTGCTCTTCACAGATGAAAGCAGGTTCTCACTAAGCACATGTGACAGACGTGACAGAGTGTGGAGACGCCAAGGAGAACATTCTGCTGCCTGCAACATCCTCCAGCATGACCGGTTTGGCAGTGGGTCAGTAATGCAGTAATGGTGTGGGGTGGTATTTCTTTGGGGGGCCGCATAGCCCTCCACGTGTTCGCCAGAGGTAGCCTGACTGCCATTAGGTACCAAGATGAGATCCTCAGACCCCTTGTGAGACCATATGCTGGTGCGGTTGGCCCTGGGTTCCTCTTAATGCAAGACAATGCTAGACCTCATGTGGCTGGAGTGTGTCAGCAGTTCCTGCAAGACAAAGGCATTGATGCTATGGACTGGCCCGCCCGTTCCCCAGACCTGAATCCAATTGAGCACATCTGGGACATCATGTCTCGCTCCATCCATTTTTGTGTGATTTCGTTGTCAGCACATTCAACTATGTAAAGAATAAAGTATTTAATAAGAATATTTCATTCATTCAGATCTAGGATGTGTTATTTTAGTGTTCCCTTTATTTTTTTTGAGCAGTGTATATACACATGGTTGAGTCACATTGTTATAACCACCAGCTAATAGCCAGAGTAACCGTAGTGTGCAGCCCGGACACCAGCTAGACATTCGCTGAACTGTCGCTTTAGACACACGTGTGTTAGCCATCAGGGGAATTTTGATGGTGGGCTGCTCCACTATAGCATGTCGGTCGCCCTTACGCACCTCGTAGCCGACGTTCGCCTCTTACATCAATGGCACATGGTGCTCCGCAGTTTCCACGTCGGTTATCCGCAGTGGTGTCATTTGTCCAGTCACAATACACCTTCACCATAGCAGCATGCGAGCAGTTCATAAACTACACTGATTCAGAAACACTGCCACCCTTGGCCCGAAAGCCGATAATCATCCCTTTTTGTAACTCTGATAAATTGACCCTTTTACCCATGACTTTAACGAGTGATATGTGTGCAGACGGCCTATCCCACACTGTACAGTATATACCCACCAAGCCAGCACACAACATACCTAATGGGCTACACACTGCCAACATCAAATGTAGGAGGTGGTCATAATAATGTGACTCGACTGTATACATATATATATATATATATATATATATGCAAACAAATATAGAAAACCACAGCACTCGCCACCCCAGAAGCGGGGTGCAATGTCTGCACTCACCACTCATAGGGTGGGGTGCATGCAGCCCATGGCCACCTACCCAAATATATACAAACATAAAGTTCAGCACTCACCATAGCAAGCTCACTTGTCCTCACAACATCAATAAATAAATGATGGGGGTTTAGTTAGTGAATTGGCCAATGCACGGAAGCCTGCAAACCGCTCGCCAAGGTTCCCCACCTTCTTGCAGGTCCTACACGATCACAAAGTCTCAAATATTAAAACCTGCAACTGTATCACACATAATATAACTGCAAACATGCCCACTAGGTTTAATGTGTATCTGCCAAACATCTTATGGCTTACCTTGGCGAGCGGTTTGCAGGCTTCCGTGCGTTAGCCAATTCACTAACTAAACCCCCATCATTTATTTATTGATGTTGTGAGGACAAGTGAGCTTGCTATGGTGAGTGCTGAACTTTCTGTTTGTACATATATGGGGAGGTGACCATGGGCTGCATGCACCCCACCCTATGAGTGGTGAGTGCAGACATTGCACCCCACTTCTGGGGTGGCGAGTGCTGTGGTTTTCTATATTTGTTTGCATATTGCTGGGTTAATCTTTGGTTAACTCTTATTAACTGTGGCCACAGGTCTTTTCATGCACCCCTGTGTAATCTAATTTGTTCTAAATCTATGTCAGCTGCTCCTTAGTAATTTATCAGCCAGTGTCAGGTGACTAGTGTACCTTTAAAAGCCATAAGATGTTTGGCAGATACACATTAAACCTAGTGGACAGGTTTGCAGTTATATTATGTGTGATACAGTTGCCAGGTTTTAATTTTTGAGACTTTGTGATAGTGTAGGACCTGCAAGAAGGTGGGGTACCTTGGTGAGCGGTTTGCAGGCTTCCGTGCATTGGCCAATTCACTAACTAAACCCCCATCATTTATTTATTGATGTTATGAGGATAAGTGAGCTTGCTATGGTGATTGCTGAACTTTCTGTTTGTGTGTGTGTGTGTGTGTGTGTGTGTGTGTGTGTGTGTGTGTGTGTGTGTTTGTGTGTGTGTGTGTGTGTGTGTGTGTGTGTGTTTGTGTGTGTGTGTGTGTGTGTGTGTGTGTGTGTGTGTGTGTGTGTGCATATATATATATATATATATATATGTGTGTGTATATATACACACATAAAAAAATACACATAAAATAATCTCAAAAAATAAAAGCAATATATAGAAGAGATAAGCAGACAATACCAACAACAACAACATGTTTTGCAGAACCTACAGATGTAACCATGCTCGTTGCACCCGTGGCATGGCCGCATGTGCCATGGGTGTGACTTAGGTGGTCATTCCGAGTTGTTCGCTCGCCAGCAGTTTTTAGCAAATACAAATGCAAATGCTATGCCGCCTCCCACTGGGAGTGTATTTTAGCTTAGCAGAAGTGCAAACGAAAGGATCGCAGAGCGGCGGCATAATTTTTTTTGTGCAGTTTTAGAGAAGGTCAATACCTATTCAGCGCTTGCGATGACTTCAGACTGTTCAGTTCCTGTTTAGACGTCATGAACACGCCCTGCGTTCGTCCAGCCACGCCTGCGTTTTTCCTGGCACACCTGCCTTTTTTCACACACTCCCTGAAAACGGTCAGTTGACACCCAGAAACGCCCACTTCATGTCAATCACTCTGCGGCCAGCAGAGCGACTGAAAAGCTTCGCTATACCTTGTGTGAAACTACATAGTTTGTTGTAAAATCACTTTGTGTGTGCGCATTGCGCTAAATGCGCAGAAGTGTCATTTTTTTGCCGCATTGCTGCAGAGCGAACAAAAGCAGCTAGCGATCAACTCGGAATGACCACCTTAATACACCAGGATGCTACTAGCCGCAGCTACATGTGTTCTGCGGTTACACTAGCCATGCCAGCTTTGCCGCAACTAGGATGCACAGTTGTAAAACTGAGCACGTCTACATCTGTGTGTATGCTTCATTGGACTATATATTAATTTTTTCCCCCCACATATTTTAGGATACCCATTTGGAGAAATTCTTATTCATTCAGAGGAGAGAGAGAAAACCAGAAAAAAACACCCTACTTCATTGAGTATTTAAGGAGCCCATTTGAATTTTTCTTGCTGTTCCTATCCGCACATCCTTTTTCTCATTAGCTGCCTTGTAATTACCTTGGTAAGATTTATTTTTTCATATGGTTTTACTTATCTTCATTCTATATATACCAGACAATATTTGTGGGTAATTATAATAATCTTTACTATCCCTCCCAATATAATATGCCTTTTTGGTCTGTTTGAGCTTTCTTTAGAAATACATAATAAATCTTTGTGAATAAAGTTTTAATGAAAAAATTTTTGTACAACAGTTATGGAAAATTCAAATCATTCCAGTGCGAAGAAACTATTGGGTTGATATCCAAATATAGATTTAGCTGAAGGCAATGTCTTTGCAGAGCTTTGAAACAATTAAATGAAACCATTTAGAGGGAAATTAATGCCTGCTTCCTCTCAATGAACAAAAATGGGCATAGACCAGTGGCAACATTAGTCATGGTAGTAGGATTATACCATGAGCTGTTCCTTAGCAGAATTTGAGACTGTCCTATTAGAGTCCCTTCAGGGAATTAGAAATGGGACTGAAAGCTGTGTGACTGTTTGTGCCATTTGTAGGGAGAAAAGATACTCAGCTCTGTTGGTGATCTGAAACCTACAGTGATTAATTGCACCCGGGATGTGTGATACAGCACAAAAGTCCAAGTGACAGCCATGAGGACACTAGAAGAACCAGATGCTGGTAATTTTATAGTGTGCCAGTGACTGTACAAGTGTTGCTGTGAGTACTAAGCATCAACCAGAGAGAATTTAGAGTTTTTTCCATTTGTTCCTGAGACAAACATTACACAGTATTTCAAGATAAAGACAACTTTGTAGTGGTTAAAATGCATATGTGTTGGTTATTAGGCCCGATTCAGAAATTTTGCAAAACTACAGCTCCGTCCACTATCATGTGAGTGGCCACACAGCACAGGGCAAGGCCGCCCGCATGCAGCATATGCCCTAAAAACACCC
Organism: Pseudophryne corroboree; assembly: GCF_028390025.1. NCBI lineage: Eukaryota > Metazoa > Chordata > Amphibia > Anura > Myobatrachidae > Pseudophryne > Pseudophryne corroboree. Next base: position 488,312,739 of record NC_086449.1, on the reverse strand, counting down.
ATTTTGGGTTAATACACACATATATCCAGTATTGCCTCAATGTGCCATGGAGGGACAGCAGCAGATATCTCCATATTTACCGTGGTCCCTCCATCTCCAACAGCAGTTGCAGCCGCCCATAGGCTTCAGTGTTGGCTACAAAGCTGTCAGATTTACCAATATCCACAATGACATGCTCTGAATGCAATAAGCATAGTGGCAATTGCAGAGCTTATATAACTGTGCCTCACTAAATGATTACAGTTACCCCTGGTGTGGCACGCATTTTGAATTTAATTCTTCACTAATGTGTGGTGTTGGTGATGGTGGGCAGTGCCAAAATGCCTCCCTCCTGAAGTATCTGGATAAGGTTGCTCAGTAAGCATGCTCTGCTGGTACCATCTGCAATGAGTAATGATGCGCTCTCTTATTTCCCCTGTCAGCTTATACTCGGAACACCTATTATTATTATTATTATTATTATTATCCTTTATTTACATGGTGCCACAAGGGATCTGCAGCGCCCAATTACAGAGTACATAAACAAATAATCAAAACATGAAGACAGTGACTTACAGTTGAAGACAATATAGGACAAGTACAGGGTAAATAAACATAGTTACATCAGCAGATGACACTGGAATAAGTATCAGGGTTGCAGTAAACCGCAGGATTTGGTTCAGTCGAAGATTATTAAAGTAAGAAAAGGATAAGCACATGAGGCAAGAGGACCCTACTTGTGAGGGCTTACATTCTTAAGGGGACAGAACAGTGGTGACACAGATAGGGTAGACAATGAGCGAGGAACAGGGTTAGGATGAAATTTGGCTGGGTTTGGTGAAGAAGTGGGTCTTGAGAGCCCGGGTGAAGTTTTGTAGAGATGTGGAGAGTCTTGAGAGGGAGAGGTAGAGATTTCCGGAGAAAGGGAGTAGCACGTGAAAAATCTTGGAGGTACAGATGTAGCCTCCAGAGAGAGATGTAAATGGGAGAGGAGTGGGTGAGGACTTTGTATGCGAGTGTGAGAAGCTTGAATTTGATTCTGAAAGGGAAGGGAAGCCAGTAAAGGGCTTGTAGGAAAGAGGAGGTGGACATAGTGCATTTGGTGAGGAAGATGATCCAGGCTGCAGCATTAAGGATAGATTGGAGTAGAGAGAAGCATTTGTCAGAGATGCCAGTCAGGAGACGATTACAGTAGTTTAGTCTGGTGATGGCCAGTGAGTGGATAAGGGTCTTAGTAGCATCCTAGGTGAGAAAGGTCTGATCCTGGAAATATTTTTGAGGCAAAAATGGCAGGTTTATGAGAGCTGCTGAATGTGTTGTTTGAAGGCAGGAGCAGTCAAGGATTACTCCCAGACAGTGCACTTGGTGGCTATAGGATATAGTTGTGCCATAAAAGGATCATGAAATTGTGGGAGGTGAGGTTGTGTGGGAGGGTGGGAAGATAATCAGCTCAGTTTTAGACATATTAAGTGAAGAGATAGCAGAGAGAGTTGGAGACATTAGTGAGGAGAGTGTGGGGGGAGCAATCCGGGGAGGAAAGGTAGATTTGAGTATCATCAGCATAGAGATGATATTGGAAGTCAAAAGAACTGAGTTTACCTAAAGAAGACGTATAGAGAGAGAAAAGGAGAGGACCAAAAACAGAACCTTGGGGGACGCCTACAGTTAGTGGAATAAGGGAGGAAGTGGATTCATGAGAGGAGACAGGGAAATGAACAGTCAGAGAGGTAGGGGTGGTGAGCCAAGGGAGGGTAGTATCACACAGGCCAATGGAGTGAAGGATTTGCAGAAGGAGAGGGTGGTCCACAGTGTCAAAAGCAGCAGAGAGATCAAGTAGAATAAGCAGAGAGTAGTGGCCCTTAGATTTGGCAGCATGGAGTTCACTGTAGACTTTTATGAGGGCAGTTTCAGTTGAGTGGAGAGGACAGAAGCCATACTGTAATGGGTCAAGCAATGAGTTTGGGGATAGAAAGGCAGTAAGGTGGTTGTAGACAATATGCTCAAGGAGTTTGGAGGCAACAAGGAGGAGAGAAATGGGTTGGTAGTTGGAGAGGGTGTTTGGATCAAGGGTAGGTTTTTTAAGACTAGGGAAGCCGAGTGCATGCTTGAAGGTTTTTTAAGACTAGGGAAGAGAGTACAGTGCTTGATCAGTAGGAGAAATTGAGAAGGTGGGCAAGATGGGAACAGGCAGAAGGAGAGAGGTAGCGGAGGAGACAGGAGGGGATAGGATAAAATGGGGAGGTGGTGGTGGGGAGGAACAGATGATGGCCATGACTTCCTCACCAGATACATGGGAGAAAGATGTCAAAGTTGGTGAGAGGGATGGGGAGGGGTGGTAACGGATAGGAGGTGGCTGGTTGCTGAAGGTCTGGTGGGAAGTGATTTCTTGACTTATGGAGTGAATTTTGGATGTGAAGTAAGTGGCAAAGTCAAAAGCAGAGAGTAGGGAGGGGAGATGAGGTGGGGTGGGCAGAGGAGGGAGTTGAGAGTGGCAAAGAGGCACCGAGGATTGAGGAGGAGATTAAATTCTTGAAGTATGTTTAGCGAGGGAAAGGGCAGCACTAATGGACAAGAACTTAAGTTTGAAATGGAGGAAGTGTGCCTTAGAGTGTGATTTCCTCTAGTGTCGTTTCGGCAGTACATGAGCATTTTTGCATTTGGTGTGCAAGGGTTGAGGTGTTAATTTGCGAGGGTGAATAGTGATGGGTGGAGCGACAGAGTCAACAGCAGAAGTAAGGGATGCATTATATAGGGAAGTGGCTTGTTCAGGGCATGAGAGAGAGAATAGAAGAGAGAAGTCAGTCGAACAGGGAGGATAGGAATGTGGTGTCAGTAGCCTCAATGTCACACTTAGTGATGGTAGCCTTAGGAGGGAGAGATGGTGAAGCAGAGTGAAATAAGTTAAAGTAAAGCAGGTGGTGGTCAGAGAGGGGAAATAGGGAGTTGTAGAAATCAGAAATATAACCGTGAGTAAGGCCAAATACAGTGTGCTCCCATTCACATGGGAGGGTGAGGAGGTCCATTGGCAGAGACCAGGGGGGTAATTCCAAGTTGATCGCAGCAGGATTTTTGATAGCAACTGGGCAAAACCATGTGCACTGCAGGGTAGGCAGATATAACATGTGCAGAGAGAGTTAGATTTGGGTGTGGTGTGTTCAATCTGCAATCTAATTTGCAGTGTAAAAATAAAGCAGCCAGTATTTACCCTGCACAGAAACAATATAACCCACCCAAATCTAACTCTTTCTGCACATGTTATATCTGCCTCTCCTGCAGTGCACATGGTTTCGCCCAGTTGCTATCAAAAATCCTGCTGCGATCAACTTGGAATTACCCCCCAAGTGTAGATGTGAGGTTAAGGATTTAGAGGCAGGGGATTTTGTGGGAATATTGATAGGGATCACCTAGGATAATCGAGGGAATGTCAGAAGAAAGGAAATGAGGGACTATGGTCAGGATTTCTGGACGCTAGTGACACTATCCAGCTTGTCACTTTTCTCTGAATTTATGGACCCCACATTTCTGGACCAAGGGACTCCAGCACAGAAGTCCAATTGGTGGATTTCTCCAAGGGGGAGATGTGACAGGAGCTGGTTGGCTGGTATTTTATATATTTCCACTTTATCTATCTCCAAGTCTTAGTACATCTGCGCCTAAGTGAGGTGCAAATCTGACCACTTAACACAGACTGGACTCTTCTACCTACTGACTGACTTGATGAATACCTAGTAGCTCTCCATATATACATACTGTATACAGTATTTTCTTCTGTCAAGCTACCTTGCTGTTCCCACTTCCTCCACATGCCATTTCTGTTTTTCATATATCATATTCTGTGTGTGTGTGTGTGTGTGTGCGTGCGTGCGTGCGTGCGTACGTGCGTGCGTGCGTGCGTGCGTGCGTGCGTGTGTGTGTGTGTGTGTGTGTGTGTGTTTGGTGTGTGGTGTGTAGTGGTAGTGGAGGAGTGTGTTTACTGTTTTTTTTTCTCAGTGTTATTTGTTGTTTGTCCAGATTATGTCCCAGTCAGAGGTGAGTGTGGTGGAGGAGGTGAGTGAGAGGGAGGAGGTGAGTGAGAGGGAGGAGGTGAGTGAGGTGGAGGAGGTGAGTGAGGTGGAGGAGGTGAGTGAGAGGGAGGAGGTTAGTGAGGCAGAGGAGGTTAGTGAGGCAGAGGAGGAGGGTGAGGTTGCTGCTGCGGCCTCCAGTGAGAGTGATGCTGATGGCGCTCCGCAGCCACGCACCACTACACAGACAGGCAGAAATGTAAAATTTAGTCACGCAGAAAATGTGGCATTGGTGAATGAGTTAATGCGTCATCATCGGCACCTGTTTGGCCCTCAGGCCTCCATGGTGACATCTCGCAGAAAGGCTGTGCTGTGGGGTCAAGTAGTTTCGGCAGTGAACTGCGAGGGTGTGGTGAGGCGGACTGAGGACACTTGCCGAAAGCGATTTTATGACATAAAGCGCAGGGTAAAGGCAAAGATGGCCAAGGAGGCAAAGTCAGCCCGACAAACTGGGGGTGGCCATCCTTTCATTGCCATATATGCTGAGTGGGAGGAGCCCGTGCGTCGCATTATTCCACACGAAGTTGTCCGTGCCACTCATGCCAGAGATTCTGATCGGCCCAGGCAGGATGGTGAGTATTGTTTTGTTTCTTATCAGTGTAATTGTTTTAAAAATGTGTTTTAATGTGGGCAAAACTGTTTTTAGTGTTTGGCATATTTGTTGCATTGAGGATGTGTTGTTTTAATGTGTTTGTGTGTGAGGGATATGTATTATGACATATGAAATGTTTGTGTTTTTTTTTTGGGGGGGGGGGGATTTTCACCATCATTTACATTATGTAAAAGGAACGATTATGTGTGCCATATGGGGCTCAGACCATACTGTATTTTTTGCAATTTGTATGTTCCCAGTTTGATAGTTTAATGTTTAAACCTATTAATATTGGCTTACGTTGTCTGGTACAAATTGTTGAAGTAGTGATGTGTGTAAAACGTTGTGTTCCTAGTTGTATCCATTACCTTTATCCATTTATGTTGAATGTGCTTAGCATGGTTTTTTGTTTTCAGTATCAGATAATATATTTGCTGCAGCTGATTTTTGTCAGTTCTACTGTATGTATAAGTTGTAAGCATATGTGGTATTTGAATATAGCATTTGTTATGTAGTGTTTTACTGCACATTCCTTGTTTGTGGCAAACATCTATGTTGTAGTAAGCATAGGTGTTTTTGGTAAAGTAAGCAGGTGTGGTCATGTTGTTGTATTTTTAGATGTATATTATATCTGTACTTGCTGACGACAATATATGGCGGACTATTTTTAATAACAATTTTCAAAACACAGTTATGGTTTTGATTTTCCTAATGGCTACATGGCTAATGTTGATTACCATGTTGTAAATGTTTTGGCAAAAATACATACCATAATGCTAAATATTTTTCAGTGTCACAAAGAAGAGCAGCCCGTAGTAGCAGGACAAATGTTGCACAGGAGGATGCTGCTGCTACTACAGGTAAAGTAACCTTTATGGTTTTTTTTAGCCAAAATATATTTTAGAAAATACACTAATGTATTGCGTTTTTCCATAGTCCCATCCAGGCCACACCTTAGTCCGCAAATGCGCACAGGACAACCAACATCCAGCCGCAAACACGTGGCGTTGAAAAGACCACAGCCAGATCTCCCGAGGGCCACATCTGCATCTCCCCCTCAAAGACGCATCTCTACTGTGTCCTCAAGGCCACCATCACAATTACTGGCACCTTCCCCAACACGGGAAGCAGAATCCCCTCATCTGGCTGGTGAGTCCATAAAATAACACATCTGAACACTTACAAACACAGTGTACTTCTGATAATTATGTCAACGAAACAAACACAGAGTAATGCAGCGTCAGTATAATTTTTTTTCTACTAAAACAAACATTAAAGTAAAGGGCTGAACACCTCCTCACTAAAGCAACCAAACTACATGAGTGCACACTTGAGGTATACAGTAATACAATGCTTATTAAAGTGCACACCATAATCTGCTGGGCAAGCTTCAGCACATGAGTATCATTGCTTATTGGGTTTTAATCTTATTATTAATATTTTCCTTGATTTATATGGCGGCACAAGGGATCCGCAGCGCCCATAACACAGTACATAATTAAATCTGCAAACCTTGAAAAGCACAGTTATACTACAGGACAAAATAGGACAGGTTTAGAAAAGCCGGTGTTAGGTGCCATCAAAGGGAGTATTGAGTATAAGATAATGTAAATAATTAAAGAAAAGGAACATGAGGAAAGAAGTCCCTGCTCCTGCGACCTTACAAAAAAGTAAATAATGTTGGTCTACTATGCCATTCATGTTGTGTTTTCTGCCTCATCTTACTTCAACAGGGTTTGTACATGATTGTTTTTTTGTCTATTCCTGATTGTCTAATGTTTTTAAAACAATCAAAACCACGAACCTAAAACAAAATAGGGTCTTCCGTTAAGAAAAATATTTGTTGTGGCTTTTGTTACAAACATATGTGTGTTATTTTTTGACAAACAGAATAATAAATGCAATGCAATATGATAGAAGTATAAAATACATGTTGCATATTACTACAATGTTGTATTCTTATACCACACACAGATGATGACAGCATGCCCACGGACCAGCAGACACTGCAAACTGAAGCCACGTTTGTTCTGGATCTCCGCCCATTACAGACAACGCAACCTAGCACGGTACCTGTGGCCCCGCCTCCACAACAAACAAGTCCGCAACCAATAATGAGCCCAAGTACACCACTGGCTCAAACTGAAGAGCAGACATGGGCCAACTGGGCAAACCACCAGAGGCTCAATTCAGACTGTCTCCAAAGACAAAATCAGCTGCTGGCAAGTCTGCCACATTACATGCCACGCATAAGTCGAAATCTCAGCAGAGAACATTTGGAAACCAGTCGTGTGGCGACTTGTCTGGAGCAAATGCGGGCAGAAAACAGCACCATGATGACCACTTTACAGCGAATTCTGGATGAACAAATAAGGCAACACCAAAACTACCTGCATCTCCTTGAAAGGAACAATAGCCTTACAGAAAGTCTGGGTAGAATTATAGACAATAACACGGCCTCCAATAACCAATTAAATGCTACACTCACTAACTTAAGCCACAACATAAGTGCTTTACACTCCCAACAAGCAGTGCCGTAACTAGGCATTTTAGCGCTGTGTGCAAGAAATGACATTGGCGCCCCCCCCATGTAAGATAGGGGCAGTGCGCGCCGTAGGCGCGTCAAAAATATATAGGGGCGTGGCTTCATGGGGAAGGGGCGTGGTCACAAAATAATAGCAATTCATACTACGGTGCACAGTAGTCTCCATTATTCAAATTACGCTGCACAGTAGCGCCACTACACCAGGTAGAGCCCCTTTTATACATTACAGCAGACAGCATCCCCCTTTTTACACATTACAGCAGACAATCCCCCTTTTTACACATTACGGCAGCTAGTTCCCCTTTTTACACATTGCGGCAGCCAGTCCCCCTTTCTACACATTATGGCAGACAGTCCCCCTATTTACACATTGCGGCAGCCAGGCCCCCTTTTTACACATTACAGCAGACAGTCCCCCTTTTTACACATTGCGGCAGCCAGGCCCCCTTTTTACACATTACAGCAGACAGTCCCCCTTTTTACACATTGCGGCAGCCAGTCCCCCTTTTTACACATTACAGCAGCCAGTCCCCCTTTTTACACATTGCGGCAGGCAGTCCCCCTTTTTACACATTACGGCAGGCAGATTCCCCCTTTTACACATTGCGGCAAGCAGTCCCCCTTTTTACACATTGCGGCAGCCAGTCCCCCTTTTTACACATTGTGGCAGCCAGTCCCCCTTTTTACACATTGCGGCAAGCAGTCCCCCTTTTTACACATTGCGGCAAGCAGTCCCCCTTTTTACACATTGCGGCAGCCAGTCCCCCTTTTTACACATTGCGGCAGCCAGGCCCCCTTTTTACACATTATGGCAGACGGTGTCCCCGAGAGAGAGAGAGGGAGAGAGAAAGAAAGATACTTACCATCTGGCAGTCAGGCTCCTCGTGCAGCTCCCTCGGTGCAGGCAGGTGAGAAGGAGGAGGAGGGAGGGGGACTGGAGCCGCAGCAGCGCTATTTCATTGGTAGTAAGCGCCGCTGCAGCTGTCCCCTCTCCTTCCGTATTGGCTGCCTGGCGCTGCTGTGGATGCTGGGATGGAGGAACCGCATCCCAGCATCCACAGCAGCGCCCGGGCAGCCAATACGGAAGGAGAGCGGCGCTTACTACTGATGAAATAGCGCTGCTGCGGCTCCAGTCCCCCTCCCCCTCCTTCTCCGCTGCCCAGCGCTGCTCTCCTCCCCAGTGCGGCGGCGGCGCACAGCGCAGACTTCAGAGGCGGCATGTAATGAGTCAATTTGACTCATTACATGCCACTGGCCGTGCGCCCTCAGGGCAACTGCGCTGTGTGCAAAGCCCACTTGGCACACACGTAGTTACGGCCCTGCCAACAAGCGAGCACTAGCTCAGGAACTACAACTCCAATAAAAACCCCAGTGACCTCCCCAATAAGGAGGTCAAGCAGATCAAGAGCTCATGTCCCTGGCCCCACCTCTGAAGCCTCCAAGGCTACACAAAAAAAATAAAGCCAGCCTCTGCAGATGGCAGATGCATAAGTGGGGTTAACACTGTCGGTTGACGTTTGCAATGTACACACTTTCACACTTTAATAAACATATTTGTGGTTTAAACATAAAAATGTTGTGGATAATCGTTATTTCTACCATTTCTGAGGGTGAGATGTTAATCTTGTACTTATTGACCTTTTAAAGTATCACAATTATATGTGTAATTTTTGGTGAGGGTGCAACACATGTAAACACGCTTTTCAAAAGCAGGTCTATTTTTTCGTCGTATTTTTTTACGATTCTATCTTGAACACGAACGTAATGGACCTTTCACGGTGAAAAATACAAATACAAATTCTTGGTAAATTACCGAGTTCTACCAAATAACAGGCGTATTTGACCAATGGTGTATTCATTCGTATTTATATCCCTGTATGGTTTTGAAAATAGTGTTTTATTGTGTTATTTTTAGTTTTTATACAACATACCACTTTTTACTGTATGCATTATACATTTCAATCTATAATAACTGCAAGTAAAGTTAGTATAAACATTATAGTAGCACAGTATTCTATGTGGTTTTTTGTTTGCTTTGTGTATGTTTGGGCATGCTTTTTTATCTCCTAAAGGTAATTTTTAAAAATAGAATAAACTGTTATTAAGGACACTCTTCTGTGTACCAATACTTTACCACTGCTGCATGTGTAATCTACTGTATGTTGCTTGACTGTGACAAAGCATATTATATACCTAAACAACTGTAGTCAACTTACTCTAGAATTAATTGACAGACAACTTTTTCCTTTTTCACCTTGGTTTTAGTTTTGGATATGTCCATTTTTTTTTTTTTTGCAAAATATAAACCGTGGCCTTAATTGTGACCAGAACATGTAAAAATGCTACTTGCATAAAATTACCAATGTCCATTACAAACACATTATTATGATCAATTATTTTGCAGGTCTTCCTCTGAAGCTGGATGGCCCTTTACCACTTGTGTCTGGTCGTGTTCGCCCAGAACGTCTTGGTTGTGAGGTTACAGGTGACACTAAGGGGGTTGTGCCTGTACAACTGGTACTTGTTTGCTCAGATTGATGAGTGAGATGCTGTGTTTGGGTTGTTATTGTGACATTCAAGTCTCTAGTGGCTGTCATGTGGGTTTCCATGATGCGAACCATGCTCTCTTGTGTGTTTTGGGTGGCTGTTAATATCTGCAGGTAGGCTTGATGGAGCCTGTGATTCTCATCCATGATTCTTTGGTATATGTCTAGCATCCTATTATTGTCTGCCCTCATTAATTCCAGGGCGTTAGCCATTCTGGTGAGTTCTGTGGTTTGTCTGCTGTTGCTTCTGCATAATCTGGGTACGTGATGGGCTAGACTACCAATAAATTGGGTTTGCCTACGTAAACATTCTAAGTTATTTGCTTGCTGGGTGGACCAGCTGTCCCAAAAAGCCTGTTCCTGAGACTGTGGTAGTGGTGTGGTAGGGTTTATGTCCTGTTGTGGTGTCCTTTGAGTGGGCAGAGTAGACAAATGTGTAGTTGTTGGGTCAGGCGGTGGTATTGCTGTGAGATTTAACATCATTGTCAGGTTCCTGCACTTGGCCTGGCTGAGTTGGGTGAAAAATGGTATCCCCTGAAATGAGAGACCAGTTGTGTGTAAGTATAATTTTATGAACTAATGAAGAATATCCTATGTGTTTTGCTTCCTAGGGCTACAAATGTTATGTTGCTTTAATTAATAATTTGTGGATGTTGTCCTTATCCACATTTTGTATATTTGCTAAACTTTTGGGTCATTAATTTCCTTAATTATATTCTGATTATGATTGTTGGCAATGGACAACATATACACATCAATTCTATTTGTATAAGTGATTTAAGACCATAATGATAAGTTTGTTAGCGGTGCATTATTTACATCGCCACTTTGTCACTAAGCTGCTTCCTTAAACTGTGACACTACAATGGTGTAATTTTTCTAATATGGGAGTTCTGTTTAAGATTGGATGTAGCACACAGCAACCAATCACATTCCATGTGTTACCTTCTAGAAGGTGCTACATAAATGGGAAGTATAATCTGATTGGTTGCTATGGGCAACATCCCATCTTAAAGAGAACTTCCATCTAGAAAATGTATCCCAACGTTTGACTTATGGCAAAGTGTGTGTGTGTGTGTGTGTGTGTGTGTGTGTGTGTGTGTGTGTGTGTGTGTGTGTGTGTGTGTGTGTGTGTGTATGAAAGTATATGTCCTTTTTGTGCTGTTTTTTTACTCACCACGGCTGATGCCTCCGACATGTGTCGACGTGGTGGTGTGATGTGTGCTGGTCTTGAAGACACACCCAGACTGTGCTTCCATGGTGGCAAAATGTGTGTGGATGGACATAACAAAAAACAAAATTATTATTGTATCCAAATTGATGTGAAAACACACATACAGTAGTGCTAATGTACTTATCAGCATCCTCAGCTTCAGTAGGAGTGGAGACAGGACCAGAGGCTCTTTTTTACTTTTGGGAGACTGTAAATGGATATGAAGCATTTAATTTATTCCTAAAAATGTAATCAATACACATATGTTGCAACTCATGAATTCAAAACTGATGTTGGACATATTTTTAATTAATGTATATAAAAAAAACAACATTATCCAAAATGTTTGCATACTTTTTAAACAACTAAAACACATAATGTGAGTAACCAACCATGTATTTGAAAAATCACCACCTTTCTTTTATTTTGAAAACATACAATGCAGATTTAAACACAGTATGTTAGGAATAGTATTAATGCACAATACCCAAATAACATATTAAAGATTGGTGTGCATAATTCTACAACAAAAGCCATGACAAATATTTGAAACTCTCACTACAACATACTGAAATAATGTTAACCCCAAAACACAACACCTTCACAACATACATTTCAGTGTTGTCAGCATACACAATGAAATAAAAATAAAAAAATGCTTCATTATTACTGACCAATTCCTTTAAAACAATGCACAATACAAAGCTGACTAAAAACAATATACAAATTATTACATCTTCAAAATGAATATATTAAAAAACACAATTTACCAGCCTCCTTGGGCTGATCTGAGTCCCGGACATAAGTCCCCCTCACTACTTCCGGAGTAATCAGGTTCTGCAGGGGCTCCACATATTCTAAGTGGCAACAAAAGGATGCCCACCTCCTGTTTGGCGTGCTGACTTGGCTTCCTTGCCCATTTTGGCTTTCACAAGCCGCTTAATATCATAGATTCGCTTTCTACAGGTCTCCACGGCTCGCCTCACCAAGCCCTCACTATTGACAGCATCAACCATCTTCTTCCAGATGACTTTCCTTTTACGGGGTGAGACCTTAGCAGACTCTGGCCCAAAACGCTGCTGATGGCACTTCATAATCACCCGCACTAGGGCCACATTTTCATCAAAAGTGAACTTCACATTGTGCCCTGTCTTGGTCCTGGTAAGTGGCTGCGGAGCCACATCACTCTCACTAGAGGACTCAGGCGCATCCTCTGCTACCTCCTCACCCTCCTCACTAACCTCCTCCTCTTCAGCCCCCTCACTAACCTCCTCCACCTCTCCTCCCTCACTAACATGTGACATACTTAAGACAAACAACACAGAACAATCAAAATTAAAGACAAACAAAACACACTCCTCACAAAGTTTTTATAATCCCGCACCAGTTTTCTTAATTATTTTCTTGTATGTAGAGCTTGAATGTATCGTGGTAACTACTGCGTTACTGACTTATCTTGGGTTTATTATACCCTATTTCTTGTTCTAAACGCAGGTGCTCTCCAAATGCTTTTGGGTCCTAGACCCACACAATATAATCAGAAAAAAGAAAGAAAAAGAAGCATTTTTTTGGACGCACTAAACCACTGTTCATTTTTAAAAAAAATTATCTTTAATGGGTATGCATTAAAATTGTAATCTCAAGGAATTGGTGAAATATTAAAATATAGTGTGAGTAAGAAAAACAGAATGTGATAATAAAAACTACTAATTTCCGAATGGTGATCCCTCAAAGTATCTATTGAAATAAAGGCTATATTGCCTATGATAAAGTATCTGTGTCTTCTTTTAGTATTGTCCTATAATTTCCTACTATACATATAACAAGCCAGCAGTGTTGTTGTATAACCTTTTTGCTACATTTGAATGCAAGCTTTTGAATTGTAGCTATTTGTTTGCTCTTAGAGAATGTAGCAAGTTGTATATTCTCAGCTTAATTCCAGGGATGTGTCACTGTTAGCCCTTTATACAGGGGAAATAATACCTCCACTGGTTATCTTGGGCTAATATCACATTTGCACAAATGCTCTTAAATAATATGACTGCTTGGTATTAGTTCTCTTCTTACAATGTGTTGCCCAATTATTGACACATCATCTTTTGAATGTTAATTCACAAAAGGAATTTTATTCCACCTTATTTAGTGTATTTTGTTTGGAACTTTAAGCAATCTGCCAGTTTGTGTATAGTGTCATCATAATTCCATCCCATCAGTAATATTTCAGGCAATCATATTTAGTACTGCTATTTCATTATTTTCTCCCAGTATCAGTAATGTTTTATTATTTAATCATAATACTTATTATCAACCTGTGTCTTAATACTTTAAGATCACAGCACCATGTGGCTTTCGATGCTGTGATCACTATGCAGGAGAGCACCGAATAATCGCCGCCCGTCTAATTACCACTGGTCGCACTGAGCTCAGCGTGTATGCGGGCTGACGCTGGGGCTCCCCGCTCTCTCTCTCCTCTCTCCGTCTGGCAGTCCCGCACGTCAGGCTGCTGCTGGTAACGGAGATCGTGCTTTGTGCACTGGGGCAGAGTCATGTTGGAATAGAAAAGGGCCTTCCCAAAACTGTTGCCAAAAAGTTGGAAGCAAAGCATTGTTCAAAATGTCTTGGTCTCCTTCATGGAGATAGGGGGCCTAGCCAAAACCCTAAAAAACAGCCATATACCATTATCCCTCCTCCACAAAACTTCACAGATGGCATAATGCAGTCAGGCACGTAACATTCTCCTGGCATCCGCCAAACCCAGACTCGCCCATCTGACTGCCAAACAGAGAAGCACGATCCGTCACTCCACAGAACACATTTCCACTGCTCCACAGTTCAGTATCGGTGTGCTTTACCCCACTCTATCTGATGCTTAGCGTTGGACTTGGTGATGTGAGGCTTCCATGCAGCTGCTCGGCCATGGAAACCCTTTCCATTAAGCTCCCGCTGCACAGTTTTTGTGCTTACATTAATGCCAATGTAAGTTTCAGTTATGGAATCAGCAGAGTGTTGGCGACTGTTACGCACAGTGGTGCCGAGAGAGGGGGGGAGAGGGTACAAATTACCTGGGCCCAGGTCTGATGGAGGGGCCCAGTGAGGGCCCAGTGGGGGCCCGGGATTTCCTCTCCCTTAACTGGCAGCAGCAGCTACAGCTCTTCTCCTAAGCTCAGCACATGCAGACAGAGACTGGGAGTTTTGTTGAGGGAGACAATGTAATAGCAGATCATCTTAATAATTATTTTTGCTCAGTATTTACTACTGAAAGAGAGGGGAAGGGGCCACAGTTAAGTTGCAAGGATATTCAGGAAAATGAAACAAGTACATTTACAGAGGAGAAGGTCCTAACAGAACTCTCAAGGCTGAAAGTGGACAAATCTTTGGGGCCAGATGGGATACATCCAAGGATACTAAAAGAACTTAAAGAGGTGCTGGTAGCACCATTGACAGAATTATTCAACCAGTCATTAGCTACAGGAGTAATTCCGGGGGACTGGAAAAGAGCAAACATAGTCCCACTGCACAAAAGTGGAAGCAAGGAAGAGGCAAACAACTACAGACCAGTGAGTCTTACATCAGTAGTAGGGAAATTGATGGAAACACTCTTAAAAGAAAGAGTTGTAGATTATCTCAAATCCGGCAATTTACAGTATCCCAAACAGCATGGATTCACTGGGGGGAGATCATGTCAAACAAATCTTATTGACTTTTTTGACTGTGTGACTAAAGTGATGGATAAAGGTGGAGCCATGGATATAGCTTATTTAGACTTTAGTAAGGCTTTTGACACTGTTCCACATCGCAGACTGCTAAATAAACTTGAAAGTTTGGGATTGGATATTAGGATTATTGAATGGATAAGATCTTGGTTGAAGGATAGAAAACAGAGAGTTGTGGTAAATGGAGTGCATTCACAGGGAAATGTTACCAGTGGCATACCCCAGGGATCTGTACTTGGACCAGTGCTTTTTAATATCTTTATTGGTGACATTGCAAATGGCATTAAAGGGAAAGTATGCCTTTTTGCAGATGACACAAAGGTATGCAACAGGGTAGACACACCAGGTGGGGTAAAACAAATGATTGAGGATCTAGATAGACTAGAGGAATGGTCAAGAGTGTGGCAATTACAGTTTAATGCCAAAAAATGCAAAATCGTGCACTTGGGTCTCAAAAATCAAAAGGCTAAATATAGTATTAATGGCACTATACTGGAAACTACTGAGGAGGAAAGGGATCTAGGAGTCACTATTTCAGGTGACTTAAAGGCAGGTAAGCAATGTAACAAAGCAATGAGGAAGGCAAGTCAGATGCTTGGCTGCATTGGGAAAGGAATCAGCAGCAGAAAGAAATAAGTAATAATGCCGCTGTACAGGTCATTTGTACGGCCTCATCTAGAATACTGTGTTCAATTCTGGAGGCCATATCTTCAAAAGGATATTAATACTACCCCTTTTCCACTAGCTCAAAAAACACGGGTAAATGCACGGGGGCGCGCATTTACCCGTGTTTTTTGCAAGTGGAAAAGGGTAAACCCGGATCGAGTGACCCGTGAATCCTACCCGGCTATCTACCTGGGTAGGACACGGGAATGATCCGGGTAGGGTTGTAGTGTAAACGGGAGCCGTGTCGATGCGACACGGCTCCCGTTTACACTGTATGGAAGGGCGGCGCTGGGAGATCATGTGATCTCCCTGCGCCGCCCCTGCCGCATCACTAGAAGCGTCACCAACCCGGCATATGCCGGGTTGTGACTGCTGATGGGAAAGGGGCCGAGCACGGGTCGCAGCAGGGGGCAGCTCCCGTGTCAGGCTCCCGGCTGCGACCCGTGCTCGTAGGTGGAAAAGGGGTATACATTAGAAACTGTACAAAGGAGGGCAACTAAAATGGTGGATGGCCTACATCACAAAACACACCCAGAAAGACTAAGACATCTCAATATGTATAGTTTGGAGCAGAGAAGGGAAAGGGGGGACATGATAGAAACTTTCAAATATATCAAGGGTTTTAACAAAGTCCAGGAGGGAAACATTCTCCAAATGAAGAGAAGCAATAGGACACGAGGACATGCACTGAGACTGGAGGGGGGGAGGTTCAGGGGAAATTTGAGGAAAAATTACTTCACAGAAAGGGTAGTGGACAAGTGGAATAGCCTCCCATCAGAGGTGGTAGAGGCTAAAACAGTAGAGCTTTTTAAACATGCATGGGATAAACAAAGAAATAAGGATCAAGTAAGGTTAGAGATAAAAATAATGTAAAAAAAAGGGGGGGGCAGACTAGATGGGCCAAGTGGTTCTTATCTGCCGTTAAATTCTATGTTTCTATGGCCCTCATTCCGAGTCGTTCGCTCGGTATTTTTCATCGCATCGCAGTGAAATTCCGCTTAGTGCGCATGCGCAATATTCGCACTGCGACTGCGCCAAGTATCTTTGCTATGAAGATAGTATTTTTACTCACGGCTTTTTCATCGCTCCGGCGATCGTAATGTGATTGACAGGAAATGGGTGTTACTGGGCGGAAACAGGCCGTTTTATGGGAGTGTGGCTGAAAACGCTGCCGTTTCCGGAAAAAACGCAGGAGTGGCCGGAGAAACGGGGGAGTGGTTGGGCGAACGCTGGGTGTGTTTGTGACGTCAAACCAGGAACGACAAGCACTGAACTGATCGCACAGGCAGAGTAAGTCTGGAGCTACTCTAAAACTGCTAAGTAGTTTGTGAGCGCAATATTGCGAATACATCGGTCGCAATTTTAGGATGCTAAGATACACTCCCAGTAGGCGTAGGCTTAGCGTGTGTAACTCTGCTAAATTCGCCTTGCGACCGATCAACTCGGAATGAGGGCCAATGGCCCTCATTCCGAGTCGTTCGCTCGGTATTTTTCATCGCATCGCAGTGAATTTCCGCTTAGTGCGCATGCACAATATTCGCACTGCGACTGTGCCAAGTATCTTTGCTATGAAGAAAGTATTTTTACTCACGGCTTTTTCATCGCTCCGGCGATCGTAATGTGATTGACAGGAAATGGGTGTTACTGGGCGGAAACACGGCGTTTTATGGGCGTGTGGATGAAAACGCTACCGTTTCCGGAAAAAACGCAGGAGTGGCCGGAGAAACGGGGGAGTGGTTGGGCGAACGCTGGGTGTGTTTGTGACGTCAAACCAGGAACGACAAGCACTGAACTGATCGCACAGGCAGAGTAAGTGTGGAGCTACTCTAAAACTGCTAAGTAGTTTGTGATCGCAATATTGCGAATACATCGGTCGCAATTTTAAGATGCTAAGATACACTCCCAGTAGGCGGCGGCTTAGCGTGTGTAACTCTGCTAAATTCGCCTTGCGACCGATCAACTCGGAATGAGGGCCAATGTTTCTATTATTGGCCCTCATTCCGAGTTGATCGCTCGCAAGGCGAATTTAGCAGAGTTGCTCACGCTAAGCCTACGCCTACTGGGAGTGTATCTTAGCTTCTTAAAATTGCGACCGATGTATTCGCAATATTGCGATTACAAACTACTTACAGTTTCAGAGTAGCTTCAGACTTACTCGGCATCTGCGTTCAGTTCAGTGCTTGTCGTTCCTGGTTTGACGTCATAAACACACCCAGCGTTCGCCCAGACACTCCCCCGTTTCTCCGGCCACTCCTGCGTTTTTTCCGGAAACGGTAGCGTTTTTATCCACACGCCCATAAAACGGCCTGTTTCCGCCCAGTAACACCCATTTCCTGTCAATCACACTACGTTCGCCAGGGCGAAGAAAAAGCAGTGAGTAAAAATACTATCTTCATTGTAAAATTACTTGGCGCAGTCGCAGTGCGAATATTGCGCATGCGTACTAAGCGGAATTTCACTGCGATGCGAAGAAAATTACCGAGCGAACGACTCGGAATGAGGGCCATTGTGAGGAAGGTGACCTCAGTCACTTAGCTGCTCCCATGCACATGCAACTGTGATCCGTGCTATGACCACACTATACATAATTGTCTATTATAGAATGATGTGTCAGTCTAGCACAGATGCACTCCCACGCCACCCTGGTGGTGACACTTATCTCACTTTATTACAGTTAAAGTGAGCCATGTGTGCTGCTGCTGCATCTAGACACGGCAAAGCAAAATATCTACTTTAAAATATAAGGAGCTCTTCATTAGGCTGACCATACTAGCCCTTTAAACTGGGACACTTATGAATTACACAGGTTCTGTGGCTGGCTGACTTCAAGCCTGCATATCATCTGGTTTTAATCAGCCACAGAACCTGTGTAATTCATGAGAGCCCAGTTTAAAGGGCTAGTATGGTCAGCCTATCTTCATTACTCATACCCCTTTCAGACATACTTTAAAATCACAGATTTTTTAATGTGAACGCGCATCTACCAGGGATTTCTGTACGTCTGAAAGGCACCAACCCGGAAACATGTTTCCAGGTCAGCGCCCCTGCTATTGACCAGGGTTTTTCCCAGGACATTCATCCCGGGTAGGCAACCTGGGATAGGTGTGAATGGTGCCACCCGGGATTTTACTCCCAGATCACACTCTGTTCGGCTGTTCGGGGCTGCTGGGGGTGGGGGCAGGTGAGGGTGGGGGTGGCTAGGGCAGTGCTGCCATTTACACCCAATGCTGAATTAGGCCCTTAATTGTTACATTTACTCTCTAAGAGCAGTACAACATCAGCTGCAGATCCTTGTGTTGTTGAGTCCTAAATCTTTAAGCTTTCAATGTAACTGAAACAGTATTGTTCCTTATGGTGCCACAAAGTTCTGGCTGTGTGCTGAGCAACACGTAATCTAGCGGACTGTCTGTTTTCTGCTTACTGCTATTTAACAGCTCTTATCAGTCTCCTAAATGGTGCTGGTAATATAGAAGCCAGCTAATTTAATGTATAAAAGTGTTTTCTCTCATATACAGTACCAGGGTATTTAAGCATGGAGTCTCTGACAGTCAACAGGATGATTCAACAATTACTGAGACTCCCGCTATTTGAAGTGTGAGAAGGTATAGTCTGCAATGGGGCTCACTGCGCTCATTAGAAAATGCCCATTTTGCCTCAGGCCTGACGTAATCTGCTCACTCTTTCGCTGTCAGCTGCTAATCTGAAAAGGTGCCTTTCTTCCTCCTCACTGTTCAACAACTGCCTTGCTAGAGGATGGGCAACCTTTGTGCCCGTCATATTAGGAGCCTCCTCTGGTCCCAGGGACACCACCAAATCACGTTATGTACCCTGCAGCCCCTTCTGCTCCAAGGTGCTGCTCCACTCTTTCCATTCTCCTAAAATGGCCGCCACCCCTCTGCCAACAGACTCAGCACCCAGCTGTTCATTATCACAGTGCATAACTGCTACAGCACAGAATAGTCATTAACCCTCTCCCTGCTGCAAGTCAGAAAGCATTCAGCCAGGCTGCAATTTGTAGAGGGGAAAAAGGGCACAGAAGTCACTTAAATGCCATGGCAGCTCTGACGGGGTTCCACACTTTCCCTTGTTGCTTCATTTATAACTGCATTGGCATTGGTGGTTTCATTAATTATCTTATCCACCACTTCTGGAACATTAAGCTTACGAATAATCATTGCTGATCTATACAAGGATAAAACTCCAGCTCCCAGCCTTTTCCCGCTATAAAAAGCTTCCTATTGCTTTACCTCTGATAGCTATATTTCTGCTGATCTAGTAATTGGGACTACAAATCCTGAGTATCAATTTTCTCTTTCATGCATCCAAGTGTAAAATATTCTAGCACCATGTATTATACACCATCTTGTAGAACCTGGTCTTATTAAAATTAAACTATCTTATTAGGGTAACTGATATTTAGTAATTTGCTAAAGAAGAACTATTTTTATGACATAACAACCCATCTAATGTAATCTGGGTCATATTCAGTGATTATTGATGAGTCATATGATTTAATAATACATAACCTCTGGCTCATTTCACATATAACTAATCATTTTTCTTCTAGAAAAGTATGTATCATCAAATTTTAGACAGATTATGACAGTTTGTGAGGTTGGTTGTATCGATGCAGTCATCCTCATTTAAAGTGTTCCGTTCAGTGGATTATTCTATACAGGATCATATCTTATTGATAGAACAACTTAAAAAACCACAGGGATAGATTTAGAAATGTACACCCCACCAACAGATTATTTGTGATGTTTTCAGATCTGCACATACACAGGATCTGTACTGCACATGTTCATATCTCTGTGACGATGGTTGCAGTGTCCCTGAAGCGTACGTGCCTACTTTCTGTGTTCCTGTGGGAGACACCCAATTTCTCGGGTAGTCCCCTGCACCCCTGGAAGAGTGGGCATCCCTCCCGCATTCTGCCCACTTCCCAGTGAAGTGGGCAGAATGCAGAGATAAATACAGGAATTTGCTGTCCCGGAGGAGGGGGTGGGGCCTGATATAACGATTCTATGCTAATTGTGGGATTTTAGCACCGCTCCTATCAAATCCGAACCAATTGCGCCATTTTCCCCACAATGGGTGGGGCTTAATGACTCAATTAGCCTGGCACTGCCCCCATCTATGGGCATCTTCCGGGAAAAAAGAATTGAAAGTTGGCAAGTATTCCCCAAAGCTGCAGCATGACAGATGTTTGGGGGCAGGGAAGGGGCAGGCAGCCCAGTTTTCTTGCCATGCTGGTGTAAGAGGGTGACGGCGGTGCGTGTAGTGCCTGCTGCCGTGCAGGTGTAGGTTCACCACTTACCAGGCGCCGCACTCTCTCACCTTCAGGTACCGGAACCTTCAACGGACCTGGAAATCTTCAGTCGGATGCCGGACACGGCAGTCCCCTCTCGGAGCTGACGACGGATGAACTGGGGAGAAAGTAAACTAACTTAAGGGGGGGTATCAACCCTTCTTCCACTGGAAAAGGGGATACCCCAGGGGTGGCGGCGACCTTCACCGGTTGGGTGTAAGGTCATCACTGGCACAAAGCCTCAGCCACCCAAATTTCACACACTTGCACTCTCGCGTGTAGTGTGATAAAGGGGTTCTCACGTTCGTGAGCAAACCCCTATTCCGGCGCGTGGGGGACAGACAAAGGGACAAACGTACACAGATGCTACTCACCGTTGTCAGTCTTGCGCTGCGATCTTCCTCTCCACTTACAGGTTCCTGTAAGGAGGCAAACAAACAGCCATGCAGAGCCTAACTCTAACCTAGTGTAACACCCCTATACCAACTATAACAGCAGAGCCCTCAAACTAACTCTGTGGGTGTGGTGCAACAGAACTAGACACAAACTTAACAAATTTGGCCCTGCACGGAAACACACATATCAAATCACAATCACAGTGCAAGCAACTACCACAGTGCTGTCCCTTTTATCACTTATATACCTTCTCTCTGAGGAGGGGGTGCCATACAGCTCACCCACCTCCCGTACACTGGCTTATGTGGGGCTCAGGCCAAGCGGGCCTGCCTACCTGTATCCACTGGGATGGCCTGGGCCTAGTGACCAGCACCACCCTTACTCACCTGGGGGAACCACTTATTTACTGGGCCTAACGCCCCCTGACTGCACACAGGCCGGAGGCCAGACTTTATCCCACGGGCCTAGCGCCCGCCTAACTTGGTGCCATTGGATGACCTGGGCCTAATGCCCAAGGTCACCTTATAACCCTAAACTGACAAAATGCACTAGGGCCTAATGCCCTCTAATGCCCCACAGGCCTATTGCCTGAACTGCCCCTCAGGCCTAATGCCCGCCTACTGTGCAAATAGCGTGGCTTGGGCCTAACGCCCAAACCACCAAGTCAGGGGGGTGACACTCCTACCTGCGCCACAGGCCTAGTGCCTGAAGTGTGCCCCGGGCCTAATGCCCGATCCCTGATGGTCTAGGGAGGAAAGGGGGGTGAGAGTAGCCTCACTGAGGCCTCACCTGCTCTGGGGGTCTCCGGCGCCCTCTTCTGCCGCTGACCCATCCTGGCCAGCGGCGTCGCCTCCGCTTTTCCGCGTCAGCCGCCGCTGGACATCTTCTTCCAGGAGCCTGGCGTCTTCCGGCCTCTTCAGCGGCCACCGGAGCTCTTCTCCACGTGTCCGACATCTTCTCCCTCCGTCCGGCTCTTCGGCGCTCTCCTGCGTGGTCTTCTGTCTTCCGCTCTCCTCAGCGGCGGCTTCTTTCTCCCGCCCGGCGTCTGGCGGGGCCTATGACGCAGTGAGCGCCGATTGGCTCGCCGCGCCCATCTCCGAGTGCCCGGTGCCCCGCGAGCCGGATTTGAAATCCCGCGGACGGCGCTTTTAATTGGGGCCTAGAATGGCACCAAGTTTAAAGCGCCGCTGTCGCGACGCCGCTGACAGTCTGGTGCAGGGAAATGTCTGATCCCTGCACCAGACACCCGCCGCTGCCGCACACTGACAGGCGCTGGGGACAGACACACTGTCCCAGCACTGTCATACATGTTTTCCCGCAGGGGACACAGATCCCCTGCATGCTGCTGCTGGGATGTGTCCTGGGGTACAGGGCACATCTCCACATTGGAGCCAGTGGATGTTTCCTTAGACGCAGCATCAGTGGCCCAGGCAGCTTGAAAACACCGGCCATCACTGTCTGACTGGGGTATGAAGGATCCAATTGGGAATGCAGTGGTAAGAGTCCATGTTTAGAGGCTTAAGCTAAACATTAGTGCGTGAACTGGGCCCTTTAAAAATTTAAATATAGGGTAATATGATTCCTATATACAAATGTATAGAGACAAATGCATTATATGGCATGCTGGTGTTGTTTTGCCAAAGTAGGAGAGTTTAGAGAGATATTTGTCAAACCTATATAATAAATTTGATTGTGACTTTCTAACTAATAGTGAAATAATGGAAGACTATATATAGTAAATACTGCAAGTGCATGCATGATAATGTATCTGTCACGATCCGGGTAACTGGACACCATTATCTACCTTTCAGGTGTCTCCTGAGGCTGGCTCAGCGTTCCAGGGCCGGGTCTCAGTCGTGCTTCTGATATCCTCACTCCACATCTCCTCCCTGTCATTCTGCAGGCGCTGTCACAGTGATCTCATAAAGTTAAGAATGGCGTCTCCTGCCCTCCGCAGTCTCCGCCGCCATTCCTGCGCTTCCAATGTATAATAAAGCTGCATGGCATCTCCTGCCCGCTGCGGCCTCCGCCGCCATCTCTGTGGTTCAAGTGTACAAATAAGTCTGCTTGGCGTCTCCTGCCCGCTGCAGCCTCCGCCACCATCTCTGTAATTCAAGCGTGCAAGTTGGCGTCTCCTGCCCTCCGCGGCCTCCGCCGCCATTACTGTTGATTCCTCACATGGTTTCACAAACTGACTTTCCCTCCAAATGCTAGTATGGGCGCAGCCATGTTGGTTTCAGTCACATGACATTACTTCCACCAATCCGCTGTGCTGCTGAACTCTGCTTAATTGATCAGCCAATGCCTGCCCTGCTGCAGGTATAAATGTCCTGTTCCTGAACCAGGAAATTGTCAGTGCTTTGGTTGTCAACCCAGTGATACCAGTCTCCCTGCTTTGTGGTTGTTTGCTTCCTTCAGGTATTCCAGCTCCTGTCTTCAACTCCACTAGAGACCCACACCAGTTTAACACCCAGCGGTGCAGCCTGACTCTGCAGTGTTCCAACATTGCTCCCTGCGACTGACAGTGTCTAACACCGGCTTCCAGCATCCAGCTTCCAGCGGTGTTCTGTTACCAGATACTATCGGTGCTCCGCCGTCGAATACCAGATACCATCGGTGCTCCGCCATCGAATACCAGATACCATCGGTGCTCCACCATCGAATACCAGATACCATCGGTGCTCCGCCATCAAATACCAGATATCATCGGCGCTCTGCCATCGACTCTCCAATTCCAGCGATCTCCAGCATCACCAGTGCTACATGCTATTCTCCAGCTACATTGGTGCATCAAGCACTCCACTGTGTTCATCGTTCAGTCCGGTTCCATCCGGCCTATCCAGCAGCTCTCTCATACTCAAGCCAATACATCCAGCTTCCAGTGAAACACCTGCTGGTCAGTTTCTGTTTCCATTCCACTACTCAGTGGTTGGGTGCAGGTTAAGGACATTCCATCTCCTGGTCTGCCAAGACTGATCCCTGATATTACCGCACCCAGAGGCATCCTCATCACTGCTGTATTTAACAGGAACTGTGTACTGTCTTTCATTTACCATATCTGATACCGCTGCTGATGTACCATCTGAACTGTGCATGAATAAAAACCCATTTAACCATGGGCCTAATTCTCAGTTGATCGCAGCATCAAATTTGTTAGCAGTTAGACAAAACCATGTGCACTGCAGGGGGACAGATATAACATGTGCAGAGAGAGTTAGATTTGGGTGTGGTGTGTTCAATCTGCAATCTAAATTGCAGTGTAAAAATAAAGCAGCCAGTATTTACCCTGTAAAGCAAATATGAGATCCTAATTGCGCTTATACTTAGGTGGCAGCCTTTAGTCACACAGAAAAAACCTTCACCATGGTTTTAATTAAGAATCATGCACCCAAAATTAGTGAGACCAGGTGGCGCAACCTTATCACAACAGAAATTGAGTGGTCAAAAATGGCTTACACAATTGATATAGTGGAATGATTCCAGCTCCAAATCGATTAACAATATGCTAAAAAAATAACAGAAAATACAACACATAGTGTATTCCGCTTGAATGAAAGTGTGATTTTATTAATCAATGGTCCTACTCACATGGTACAGCTGATAAATTTGCATGTAGTAAGTAGAATCTCATTCTGGCTGGCTTTACTACATAAATGTGTTAACCATACCGTTCCCATAAGGAGCTTGAATAGAGAATAATAATAGTACAATATCGTCTGTGTATTTGATTTAAAATAAATTTAATACAAGACACACTCACAAACAAAGGTTAAAAAACAGCACATATCAGAAGGCATCCAGGAAACTGCAGCGGACAGTGTAGAGATAATGTCACCCAAAGTCCCGGTTACTAAAGGTGTCCCAAAACTGCCGAGTACGTCCTCCGGATCCTCCGTTGATGCCGCACAGATAAGTCCCCCAGGCTTAAGCGCTTTCGGATCGTCTATCCTTCTTCAGAAGCGTGAGGGACAACACAACTTAGCAACCTTAAATAGCACACTAATTGAAAGAATGGAAACAGCTGTTGGAATCACTGGCGTCCTCCCGGCCGTCACATACACGTCACCGGAAGTGACGTTTGCGCTTCACTTCAAAATCCCGGAAGTCGCATTACCGGAAGTGACGTCTGCTTGTCACGACTAGCGTGACTTGCGTTCCATTCCCCGTTTTCAATAACAACTGATCGGCAACATGTTTAGAATCCATATCTCAAAAATAAGAAATCACATATTATGTTCTTATAAGGCAACATATAAACATATATAAAATATTTAATGGAGATGACGTAAATCTTGAAACAAAATTAATTAGAAAAAAGAGATGAGGTAGATTTTAAGACAAAGTTAATAACTCATTACACATAAAAGGAGACCCACTAAATTGTTATTAAAAAAAGGTTTAAAAGTTCAAGGTGATGTATAATTTCATAATTGTATTAAAATTATAAAAAATTATTAAAAAATTATAAAAACCACTTCAATTCAAAATCACCATTGAGGCCCAAAGGTACTAGAGTTTTTAATTTATAAATCCACTTCATCTCTGTTTTGGATAAAGTGACTTCAGTTTCTTTATTTCGTGGGGTTGGTTTAATAGTTTGGATACCCCAAAAGGACTTGAAATGACAAGGTTTACATGCATGCTTGATTTTGAAGTGTTTGGAAACTGTATGGGTTTCTAAACCTTTTTTCACATTATAAATGTGTTCAGATAATCTCGTTTTGAGGTTCCTTCAAGTCTTTCCAATATAAATTAGACCACAGTCACACTCCAGTGCATAGACAACGTTCCTAGAATTACATGTAATAAAGTCCTTAATGGGGTATGTAATACCCCCTACTGTAAACTCTTTAATCTTACTTGTACCTTTTGTACATTTGCACATAGCACAGATGCCACATCTATAAAATCCTTGGCTTCTAATGCTACTTCTCTTAGGGGCCTCCATTGAACTCCGTACTAAACTATCTGTAATGGATTTCGATCTCCTATATATAAAACCTGGCTTCACTGGTAATAATGGACCTAAAACAGGATCTTTTGTCAGTACCATCCAATGTTTCTTCATAATAAATTCAATTTCTTTATATTGAGAGTTAAAATTTGAAATAAAAGACCACTGGGAAACATTCTCCTTGGGTTTCTTGCTGACATCACAAGCATTAGCTAGACGGGATACCGTATAGTCAATTCTTAAGAGTTAAACGTAATTGTACTGACCCGACTATTTGTGAAACACAGACTAGAGAATTATGTGACCGATTCGTTGAGAAGGGGTACAGTGTGGAAGCATTAATCAAAGCTGAGGAAAAAACTAAAGCTATAAATAGGGAAGATTTACTAAATGGGAACAATTGCAAGAAACCCAAAGAGAATGTTTCCCAGTGGTCTTTTATTTCACATTTTAACTCTCAATATAAAGAAATTGAATTTATTATGAAGAAACACATTTATGAAGTAAAGCCAGCCAGAATGAGATTCTACTTACTACATGCAAATTTATCAGCTGTACCATGTGAGTGGGACCATTGATTAATAAAATCACACTTTCATTCAAGCGGAATACACTATGTGTTGTATTTTTCTGTTATTTTTTTTAGCATATTGTTAATCGATTTGGAGCTGGAATCATTCCACTATATCAATTGTGTAAGCCATTTTTGACCACTCAATTTCTGTTGTGATAAGGTTGCGCCACCTGGTCTCACTAATTTTGCGTGCAGTATTTACCCTGCACAGAAACAAAATAACTCACCCAAATCTAACTCTCTCTGCACATGTTATATCTGCCTCCCCTGCAGTGCACATGGTTTTGCCCAACTGCTAACAAAGTTCCTGCTGCGATCAACTCAGAATTACCCCCCATATTCCAATTTTCGTGGTCACGCCTTCGGGCTTGGGTACTGCATGTCTATAACTCCCATACTACCTCCCAGGTTCAACTACACCTCAGGCCCTACAACTGAGGCTTCCTCCCGTCAGCACCAGCCCTCAGTTGTGACAGTATCAGATTTACAACAGCAATGCACTGTAGAAAATACACCATAGTCCTGTGCAGTATAATGTAACACCCTTTATACTAGATTTACTATGCATCACTTCACAATGGGGGTCATTCCGAGTTGATCGCTCGCTGCCGTTGTTCGCAGCGCAGCGATCAGGCTAAAAAAAGGCATTTATGCGTATGACCCGCAATGCACACGTGCGATGTACAGGTACAAAGCTCTTTGTGGTTGTGCTCAGGTTCTAGCAAAGTTTTCAGTCGCACTGATGGCCACAAGAAGATTGACAGGAAGGGGGCGATTCTGGGTGTCAACTGACCGTTTTCAGGGAGTGTTTGTAAAAACGCAGGCGTGTCTGAAAAAATGCAGGCGTGGCTGGGCGTTCGCTGGGAGGGTGTATGACGTCAAATCCGGACACGAATAGGCTGAAAGTGATCGCAAGCGCTGAGTAGGTTCAGAGCTACTCAGAAACTGCACAAACTGTTTTTGCAGAGCTCGGCTGCACAGGCGTTCTCACTTCTACTAAGCTAAGATACACTCAACAGTGTACTGCGGCATAACGTTTGCACGGCTGCTAAAACTAGCCAGCGAGCGATCAACTCGGAATGAAGGTCAATATTACTAGCATTAATGAGTGGAGTTAATCAAGATATCACAGCACTCCTCTATGACATATATTATGCTAAAAAGTTCTGGGGAGGTACATTATACCATTAGTTAATATGACTTAATAAAAACCAATACAATCTATTTGAATACTTCCCTCTGGCTTTCTTTTGGACCTTAATTCTCATGTTGTTCTTTGCTTTGCATTTATACCTCCTTTGAGTTTGCATTTAGATCTGTAAGTGTCTAGTTGGCTGGGGAATGGATAAAACATTAGAACTTGTATTTTAATGCAAGCTTTGCAAAGTACAGCGTGATTTATTGTTACTTGTATCCAAAAGATTGCTGTAACATAAGTGCACACAATAGAAATGTGTCTTAAGAACAAACGCACCGTGTAAATGTTCAGCCATCTGAAATGTTTAAAATTTGTTTGAAAATAAAACCACAGTGGACAGAGTGTTTACACAGAGCTGTGTTGCATACTATACTGACAGCAGCATTCTGTCTGCCGGAATCTTGGCAGCGAGTCCCCTCGCCGGCACGCTGTGGTCGCCACGCATTGGGCCTAGTGTCTTGCTTAGCTTGCCATAGGTTCTATTCCCACTCAGTTGGTGGCGTGGACCCACCACCTGAGTGGGAATACCAGGTGGGTGCCAAGATTTCTGCTGTCGGTAAAATGCCAGCAGATGGAATTCCAGCGTCGGTCTCCTGAACACCAGGATCCCGACAGCCGGTATATTGACTGCATCCCGTGTTGCATACCATATGTTTTAGAAGTCTGGAGAAGAGATTTCTGAAAAATACAACCTACTGTACAGTACATGGCAGCACCTACTAAGGGATTGCACTGAAACGGAGAAACCACCTGCAGCCTATAGTGAGGATACATATGTCTGATAGTGGCACTAACAGAACAGTATTTTACTCTGAAGGAATTGCTGATGAATCGTGACAGTATCTTTCTAGTCAGAGAATCTCTACTTGGCCTCCGGAGATGGGATCGTCTGGGCGTGCATATCTCTCCAGCATGCTGTGTCATCTCACATCAATTCCTGCACATTATTATTTAATAAGTTCCTATCCTGGGAACAGCTCAGCAGAATAGGATTTTTGTGAGCAAGCAAAAACTAAATAAAATAAGTTACCGACTGAAATAAACACTTGTACTATTGAATGTGAATCTCAGTATTGTGTTTGTAATTACGTTTTATAAATCATGGAATTTAATCTTGCCACAGATGGTGGTTGTTATGCTAGGTACACACTTGTAGATATACCTGCAGATCAATTGATCTGCAGATATATCTATAAACGGACCAGGCAGTGTGTTGTGCATACACACTGCCCGATTTGTTGGGACTGACGTCACGAACTGGGAGGGCGGTGCACACCCAGTTCAGCTGTCAATCACTGCTGACTGCTGCAGCTTCTGTACGAGTGGTTGGCTGACCACCTGTATATACTCAGCGATGCACTAATATATCGGTAGATATATTGGTCATCGGCTGTGCTGCACGGTCGACGCAATAGATCTGTGAATGACGGTGTTCACAGACATATCATTTGTACACACTGGCTGATGAACTTGAGATATATTGGGCGTTCTATAGGACGAATAAAGAAAATATCCAGAGACAATCTGCGCAATCTGATCTATGGTGCAGCTACAATCTAAATCCAGTAGTGCTTTCCCCACTGCACTATAGGTGATTACTAGCTCTCTTATGAAGGGGACACAAGCTTGTTACAGATCACCTGCAAAGAAATAAGTTGGAACATTACCAGACAATTGTGAATTTAATATATCCTCCAATACGGTATTGTTCCTTTTCTATTTTTGTGGTGAGGTAAATAGTGTACTGGTTTATCTGTGGAGCGCTTGTAATCTATCTCTCAAATCTTTTCGTTCTATAGAATGGCCAATATATCGGCCAGTGTGTACGCACCATTAGAGTCTTGTTTCTTAATTATATGTTTACAATATATGAATATATAAATACATTTACTGTATATTATTGTATTGTAATATTTTACTGTTTTACTAAAATATCCGTTGTAGGAGTAAGTCAGTGTTACCTGGAAGAAATCCAAGAAACTATTATCAGGGACTAAAGCGGATTACAGACCTGGAAATTGTTTTTTCGAGTCAATTTTACAATCAATGACAGCTGTGGAAAAGCTGTTTTATAATAGGCTATTAGACCTGAGCCAGATACATGCAACCATCAAAATAGTGGCATTTAGACTGTTAGATGTAATCAATTAATATAAGAAATTCTATCAGGGGCCCAAAATAGTCTTGATATGACTTTGGGGAGGTGTTATGTTGGCAGATCTTATTGTATTTCCAATATGGAACTCCTTTGCTGTGAAGTCATTTATCTGGTACTTTAGGGATAATCACATTCCAATTTTAATATAAGTAAGTTAATATAGTACAGATACAAATCATACAGTTGTGTCCCTCCCTCATCATTGCCGCAGTGTGTTTGCACATGCGCACACATCGCGGCAGAGACTACATCAAATAGTCACATCCGCATAATGCATTTCCTATTCACACATGCCAGTTCACAAGCATGCTAATCACAGCAAACCAGTCACGCCCGCAAACAGTTGTGGGAGTGATGAGGCTGGACATATCCAGTGTCGGACGGGGGCATGAAGAGCCCACCGGGGAAATGCAGTTATAGGGGCCCATGCTTAAGGGTGTGGCCAGGCTCCACTGGGCCGTGGCCAGCCACCACAGAGGTTTGGCTAACCATTACAGAGTACATGTTGTGTGCCCAGAGGCGGAATGGCCATAGGGCTTACAGGGAAGATTCCCGGTGGGCCGACGCACCCGTGGGGCCTGTTTTGTTTGAGGACATGCGGTCCTATTTATAGACATAATGAATAAGATGCAAAATAATTTGCATATATGAAAATGACTTTGCCACTTATCCTGTGATTGCAGATGATCTAGTGCACAGGTTCTCAAACTCGGTCCTCAGAACCCCACACAGTGCATGTTTTGTAGGTCTCCTCACAGAATCACAAGTGACATAATTAGCTCCACCTGTGGACCTTTTAAAATGTGTCAGTGAGTAATTAATACACCTGTGCACCTGCTGGGTTACCTGCAAAATATGCACTGTGTGGGGTCCTGAGGACCGAGTTTGAGAACCACTAATCTAGTGTATGCTCTGTCTGCTTGCTTAGCAGACATATAAGATTGAATGAATAGTGACTGGGACACGGTTGGTGTAATAAGCAAGAAAATATATCATTCTAAAGAATTATATAGTTTCCTAAATTCTGAAGATGTATCATATAATGTGCTCATAATGTTTAATTTTATTTATTTTTAACTTCCCCCTTGATGCTGGACATGCTGGACATGCCAACTATCTGGAAAGTGTTGGGGGGAGGGTGCTGCTGCCATGGCCCATGGCTAGACCTTACACCTCTGGTGCTGCACATGTGGGGCCACTAGTACAAATTTTTCCAGGGCCACTTTTTGTTCCCAATCCGCCCCTGTTTGTGCCCCTTGGTAAATATATAATAAACCATATTCTTGTGAAGTATAATGTAACATAAGTATAATGCATAATTCAAGTGCACTAGGATAGAGTCTGAAACCTGATCCCTAGAGGAGGAGGAGGGCCCACAGGCAGTGGGGCCCACCGGTGGTTTCCCCTGTTCCCCTGTGGGCCAGTCCAACCCTGGACATATCTGTACCTTGATTTCAGGGCCGGTTCTAAGAGTTGTGGCGCCCCGGGCAAAATATGGGGGCGTGGCTTCAATTGGGGGCGTGGTCACGACGCTGCAAGAAAATAAATAAATAAATAAAAAGAATACTTACCATCCCCGTTCCTGATCCAGACCCCCTCCACCGGCGGCACCGCTCTTCTCCCCTCTCTCTTCTCTTCGATCTATGGGAGAGACGTTATTACGTCTCTCCCATAGAACAGCATAGACACTAGAGGTCAATTATGACCCCTAGTGTCTGTGCCACTATGCTGTGCAGTGTGCGATGACGTCATCGCGCATCGCACAGCAAAGGTCCTCTACACGAAGGGAAACTAGACCGTAGCGTCTAGTTTCCCTTCATGGAGAGGACCTTTGCTGTGCGGTGCGCGATGACGTCATCGCGCACCGCACAACTAAGGTCCTCTCAATGAAGGGAAACTAGACGCTACGCGTCTGGTTCCCTTCAAAGCGGGGAGGCACAGCAGGGCACTGCGGGGGGCACAGTGGCGGATCTTGCCCTGGTGCGGCGCCCTCCGGATGGCGCCGGCGCCATCCGGAAGGCGGCGCCCCGGGCAAAAGTACCGCTTGCCCGTGGCAAGAACCGCCACTGCTTGATTTCTTCAAGTAGACCGTACATTTTCAGAAAATGCCATTGAAGTTGAGTACAGCTATAAAAGTGTAAACTTTCAGGAAGAATGGTAATATGATTCCTATCTACAAATGTACAGAGAAAATGCATTATATGGCATGCCAGTGTTGTTTTGCTGAAGGAGGGGCATATAGAGAGATATTTGTCAAACCTAAATGTGATCGTGACTTTCCTACTAATGGTGACATAAGGAATATGAAAGTGAAATCTTTGAAAGCTCAGTTAGGAGTGCAGCTTCTTATATTTGCTAAACCTATTGTGCATTGCCAAGCAGAGACTGAAGCCTACTGTACTTTCAGAATGGAAATATTTTAGTGAAACCTAAAAAATCTTTTCAAGTTGAAGAAATGTTGAAGCTTCATGCTGGAACTGTTTTTATTTGATAAATGACAAAATAAAGGAGAATAAGTAAAAGCAATTTAAGGCTTCCCTCTGTCTTTAGTGAGGCCGGTGGGTAGAATGGGTGAGGTCATGCAGAACAAAGGGAAAATGGACATCTACGGTATTACAGTTTATATTTTTCTACACAGATAGATGATTCTACTGATATAATGGATGCATCTGTGCTCATAAGACTGATATTCCCTGATCTGAGTTATAAGAGTGAATTTTTAACTATGATCACTGTGAAAGGGAAACCTTGAGGTACTTATTAATTGTTTGTTAGTTTTGCTATGGAAACTATTCCTCTTCTAAAACTGGTGTGTACCGGTATTACCCATTCGCCACCAGCCACCGTGTAGTTGGTAAGAACAATGGGTTTCTTGCACTATGCCAAAAAAAAAGATCATTCTGTTTTTGCAGAAATCCGTTATGTTAAACATAAGAATCCGGTTTTCTAAAGTTATAAATATGACATATGTTAAGGACATCACTGCTAAGAGAGTTAACTAAGGGGGTAATTTCAAGTTGATCGCAGCAGGAATTTTGTTAGCAGTTGGGCAAAACCATGTGCACTGCAGGGGAGGCAGATATAACATGTGCAGAGAGAGTTACATTTGGGTGGGTAATTTTATTTCTGTGCAGGGTAAATACTGGCTGTTTTATTTTTACACTGCAAATTAGATTGCAGATTGAACACACCACACCAAAACCTAACTCTCTCTGCACATGTTAAATCTGCCTCCCCTGCCTCCCTCTACCACTACGATGACCCCATGCATTGTCCGGGAACTTGCACTTATTCTATGTCTCCTTGATATTGCTGTTATATGCTGATTGTTATAGGAGTGAGGGAGGGTATCTCCCCACACCATGACCCCATGTGTTGCCTATCTAGGCAACCTTGTTTGGCATCCTTGTGGTGCCTACTATGTTTTCTTCCTTTACTATTTCTCCCCTTCTTCCTGTCTTTCCAAGTTTTGGTACACATGTATTCTCGTATGTCTCGTTATAAAGTTTATGTTTATAGATTGATTTTAGCATTGTTGTCTGAGATGCCTAATGGTTAAAGTTCTCTCCTTGAATGTGAAAGGGCTGAATTCACCCAACAAACGGCGACTAGCCCTAAACCACTTCGCAAAATGTAAAGCACACATAGTGGCCTTACAAGAGACCCACTTCATGTCTATTTCACCACCCTCCCTTAAGGACAACAAATTCCCCACCTGTTATATGTCCAACGGTCCTAAGAAAAAAGCAGGGGTTGCTTTTTTATTTTCTAGTACATGCGATTTCTCTCTAGATACCTCATCCTGACAGGTAAACTGGAGGACAAGCCAGTCACTATAGCCACGCTGTATGTACCTAATACCAAACAAATACCCTTCTTTAGGAAATTCTTTAAAACCCTTCAGATGCACCTATCGGGTGCTTTGTTATTGCTGGGGGATTTTAACATGGTCCCTGACCCCACGGTAGATAGATCCTTGACCCGTCCTGCCTCCAGTGCAAGCTCGCTCCGAGATAACTCCCATTCCTTCTGGAATATTTTACACGAGTATGACCTCTACGATGTCTGGAGGGCCAAAAATCCGGCCTGTAGGGATTACTCGTTTTTCTCCCCGGTACATGGTTCTTTCTCTAGGATCGACCTAGCAGTATCGGATAAGTGGACCCTTCAACAGGTATCGAAGGCTTCTATCCTGCCATGGTCCGATCATTCTGCCCTCTCTATCCATTGGAACCTCCGACGCACTAAGACCTCACCTACCCTATGGCGTCTTGGAGACTATCTCCTCACAAATGCGGACACTAAACGATCTATTACGCAGGCCCTTTCCCTATATATCGAAACCAATATCCCGGCCGACACGTCCATATTTACGCACTGGTGTGCCCTTAAAGCGGTGGTTAGGGGACCAGCAATCCAGGCAGCTGCCTATATCCGTAGAACCTCCCGTGAACAACAGATAGAACTCGAAACCCGCCTTAAAGATTTAGAAAACCAACTTAAGGCGAACCCATCTAATAAGAAAATATATCGTGACCTAATTCGGGTCAGAGATGAGATAAATAAATTGGCCCTAACTGAGGTTCACAAAAATCTTTTCCGATTGCGACAAAGGTTCTATATGCAAGGGGATAGGGCTGGTAGAATGCTTGCCTGCAAGTTGAGGGGGAAGACCGCTAAGGAGAGGGTGAAGTCCATTATTAATTTAAATAACATCAAAATAACAGACCCGTCTGCAATTGCTGATGCCTTTGCCACATACTACTCCACCCTCTACAACTTGAAAGACGACGCATCTATCCCACAACCCACACCAGCTAATATTGCGGCCTTATTGAAGGATATGCATCTCCCCTCCCTTGACCCAGCCACCCTGCAGGCTTTATACCGACCCTGGTCCCGTACAGAAATTAATCAAGTGATTGACTCACTCCCGTTAGATAAAGCGCCAGGCCCTGACGGGTTCATAAATAAATTTTATAAATGCTACAAAGACTCCCTTACCCCTATTCTAGACACAGTCTATAATCATGCCTCTTCTGTCGGGAGCTTCCCGGTAGAAATGTTGGAGGCTCGTGTAGTTGCCTTTCCCAAACCAGGGAAGAACCCCGCTATGATGCCTAACTATCGCCCCATAGCTCTACTAAATACAGATTTAAAAATGTATGCAAAACTAGTAGCCAACAGACTCAACCCTCTCCTCCCCTCTCTCGTCCATAGTGATCAGGTGGGATTTGTCCCTGGCAGACAATCCCCCGATAATACTAGACGAGTAATAAATGTGATGGACGCCTTCACTACTTCAGACGCTCCTTTGTTGTTGCTTTCGCTGGACGCGGAGAAGGCGTTCGATCGCCTCCATTGGGGATATCTTCAGGCGGTACTCTGTAAGTTTGGACTTACTGGCAGAGTACTCACCTCCATTTTAGCTTTATACTCTAATCCCTCGGCAAGAGTGTGTGTGAATGGACTTCTCTCTCCTTCCTTTTGGATCACGAATGGCACACGTTAAGGGTGCCCCCTATCCCCGCTAGTGTTTGCTCTGGCAATAGAGCCTCTAGCTGAGAAAATCAGATCTTTGACCCTAATTAAAGGCGTAGATTATTCAGGACAGTCACATAAGATATGTCTCTTCGTGGACGATGTCCTCTTGACACTCACTAATCCCGCTATTTCCCTGCGAGCTTTACACACACTCTTGACTGAATATTCTGCGGTGTCTTATTACAAACTTAATAATACCAAAACGGAGGCACTCCCTGTTAACTTTCCACCCCCCCTCTTATCCGCGTTGAAAGCTACTTATATGTATTCCTAGCAGGATAGAAGCCTCAAATATCTGGGGATTCATATTACCCAGAAGATAGACAATTTGATCTCTGCAAACTATCCTCCGCTATTACGTAAATTTACCAATCTGGTCTCCGACTGGATGATGCAACATGTTTCATGGTTAGGGCGAATAGCTGCACTGAAGATGACGGTTCTCCCCAGGCTTATGTATCTATTTCGGGCCATCCCTATTCTCCTACCTCACTATCTTCTGTCTAAATGTAATGCTATATTCAACTCCTACGTATGGAAAGGTAGGAGACTAGCCAGGAAAATGATGATCCGGCCCAAACGAGAGGGAGGTCTGACATACCCAGATATACACTCCTATCAATTAGCATGCTGACTTGCACAAATAGGAGCTTGGTACTCACATCCCGCGCATAAATCATGGGTTCATATCGAACAAGGGCTCGTTGCCCCATTTCCCCTGACAGATGTTCTGTTGCTCCCGAAGAATGAGGGCAAATTATTAACCGCTAGATCTCTCACTGTCCAATCTACTCGGAAGGCTTGGTTGGAAGTGGTGCTTAGAGGAAACGATATAATCCTCCCCACCCCTGCCCTCTCACTGAGAGGCATAGCTTCCCTAATTCCTGACCTGAGATTCGACTCCTGGATATCCAGGGGAATTCTGTACCTACACGATATAATGGTAGACTATACCCTGCTTTCTATTGCCCAAATACAGGAAAGATTCTCATTGCCGCATGGGGAATTTCATAAATATTTGCAACTTAGACATTGGCTTCACGGGGCTTCCTATTCCCCCCACACTCTATCCCCATTGCCTAAGCTTATCCGGAGTTTCCTTGATACTGGGGAGGGCAGGGGAGGCATCACTAAATGGTATAATTATATTATCAACCCCCAACCACTACGGAAAGCCCCCTTTCAATTGAAATGGGAGACGGACCTTAGATGCCCCGTCTCAGAGGAGGAATGGGAGACGATTTTCCAAACCTGCTGTAAAGTTTCTAAATGTATTTCACATATAGAATTATTTTATAAACTCCTCCATCATTTGTATTTCACCCCATCCCGCTTACATGCGATGCAACCCTCCACATCTAATCTCTGTTGGCGCAACTGTGGTAATGTCGGAACTTTATTACATATTTTCTGGGAGTGCCCAGCGCTTGCCCAGCTTTGGAACTCTGTCTTTCACCTTATAGGCTTGGTGTTAGGCCATCATCTAACTCCACACCCACGACTAGCTCTCCTCCACCTCTATTATGGCGATTTGTCGCCGGGCGATCAATATGTCCTGGGCCATATCCTTATCTCCACCAAACTTCTAATTTCCCGTCAGTGGCGCTCCCCCGGGGTCCCCCATATAACGGCGATATAAATGGCTATACAGTCTCATTGTGAATTTGAAACAGCAGGAGTTGTCTATTCCTCTACCCCATCCTGTCCTCTTCTTCGCTGGTATTCGTGGTCTACCTACAGGCAGATGTCTTACACATTCACGACACATAGAAACTTAGTTTGACAAACTAACACGTAACTGACGTTGGATGGATTTGGCTTCACGTGGTTTTACTGTTTGTTGATTTTCTTAATAATCTATGCGCAATTATGTACTTGTTGAATAGTCCGTGTACCCCCCCCCCCCCAACCCCTTCCCCTCCTTTTTCTATTCTGTACCCCACTCCCATTAGCTCTTGTTCAACTACAAAATAATAAAAATTAATACTGAAGAAAAAAAAAATACTGACAAGGTCAAAATACCAACATTTAAAATACCAACAAGGTCAAAATAACGACATTTAAAATGTCGACAGGTCAAAAAGTCCAGTTCAATTCAGAAAGGAATGGAAAGTATACTGTATTGCTGGGCTGTCTTAGAAATAAAGAAGGTACAGGCATACATTTGACTAAATTTGGCTGGAGTAGAGACAGTTGATAAAGAAGACACATTTGTATATAAGGAAAGAAAAGATAATGACACTCTGAAGTGCTGTTAAAAAAGTTTGAGGAGATACAGTATGTTTACCTGTAAAGAATGTAATAATGGATAGGCATATACTTAATACTACAAACCAAAAGCATGCTGAAAATGTGCAATGATACATGTCCATGTTAAAGCCACTAGCTATAAAATGTGATTATGCCGCCATCACCGATTAACTAATTTGTTTTGTTTATGGTATTCATAATGATGCTGTCCACACAGTTATTAAGAGAAAAGAATTTAACTTAGAAGCTGCCATTCATATCTGCATGATTAATGAACAATCTGAGAAGAGTACAAAGGGGTTATGGAGGGTGGCAGAAGTATGTACTGTAGCATATAGGTGGTAATTCAGAGTTGATCGTAGCAGGAATTTTGTTAGCAATTGGGCAAAACCATGTGCACTGCAGGAGGGGCAGATATAACATGTGCAGAGAGAGTTAGATTTAGGTGGGGTGTGTTCAAACTGAAATCTAAATTGCAGTGTAAAAATAAAGCAGGCAATATTTACTCTGCACAGAAACAAAATAACTCACCCAAATCTAACTCTCTCTGCAAATGTTATATCTGCCCCACCTGCAGTGCACATGGTGTTACCCAACTGATAACAAATTTGGGCTACGATCAGGTCTGAATTACCCCCATATTGCGCAACACCATAATACAGGCAATGCCAAACTGTGGCAAAAATGCCCAGCCTTTAATAAACACTGTGGGGTATTTGCAATTGTGGTCAAATTGCCGAAAATGTCGAAAAACAGGTCATTTTTGACAAAAAACCTGTTGAATTTGATTCGACAATGCAATACAGTACTTTTCGACAAAAAACCTGCCGTTTCATTTTCGACTTTTGGTATTTCGACTTTTTTTCAATTAGACATGTCTGCAATGTGAAAATGTGGCTTTTCAACAAAACTATATTCAATTGAAGAATGTCGATTCGACAACAGTGCTTTTTGACAGTCATTTCGTCAATTTCATTCCGCCTCATTTTCCTGTCGTGATCTAATAAAATGTTTTTAAAACATGAATTTTTTGTGCTTTTTTTATTGCTAATAGCATATCTATTTATATCAGAAGGGATTATCTACTTGGTTTGTCCTTAGAAGCCACAAGTATTATTTAATCGATTTTTTAAAAGAATATTATTATTTTTTTACTAACTACAATAACATGGAGAGATCAGTGCATGTTTTTAGGTTGGAAGGGGTGTGAAAGTGTTAAAATTCCTGGAAAAAAATATGTGGGGTCCCCCCTCCTAAGCATAACCAGCCTCGGGCTCTTTGAGCCGGTCCTGGTTGTAAAAATACGGGGGGGGGGGGAAATGACAGGGGTTCCCCCATATTTTAACAACCAGCACCGGGCTCTGTGTCCGGTCCTGGTGCAAAAAATACGGGGGACCAAAGACGTTGGAGTTCCCCCGTATTTTTCACACCAGCACCGGGCTCCACTAGTCAGAGAGATAATGCCACAGCCGGGGGACACTTTTATATAGGTCCCTGCGGCCGTGGCATTAAATCTCCAACTAGTCACCCCTGGCCGGGGTACCCTGGAGGAGTGGGGACCCCTTAAATCAAGGCGTCCCCTCCTCCAGCCACCCAAGGGCCAGGGGTGAAGCCCGAGGCTGTCCCCCCCCATCCAAGGGCGGCGGATGGGGGGCTGATAGCCATGTGTAAAAAAAAAAGATATTGTTTTTTGTAGCAGAACTACAAGTCCCAGCAAGCCTTCCCCGCAAGCTGGTACTTGGAGAACCACAAGTACCAGCATGCGGGGGGGGGGACGGGCCCCATGGGTCATGCAGCTGGCCGATGGTGTCGCAGATTATTCGATTCTGCGTCCTAGGATGCAGCTTGGATCACTAACATATGCAGGAGGCATGACTACTTCTTCTGCATTAACATATAAGTGCTATTGCTGTTTCTTCCATGCAAGCAGCAATGATAGCAACTCTGTCCACATCTGAATCAGGTCCACTGAGTGCCCACAAGTGGAAGATGAATATTATGTAATGACTGTACAAATACTATCTAACCAAATGGATGAGCTACAGTGTGAAACCTTGGCAAATGATCTGTGCAGCCGTCTCAAATCATACTACATGGGTGGCCCCAGTCCTCTAGGGAGATCTCCAAGGATATGCACCTTTTTTGCCATGAGAGAGGAACACACACTGTCTGATGGAGTCATCCTGAGCAGTCAAGGATTCATAATACCGTACACCCCGCAGAAGTACTATACAAAGCAGTTCCTCCAGGGCAACCAGGGCCTTTAAGCCAGGGATGGGGAACCTTCGGTCCTCCAGCTGCTGTTGAACTACACATCCCAGCATGCCTTGCAACAGTTTTAGCATGGCCAAATAGCAAAACTGTAGCAAGGCATGCTGGTATGTGTAGTTCAACAACAGCTGGAGGGCCGAAGGTTCCCCATCCCTGCTTTAAGCCATCAAGCATAGGGACAGAGAATTGCTACTGTATATTCGTTCTTCCATGTTCTGTGACAGTGAGAGACAAGTCTCCATATGTGGTTGCTACAGTGCTCTCAAAGCACATTAGCCGAAGGAACCTCTGCACCTACACAAGGTCTCTGACTTGCCCTGGCCTGTCACTGCTGCAGATGTCTTTGAATCGAGTGGAAACAAACATCTAGTCTTGGTGGCCTACTATTCAGGGTGGTTTGAGATTACCTGCTTAATCTCACCACTACTGTTGTTGCCAAATTCTTGCTACACATGGCATCCCACAATAACTCATCACAGACAGCATCATGCAGTTTACGAGTAGAGAGTTCAAAGTGTTTACAAATACCTTGGACTTTGCACAAACCACCAGCAGTCCCCACCATCCACAATCCAATGGGCTAGCTGAAAGAACTGTCTGCTCAGCCAAACACCTGTTGGACAATGCACATGTGATAACACCAATATCTTTTCAGCATTGCTTAACTTAAAAAAACACATCACGGATAATCTACCATTACT
This sequence comes from Pseudophryne corroboree, assembly GCF_028390025.1. Classification (NCBI taxonomy): domain Eukaryota; kingdom Metazoa; phylum Chordata; class Amphibia; order Anura; family Myobatrachidae; genus Pseudophryne; species Pseudophryne corroboree. The sequence continues at coordinate 488,272,067 of NC_086449.1, read as the reverse complement.
TGCCTAGTGGTTATTGTTGCGCTGCACCAGGACTTTCATTCCTGTCACAAAGCAACAACTGCAACAGCAAGTACTGTACATACACAAGTATAAGCAGTACTTTCCTCAAAGTGCCCGTTTAACAAAAGAAGTTATGACCAAACAGCACATCATCTTCCACATCTAATGTCAGGTCAAGCTGTCCAAATGTAAGCTCCTTGTAGATATGATAGACCTGCTAACATCTTCCAAGAAGCTGCTCATCCCAACAGTTACGTTATACAAGCTGAGGGTGCCAGCTATGAGCGTAACCATTGCCACATGCTGACTGTGCCTGAGGAAGTTCCTCCTGCCACCAACCCCCATATGGTTGACCCAGAACTCATTCTCACCTCACAGGATAGAAAAATGGAAACACAGAAATTGACAGCAGATAAGAACCACTTGGCCCATCAAGTCTGTCCCATTTTTCCCTTTTGGTAAACTCAACCCTATTTGAGCCTTAGTTCCTTTTAAGCATGTTTAAATTGCTGTACTGTCTTAGCCTCTACTACCTCTGATGTGAGGCTATTCCACCTATCTTCTACCCTTTCTGTAAAGTAGTTTTTGCTCAAGTTTTGTTTGAACCTCCCTTCTTCCAGTTTCAGCATGTGTCCTCATGTTCTAATTTTTATTTTCCTTTGAAGAATGTCTCTCTGTACATTGTTAAAACCCTTGATATATTTGAAAGTTTTTATCATGTTCCCCCTTTCCTTTCTTTGCTCAAACTATACATGTTAAGATCTTTTAGCCTTTCCGGGTACGTTTTGTGATGTAGGCCATGCACCATTTAGTTGCCCTTCTTTGTACACTCTCTAATGTATTTATATCCTTCTGGAGGTATGATCTACAGAACTGGACACAGTATTCCAGAAGATGCCATATCAATGACCCATACAGTGGCATTATTACTTCTCTTTTCCTGCTACTGGTTTCTCTCCCTATGCAACCAAGCATCTGACTTGCCATGCTTTGTTACATTACTTGCCTGTCTTTAAGTAATCTGAAATTGTGACACCTAGATCCCTTTCCTCCTCAATAGTTTCCATTATAGTGCAGTTTCTTTTAGACCTAAGTGCATGATTTTTCATTTTTTTGTCTTTAAACTGTAGATGCCACATTCTTGACTATTTCTCTAGTCCACCTAGATCCTCAATCATTTGTTTCATCCCTCCTGGTGTGTCTATCCTATTGCATAAATTTGTGTTATTTGCAAAAAGGCATATTTTCACTTTGATACCATTTGCAATGTCCCTAACAAAGATATTAAAAAGCATTGGTCCAAGTACAAATCCCTGGGGTACACCACTGAAAATCTAAAAGGCCTGTGACCACACCTTCTAACTCAAGACCATTACTTGACTTGCCTGAATGCTCAGATGGGTTTGTTGTATCTCATCAACTTATGACTCTTCTCATCATCATGAGGTCTGGATTGGTTGGGTATCCAAGCCTAACCCAAAACTCCAGGTCTATGTAACTTAGTGGCAGGGTCGTATCTGCCTATTGGCCTGGGTGGCACTTGCCAAGAGTTCCAGGCGAGGGGGAACACCACCCAACAGTGCCATCCGCAGTCAGGGGGTAGTGGGAGCAACACTAGTTTGAAATTGCACAGATTGCAAGCCAATTGCAGCTCGCGGATGGCAGCCATCAGTCAGCGGGTCTATTTGAACTTGGAGGGGGTAGGGCGGCTCTCTATGTGTCTGATGAGGCAGCAAAGGAGGGGCCGCTGGCTCTGAGAAAGTGACTGGGGTGCTCTCTTTTCTCTCTCCCACCAACCTGCTGCCCCTTCTTACCCCTCTACCTCTTTAGACATTATCTAACATTTATATCTTGAAGGGAAGGATGTAAATGTATGACCTGACAGAAGGTGATATCTTTTGCCATGCATTCTGGGAGGTTCTTGTTTCCCTGAAGTCAGTCTAGTTATGTATATGATGCTGAGTAACATTGTTCTGTCTTATTACTGATGTTGTTCCTCCAGTACTTCTATGCCCACATCTACAATGCGAATCACATATTTTGGGGTACAGTTATGATCCCTTCCTCCACTTGCCATAGACATAGAGGAAAATGGAGCTCTGGAATATACAGTACATGCTGTTGCCAAGCCAACTACATACAATACCATTCATGTACTTTTTCACTTGTTGAATGGAATTACAACATGAAAATAAATAGCTTCATGCGAGTCATGCTTATGGCTCACACATGTTAGTTTTAAGAAAGCAATTCTTCTTTCTCCCCAATTAAAATCTGGAAATAATCTTCATAAGAAATGGTACAAATAACTATTACACAGGAGGTAGTACTTTTGTATTTTATTTTGGAACCTATGGCATTTAATTCAAGACTAACATTTCCTGTGTGCATCAATCACTTTTCTCTTCACTGCTCTGCTTTCTTTCCGATTGTTAATGCCTCAATAGTCTGTTTCTACAGCTCCCGAGCTTCCATCAGTATCTGCAGAGACATGCTGTATGGGTCATGTTTATCGGAATGGTAATGTTCTGTCACTGCCTTATAGAAATTGTCACTTCCCTGCACTGAAACATCACTGTGATATACAAATTGTTTCTTTTAAAATCTGTTTTTGGAATTGCTTGTCCATTAAAAAATGTACTCACTCAATGTGGATTGTATGTAAACGTGCTATATAACCATATTTCTTATACTTGTTAGTATATACTGTAAATTCAACTTGTATGTATTTTCAGTAAAAAAAAAAAAATCAATGCTGGCAGCCTTCATTAATATAAACTGGATAAAGAAAAGCTATGAAAAATTCAGTCATTTCTCTCACTACTACAGTGACAAATGGAAGGTTAGAATCGTCTGTAATATAATATGTAGAATATATAAAAAGGAAAGGTGAGGCAAACTGGCTTCATGTGGTACTGCAATTATTTCTTTGTGTCTTGGATTTTTTTCCCCTCTTTTAATTAATACACATCCCTTCTCACAGATACTGTACCTGCTATACTCTCTTTCTCAACATATAATTTGTTCTCTTGTGCTGTACCACCAAATACATCTTTATTCTCAAAAAATATTATAAATATACAGGAGGCAGATGAGGCCAATCTTCACACTGAGAAATAATCTCACTATCTGATGGGGTTATGTTTCCTGTGTGGTCCTGTTCTGCTGTGTTGCTATTACCATCTGCTGCCTATATACTTAGGAAGGTTGGTGGTCAAATATGGCTGGCATCACAATTAGCGTTGGGGGCTACAATCTTACAGATCAGTCCATAGTTCAAATATTGACTGAATGAGTATTATTTAGCATGTCTGCTATTGTTTACTAATGTAGATGGTTGACCAATTCCTGCATTAACCTACCTCCAGTGTGTTCATACATTTTTAGATATATGTTCTGTATTTATGTTCAAGGGTTTCTCTTACTTGATGGTCAATGTATGCAGTATGACAATACATTTCCCATTATGCATTGTTGCAGTGTCTTAATAAAATACTAAAAATAAATAAATGGGGAAGTAGGGAACGCATGGACAACTAATCCACCGCTGCTACTCACAGCCAGTTGGACGACTAAATTATCGGTGTTTGCTGAATAGAGCCCATAGAGAGCTGGTGCTCTTTCAGCCCCCCTCCCTAACTCTCATAACTGTGGGAATCTGGGTAATGAATGAATGGGATCCCCAGAATGGCAACTATTCCATCCTTGTGGTCCTTACATAGTGTAAAAAAAAAGTCCATGAGAACTCTATTAACCAGAAAAAGTAGGCCTAAAAAACACCAACAATGAATATATTTTAATTAAACAAAATGTATGCACTCCCCATTAACCATTCATTTAAAAAACAATCTTCATTTTGATGTTTTTAATTCATCATGGTAAAGCAACAACTGAGTTTTTAACCTAAAAACAAAAATATAAACAATACAAATAGCAATTTTAGACAAAATTAAAGCCTGAAAAAAACAAGCAGCATTTTTATACAACAGAGGTAGCATAGGTCTATCATATACTATCACGGAACTACAGATTCCAGGATAGCCAATTTTCTGGGAATTGTGTAGTGCATCAGGCTGCCCAATGTTGATGTACAGTACTATAATGGCAATGAAAATGCTTCAATTTGTTGTTTTACAGCAACTCTGTAGAAGTGAGAGCTGTCTCCAGGGATGCAGACAGAGAAAATGTGGAGGAAGAGATACACAGTCATAACAAGCAATCAATAATATTTATGTAGCACTGGTATCCCCTAAAGTCTCCTAAATAGCCAATCTCAGCAATGCCTCAGGACTATAGCTGCCATAATTCTAGAACAATTGAAGGTAATGCTCTCTCTTCACTCAGATTATACATTTTATACTATACCATTATAAAAACTAGTATGAACTAGTTCCAGACTTATCCTGTTAATTTCTCTTAATCAGTAGTTATAATTGTGGTACAATAATCATTATAAAAGTTTTTGCAAGGAAATAAGTGACAGTTCTGTGAAAATGGTGACACATAGAGCCCTAATAATTGCAGACACCAATGCAATTGGGACGGACAGTAACCCTGTACAGCAATAACAAATGTCATTCCTGGAACACTTTTCTATAGCAGACATGGTTTATTGGACATGTGTATAGTTCAGTTGAGAAATTCTCATAAACATTATTTTTTTCCAATGAACAGTTGCCTTTCTATATACTCATTTCCAATGTCAGTGAAGGCACATTGTTTATCATCGTATGTCATATAGCAGGTGAATACCTCACGCACATTACATGTTAGATTTGGCAGTGCAGTCAGCCATTTGCAAATTTAGGAAGTAGTAGGATTGTTGTATTGCACAACTACAATACATACACTTCAATTTGGTTCCACAGCAATCACTTTCAGGTGAAAATTTTGGTGAAAATGACTGGTTTTGCCATCTACATATTATTAGTGTTAGGCAGACTGCCACTCATAGACATAGGGGCCGCTTGTTACTCAGCAAAGCAGATTTGACTCTAAGTAGCTTTAACTCAAGAGCTTGGTAAAGTCTAGCTTGAATAGTAAAGGCAAGTGACATAAACTTGGATCATACCAAACATAGAAGGACCACTGTCTTGGACGTGAGTCACCCCATCTGGCGTGCCTTGACCAATTACTAGGAATAACTGACAAACCAAGCGTAAACCCAGTGGGAAACTCATTCAATGTACTGTATACACAGTGCATCCATACACACAGTCATCCATCCATAGTGCCCAGATATTGTCAATCTTTCCTACTTGCCACTGGCTGTAACTCTGGACAATTTATCCCCATAAAAAATATTCATTGCTTATTACAGAAAATGGCAAATACAGTCGCTATAAATTCCATCCCTACTTCTCACAGGAGACAGAGTAGGCAGAAAAAGTTAAGGGCCCAGATAATAATCATACGTATAGCAGAAGACATGGCAGTGACCGTACCCCATGACAATCTCTACAAAGTTAGGCCTCACTTCTTCCTTTAAACATACAATAGAGCAGTGTGATAGCAGGAGAGGTCATCAGAAGAACATAGCTCTTGGCCAAAGGGGATTCTGAGAATGCTCTCATACTGGAACCAAGTTGGGAAATTTCCTAAAACAAGTGAACGGATGTACAATAATAATAACTATTTTATTTATATAGCGCTATATCTCCAACAGGACTCAACCGCTTTGTTGGTGCAGTTATATTTATTTCTTAGCATATTATTAGAATTATTTTATATAGGAATCAGTAAAATACATGCAAGGGATGTAGGGACTGTCAGATTGGAGCAGCAGAATAATGATAGCCTTAGTCTAATATCAGTCTAGCATTTAGAACATATTTCCAGTTTCTCCCATAACTTTCCGAGAGACTGACACATTTTCAGGGAGTCCCCTGCTTTATTACTATCTGTGCTGCAGTGCAGTAGTACTGCTAGTGACTGTGTGGCTTCAGTGTGCACTTTTCCTACAGACCTGGAAGCCATGTGCTCCTTCTGTGCCAGCAATGTGGTGTCTCTCCCTATGTTCATACACTGCACAGATGTACAAGGGTAAATAACACAAGAAAACTTGCATTTACATATTAAAGTTATAGTTTTATTCAAAATCCGTGGTGACCGCTCCACTTTTTCCTTAGAAAGACGCTCACCTACAGTACATTTTTACTTTTTAATCAATATTACTGGTCTGTGTGATCTATGTTGTGACAGGTAAGAAATGGCACGACAGAAAATCCTGCACTTTACCTTCATAATCCCAATATTATGTATGTTTTACTCTCACCATCTATGATGCCAGGATTTACAACATAATCCCAACCACTAATGGCCAGTCCAATTTCCCTGTTATCAGAAAGAATTAAGTCCTTCCATTTGCATGAATGCTGTCATATTTTAACAATACTTTTGAGTTTTGATAATAGTTTTCAAGTTTAGGTATAAAATGTCTGAGACATTCTACCACTGGGAAGAGCTCTATAACCACTGTGGGGCCTATTTATCAATACTGGCCAATAGGAAAGATTTTCCAACTACTTTGTGAGTAAATAAACACAGCAAAAGACAACAAAACATACAAATTTTGTCTTGGTGTTTCGGTCTCACAGGGCCTTTATCAGGAACTGCTCAAAATTCCCAATAAAAGCTGTTAGAATTCATGTCTGTACAAATTGTCCAAATGTGACCCACAGAAAGGATCGGTTCTCGGGTTGCTTCCTCCATATCTCACAGCTCTACTGCGTGGCACTGAGCAAGCCTGCTTGGGAGATAGCATGGTACTCTTACTAACATTTATTTTCCTTGTCTGACTTCATAATTAACTGAGTAGTTGAACTCAACATATTGACACCATCGGACCTCACGACAGGTCCTATATAAATGACTAATAACAGACATTTATATAATCACTCACTCATATGGAGCATGATAGTAAAGTAAAACATCAATTTTTAAACCTAATAAGGTCCCAAGGAGAAATCTAAGTACATGTAGTTACTATCTACCCTATTTCCCTCAAAGGCTGCTTGCTTTCCCCAATCTGGGGGTTATTCAGAGATGGATGGCCATCTTACATACTTTTAAAAAAAAATTATTACCATTGGCAATTAAAGATTTTAAGTCTGTGGACCATTCACAATGTCTCAGGGTCTCAGGAGAACTTTCCCATCAGGAAGGTTCAGCAGAGTCATCAGTTATCGTAGCCCTACTTATGCAAATGTGTTCCTGGGCGGGGTAGTATTCCAGGAGGACTATAACTGGATACTACAAAGAGCCATCAGGCTAGAATTTATTGACAGTGTGCCTAAGTTAATGCTTTGTAAGCCACATACACACTATGCTAAATATAGCTCAGTGTGTACAGGCTTTTATGGGATTGGGAGGTCGACCCGACAAATATTAAACCGCACATGAGGTGCGATCTCCTGATCTGGACCGCTGCATAAACATTATAAGCCGTTTATCGGCTAGCGCTCCTGCAACGGACAAACATGCCATCCTATACTATTGGTTATCGGGCCATGGATTGTATAGGTGTGTACCCAGCTTAACATGAATTTGAAACAAACATATCAATCTGCCATGACCATGCTACATACAGAATGCTTAAATCCTAGAGACAGGATTGAATGCACATTACAAGATAGTTGATGGGGGAGGGGACTATAATATGAAATTGTGACATTGGGTGATGTATTGAAATACCATTTTGACATTTCCAATCACTGGCCTGATATGCAAGAGTCTGAATACTCCATTCTGGTTATATAGACTTCGTTGAGCTCCCTAATTGGCACTTACCTGTGTGACAAGTACCACACATGCCCCTTTATGGAATTTGTAAGTGCTGGTTTGTAATTAAAGTATCAGAGACATTTTCAACTGTAAAACCTCTGGTGTCCTGTATATGGCAACCTTCCTGGGAGTCACTGTTTTACAATTTTGATTCAAACCAAAACAATAATAATAATAATAATTATTAAAAAAATAATACAAAATAATAATAATAATAATTTAGCTATTCTACAGAAAATATAATAACCATCAAACCGTCACAAGCATTACACACTGTTGACATATAAATAGAAACTTTTTCACAGAAAAGAAAAACAAAAAGTCATAGAGCAATTGAAATTTTAATACATTTATTAATATACAAAATGTTGGTTTTACACAAGAGTGTCGGCAAGTGACCCAAAACATGCACACTTGTGTTAGCTCGTCTGGAGGTCGTTGATCAAGGAATAAGGCACAATTCTCATGCTCTCTAGTGTCAATTATAAAGCTGAGCCACAATATGAAGCTTATAGCATCTCTATGAATGCAGATATGGAACCCTGACAAGCAGACACACCTTCTGCTATATAAATTGACACAACACAGAATTATGTCACAGTGATTCTCCCTTGATAAAAGACCATCGCAGCCACCAATAACCTACTAAAGCATATTTTTCTCTCCAGATATCGTCTTATTGTGCTTTGACATTTCATTTGGATAATTTATTTGCACATCTTCAGGTCCCACCAATACACCAAAAGTGGTTGGATTTCTGGGACCGAGGACAAACAGAATGCAGAGAATGCAGGTGCGGTGAGGAACAGGAGTGTGTACACAGCTACCAAACTTGTGCTTTAGTCGGAAGTTTCTAAGAGGAGGGATGACAAAATATAACATACTGGCACAAGGTAAGGATGTCTGCAGTAAGAACAATAGTTCACTATGTCATTTTCACAGCAAAATATATGCATTTAAGTATATGCCTTAAAAATACCATGCACTCCACAGGCTATATCTCTTCTTACACAGTACAACATAACCTTTGCTTTATTTCTTTGTAACATCTAGAAGCATAAAGCATCTAATATTTCTGTATATTTACAAATTGAACAAAATATCTACATATAAAAGCTTACTTAAAATTAAACTTGATGCAAGTTATGAAAATGCAATTTATTGGCAAATGAAACTGAGCATTGCTTCAACCATAGGCTGTTATATAATTTCATATGAAGCTAAACCACAGTATTGGAATAGTTTAGATAATCAAGATAAATATATTTTGTCACGGATGATAGCTATCCGTCTCTACTAAATCTTTGTTAGCAGCGTTCTCTTTTGCAGGATTTTATTCTTGTTTCTTGCGGGAACCTAGGATACATTTCTGACAAGGTGTTGTGCAGATGCTTACCGATAAACCAATCAGCAGCCTTATCTATAAGAGGTGTGAGGGTCACTGCAAGCCGAGTGCGGTCACTATTAGTGCTATGCACTTGCGGCTGTTCATATAAATATCAGTGAACTGTATACCTGCAGCATCTAGGCTATTGCAATTTACAATAGAGAAGATTCTTTTCCATTTGAGTATAATGTTTTTTCATAACTTCTTTATCATTTACAAAATTTACATTTTTGGCAATCGTGATACTGTAGTTCACCAGTATGACTGGGTACTGTGCCAACTTATCCAGCAGAGCAGTGCACCATGGAATGCATATCAAATAAAGGCACTGAACAGTATGCGTGTGGGTTCATGAAGACAATGGGGCATTCCACCGGCCCCTCAGTGACTGTGAAAATACAAATCCCAGAATGCATTGCAAAGCTAATCACTGTGGAACCTAAATAAACTGCTTTTTACACAGAGTACAAATTACAACACAGTACGTGTAACACTTTATATGTTGAGAGGTTATAAAATAATAGGTGCCAAGAGCATATTTTGGATCTGAGTAAGCCTCAGCGAATACATGTGTCATACTAAATTATTTAGCATATATATATATATATATATATATATATATATACTGTATGTAATTTATTTTGTAGTCTTTTAAAAAAGACATGGTATAGTATACAATAAACTCACCAACTTCACCAGCAATGTCCACTTACGTAGACATTGAAGCTCTACACACTGTAACAATAATATAATACTGATGAGGGAAACGGATTCTATACCCAGGCGTCGGACCAAGGACTGCATTACAAAGGAACAAACCATGGCTTACATACATCGCTTGGTATGTGAAATGTTTACCATTTCATGCATTTATAGTTTTCATATAGGAAATAGGATTATGAATCATTTTGCTACATTGTAGATTTAGAGTCAGTTCCTGAACATTGTTAAAAACAATTATGTCCTGAACAAAGAGATGGCAATGTTGTACAATCACACTGACATATACTGTTGTACCATTTACAAGAGATTGTGATCTGAAAGTACTGTTGAATGTATGAATATGCCTCCGCATCCTGTGAATATCCACATAATCACGAATAATAACTGAGTGCATTGAATGGAACGTGGCAGTTTGCAAAAGAGAATATGACCACTTGATGGTGACTAGACAAAGGAATTCATGGCGTTGACTGGAGACGGAGCCTCTGAACTTTCATTGCCTTCTACGGGTTCTTTTTCTTTTTTACCACTGTATTGTCCAATAAAGGAGCCATCTTCATTAAATTGCCCATTTACTCCTTCTCCATAGTCAACTAAACTGTCATCACTGTCTTCTTTTTTCACAGTTCTGTCTGAGGGAGTCCGACTTCCTTTTTTAAGAGGTTTATGATCCTCTGCATCACTGGGAGAGTAGAAAGAGTAACACAAGTTAGAAGGAACGGTTCATTCTGAATCACATGCTGTAATCCACGGCAGATACTAGTATGATTGGTAACAATGGAGTACAGCAGATTTTTGATATTTGTTGCATGTGATACATGTGAAAACATTTGCTGTAGTTCTTAAGAATTTCAGTGTAACAGATGTGTCCTTATTCACCTAGCGTTTTTTCGCTATATGACGAGAGACGCAAGGTGCTTCTTAGACGCAGCGCCCTTGATATATTGTTTCGGACTATTGTACTTTAGCATTTTTTTTCCGCATTGTAGCTGCATACAAACAGGATCGTAAAGCTTACAAGTTATACTTTTCTCGCAATCGCGGCAGTGTAAATTCACTCTACGCTACATGGGGGGAGGGCTCAGTCATATCGGCCCCTGGTATTTTGACTTCTTCTAAGATTAGCGTTCTCGTCGCACTGCTAAGCATGAAAATCCACTAGTGGTGTACAGAATACTTTGTGATTTATCCAGTTATCAGTGCAAAACAGACAAGTTCAGTAAAAAAATAAAAAATACTAAGCGACAGGACGCATGGTGCGGCTTAGTCACATTGGCACAGTTTAGTCACATTGGCGCAGCTTAGTCACATTTTTTGTGGTTTGCCAAATGGATATATTTGGTTTTATTTGAAGCTAGGTTAGTGAGGACACATCTCTATCTAGGTAATGTGGGCTATGAGAAGGAACAATAGGTTTCTCACATTTGTTTTTTTTCAAAAACTAATCATCATAAAAATAAATTATATACCATTTTTAGATTTATAATTATTCTTAGATTTCTTAGATTTCTCCAAAAAAGGGAAAACAGTAGGTAAAATGTCACGCTTTGTAATGCAGGGTTGCAAGCATCCATTCTTACCTTTCAATCAACCTACATTTTCCATTGCAAAAGTAAAGAAAACAAATACAAATCACCCAAAGATTTAAATCAATACCTACTAACTCAATGAACATTAAATTCATTTTTCTTTACAATTTTTCTTGTGTAGTTGTAGGAATAGACTTGGACAATTTCACCTCCGACCACCAGAGGTCACTATTGTACCTAAAACCTTGTTTTACTTTCCTTATGCAATGTGACCAGAGTTGCCTCTTAAGAATCCACCTTGGATTCTGTTTGGCCCTATAAGTAGACACACCCTGATTGAAGCCTTTTCCTAAGTATTTTAATTGCTCAGCTTCTGCTACATGGTCCTGTACCTCTTGGATAGATAGACTACTGCATGTTTGCTTACTACTGACTACCCACTTGTGTGCAAAGCAAACCTGGCTAACATGGGACTATTCAAAACACTGAGGAATTAATCAGTATACATTGGGCTTGAGCTAGCACACCGTTTACTTGACATGTAGTCTGTCAGCAAAACAAATATATTCTTTTGCATATGTAAGGTGTGCAATATGGTGCATTAGGAAGTGCATATTGTTTACAAGGTATTGTAAGTAATACATTTATTTCACATTACAGGATTTATTTGCCAGTTCCTGAACAGAAAACTTGTAAAGGTGGGAACACACTTAGCCATACAGTAAACTATGTTGCTCATTTTCCCCCTCCTGAGCAATAGAGTTTACTTTATTGCCCAGTGTGTATGCCGACGAGTGATGCGCGGTCCGGCAGGTCGTTAACGACCCTCGTTCTCGGCCGTGCATGCATCTCAATTTGGACTCATTGTCCCCGGAGGGATGCTATCGGGATCCCCCGTGAGACCACATCCTCTTTATGAGATGCAATGTCCAACTTTTCAGTGCGTGACAGAGGCTTTCGAGGGGATTCAGAGAGCGCACCGAGTGTCACCAGACACGGGGAAGCCTCTGTACAATGCTACAGTACAGTATATAATTAAACCCTCTCTCCTTCTACTCTTCAGAACTTCAACAAAACACGTCACCCACAGCTGTAAGAAAACAAGAACATAATGCAAACTAAGTTGGTTCCATTTCTGTATTAACAGTCTGCTGTGATATAGTGAATTTGACGGTCTATTCTTACCTATATTCCCCAAATGTTCCGTCATCCTCTTTCATTGGCTGGATTTCAGGGTCTGCATGGGCATCTTCCTTTTCTTTAACTTTTAAGTAAAACAAAACCACAAGTTAATCATTTAACTTATTGTGTATATAAACACGATACATATAAGAAATAAAAAAATAGGAATTAGGTGATATAATATAAAATCTGAGACTCTACTTGTTGTAAGCACTTTTTAGATCTGTCAGGTCTTTCGAAATGCCTATCAATATGAAGCAGGAGATCCCCTCTTACCCTGTGAACCTTATTTAAAAGGCCCACTACATACTGTAAAGGGGGTACACACGGAGAGATCCGTGTTTAAAATCTAAGCAATCTGACTTTAGATTGCTTAGATTTTAAGCACGGATCTGTTGTGTGTATGCCCCCCAGCGATAGCGATGCGCGGCTCTGCATATCGCTATCTCCGGTGCTAGATTGAGCGTGACAGAGGCTCAATCTAGCGGGTCGCTCACTTCAGTGCTGTGTGAATTGAGCGACCCCCCGTTGTCGTCACCCCTCGCTCAGCACATCGCGCTGTGCTGAGCGGGGGGAGAGATGTGTGCTGAGCGGTCTGTGTTAAGATCGCTCAGCACACATCTCTCCCATCAGTACTGGCATTTAGTTCCCTAACAAGCCTACCACAGCAGGATCTCATTCATATCAGGGGACACACTGAATAGCCAGGGCCACCAATTGCAAATTAACCAAAACTTAAAATTTTATTTCAGGTTACCTAATTCCATTCAAACAAAATTATTATTTTGTGTAATTAGCCATATAGTAAATATCAACAAACCGTAAGTTATTCAAAATTCCTTATTACATGTAAATCTACACTTAAATGGTTTTCAAACAGATGTATTTCTGTGTGTATAAGTAAGAAGGGTGGAGATAAAGGTTTCATATTAGACAAGTAAATATAAACAACCAGTACATTCCTATATTATCCTATAGTTCACATATGTATCCCATATTCACACTCCTGTATGAATTATACAGAAAAACACTTGAAGGACTGTATACAATCCCAGGTATTGTTTCCACAATGATTCTTCAACATTACATTTTGATCATTGTGAGAAATCCTGTGTTTGCCCCAGGGTAGTAGAGGAGTCTGGACTGCGTTTTGCAACTGGATATTCTTCCTGTGCTTGCATGGTTTCATCTCTGGTTTCCTCACACAATCCAAAAATATACTGGAGGAACACGGATATTTGGAAGTAACTGATGTTGGAATTGTCCTAATTAGTTGGAGGGATTGAAATCTTCCACAGCGAGACTGAGACTATGATGAATTCAGTGACTAATATGAGATCTCATCCCTTATATATTCCTGAGGGTGCGCATCTGCAAACTGTAAATTTGGACTGTGTTTTACTAATTGCAGTTCAATTAATCTGTTCATGACTTACCTGGATATTTTCCACCTTTATTTCTTCGTATAAAACAAACAATCAACAAAACTAATATAAGGAGGGCCACAGCACACATCAGACCAATAAACCATCCCTGTGTAGCAATGTCCACTTGTCGACTGGCCATGGCTGAAAAACGGGAAGGAGACATTAAGATATAGTACATAGGTTACATATGAGATAACAGGGAAGGTAGAAAAAGAAATCAGTAAAAAAAAAATGACTACGGTAAGAGTTATAAAGTGTTTAAGGGATACTCTAATACCCAACTCCGGTGGAAAAAGCAAGAACATTCCTTACAGAGCAAATTGTTACTGTTTATTAACAAACTGTACAATAGGAAAGTGGTCGCTACCCCTTCTGTTGCTGCACCCATTAAATGTACAAAAACCTAGGACATTACTCCTCAAATAATGAGCCTATATGATCCATTTTATATATATATATATATATATATATATATATATATATATATATATAGTACATTAAGCCAAATTCGGCATGTGTTAAACAGAATATATTGTACAGTATGTCGTATTGTAAAATTCCAGAGCTATGCATGCATCATATGTATGACATCAACCAAGTGACATGTATTATTTAATTCGATTGTGGCTTACAGCTATCTGTAATGACATTTTCAACCATCTACAATGATTGTGGTTTCCATCCTTAAGGGTGATGTTCCAGGACAGGTCAAAAAACAGTAATCCTATCCAATCAATAGCTGTCTGGTCTGTGTATGATACCTTGAGCAGTGGAGGGTACTGTATATATGTCACCAGCCTGCTCAATACCAAACACCTAGAGATGAGTCCTCATACATTTTTGCTCTAGGTGTGCCAAATAGCCCCTCATTGTATTCCATGAATACATCATTATCATGTATAGTCATAGAAATGGCAACATGATGTGTGTGTGTGGAATGCACCGCTATGAAACAAATATATCATTTTGCAGTGCTTTTGTGTGTGCTGGTACTCTGGGCTATGGGTGTACCGGCACATTTTTTTGGGATCTAATTTTTAATTCTTATACCAGAAACATGAAGAAATCAGGGAATTATTTCAGAAATGAGTAAGATAAACATCTGCACACTTATCCATCTACTACACCATGAAATATGACTCATAAGCATACAGTAGTGCATGAAAACTCTCAGAACACACTCTTACGGCATGCTGTGAAACATCACATGACCTATAAGGCAGACATTTATATACTGTATCCCACAATACAAGATAGCTATAGATAAAAAGCCACACATTTATTGTAAAAAAACAAAACAAAAATAAACATTATTGTATGCTAAATCCAGTTTCTACATTTTATTGCACCCAATGCAAACTATGGAAATCTGCACACACTGAAAAATAGTCCTCTTGTATATTAGTGCTAATTAGTATATTATAATCAAAAATAAAAATAAGTGGGCGCTTTACAAAATCGATTTAAAAGAGGAATTTGCTTATAAATACCAAGTAAATTATATAGGAAATCATACTGGGGTACAGCGTGTGAGGTGCCCCCTTAATGCATGGTACACTGCTCTAGAAATAGCTCCAGATAGTTCTCTTACATATTAGATATGTCATCTGTGATTTGTATCCATCTTTTATGAATCACATTGCTATAGGTAACATTGAAGAAGGAGGGCGGACAAAATTCTAAATAATCTCTCTTGTTCTATGTGTACTGTATATCGTTAAATATCACATTTTGCGGAAAATAGATTATTAACTGCTTTACATAACAAATGGGAAAGCTAAATGCAGAATCTTCATCCATGCTCTTAGCAGATCGCACAATTCAGCAACAGTTTATGGGGTTGCAGAAGTTTATTATACGTATATCCGGATGAGTGGTCCAGAGTTCATGGCATCGCTATTTGCAAGCATAGCTGCAAAGTCTACTTTTAACATTTTAAGACGGAAGTACTTTCAAAACAGCAATGCAGACAAAAGACACTTTTATATGTGTTCCTTATAAACAATGTTTCCACTTGTATCATGATGACCATTCTCTATGGCTTCATGCAGTCAGCTCTTTGATGACAAATCACATTTCCTAAACCTATCAATGCCAAGGATCACCATATACAGTAACGCATACCAATTTGTACGGTCCTTGCGCTAAGATATAAAAGTAATTTGCAGCCTATTAGAGAAGACTATTTGAAGCGTTGAAACCCCCTACTATAGAAACCTCCTACCCACTATTTTTGATACAGCACATGGATTTTTTAGTGTGTAAAAGATGCAGCTGTGTTTAGCTGTGTTTTCTAAGCAGGACTACTAAGTTAAACTGAGAAGATACAGAAACCCTCTTAGAAAGCAGCCATTCTGTTGATACTGCATTGTGGTTACAACTATAAGGCAATGTTATACTGAGCAGCATATATTACATAGTGGACATACAGTAATGCAATATTTACCAAGCTGCTGTGGCTTTGTTTTAACTCAGTCCAGACACACAATAAAGGTAATTTAAGAATGTGTAGATGTGGGAATGCAATGCTTTTCTGATTGCACACATCGCCTATTTATTTGCATAGTGCAGTATCCTGGAAAAAATCGATCAGATCCTCCAATCTAGAACCACAATTTCACCCACTTGCTGCATTTCCCTATTATTATTTTTTCCACAAAGTGCTATATAGGTACAGATGGCAAAACACTATATGAGGAGCGCAACCTGCACTTTGTTACTTTAGTGACATTTTTTATACATCATCTAATATTTAAAAAGGAAGAAGCCCAACTCTTGGGAAGACCACTGTCCATTTCATTCATTTTCTTTCTCTTCCCCATAAAATGAAGTAGTTGCACTAAGATAATTGTGTGAGGCACATGAGTTGCGCACAAATGCCTCACCTGGACCTGTATGAAATGTTTCTTCTGAATACATATCTGTGTGATCATCAGAATAAACCCGAACTATATATGATGTCCCAGGAGATAAACCTTTTAATACAAAGACGCTCCGAGTACCATTTACAGATTCCTCCTTCCAGTCTTCTTTGCCTAGAAGAATTTCGGACAACACAGGAATAACTTATTTCATGATCTATCCATATTTACTTTTAGGAGGCTCTGACCATTCGTTCTAGAATCACATGCAGGGAAAGCTTTAAGCAGTTCTACAGGGTATTAAACAGTAACATATAAACATTAAAATTTTAATTAACAATTTTCTAAATAATTAAACATATTAATAACGTTTAGTTAGTTAGTTAACTACTAAGGACATTTTAACAATCTTTTCTGTATTCTTGTCCATTTGAATACCATATCATTTCATTATGGAGGTGTTCTCATTCAGTAGAGGTAAAAGACAAATAGGCTATTTACTAAAAAGTGCAACATCTGCAGTAACCTATAGCAACCAGGCATTTAAATTTGATGTCTAAAGCATATTGTTGATTGGTTACAAAAACTGGTACACATTTTCACCAGCACTAAAGGGAAAGAATGCCAATATAATATGACGTATATGTAGCTTTTGATATACTATCAATAAATCTAATATTATGGTGACCGGTCCCCATTAACAGTATTGAAATCATAATGAAAATTAAACTTTGAATTCAGTATGTTAGAGTTACGTTTTTTGTAACATGAGTTTACAAATAATAAACTCCTCCACAGGAAATCTTAAAATGTAGTTTTAAGTGGAGTTCACTAAGTAAATCTGAAGCTTTGCTTGTCTGGTGTACACTGTCTGTCAGACCAGTAACACTCTCCTTATTCAAAGAGGCAGTGTTGTTGCTATGGGATGTCATCAAAAGATCGACAATAACAACCAGACTGTTGACAGTTATGATTTCGACATTGTTACAAAATTGACAGGCAAAATGTCAACATTTTCAGAATGGTAACAGCTGAAATTGTCAGACTTTAGGCTGCTAGGGGGGTGGTTAGGGATAGGCACTAGAGGTAGGGTAAGGGATTAGGGTACGGGATAGGGTAGAAATACAGATGTAGCCACGCTCATCTATCCTCCGTGTGCTGTGTAGTGTGAAAAAACAAGTCACATTCTGTTTGCCTGCTCTTTGACGCAGCGTAGCATATTCAGTCACAGTTTAATGAATTGAGTCTCCGGCGGGCGCAATACTGGTGTTCGTCCACCAGGTGTCCCTTTTGAAAACCACCACTGCGCATGTGTGAAATCTCCATTGTAAAAGCAAACAATGCTTGCAGTTTAAGAACTACGTTTTTTTTTTAGATGATCCTACATTAAGCAGAAATGTGAACACAAAAAAATTGCTCAGCATTTCTGACGCACACAAAGAAGAGCACAGTTCAGAGTTCTAAATAGCTCTCTAAAAGAAAAAAAAATATTACAATCAGCGATAGAGTTGGGACACACAGCACTATATACATGTTTTTACAATGAGCGACAGCACTGTGTCACTGCAGGTGCCACTCACCTCTCGCCGTGGCTGTTCTGGCATAGTGGTATCACTGATGGTTACCATGCCCGTGAGCTAGCGTTCGATTCCCGCAAAGGACACACTTGTATTGTGTATCTGCGTAAAAAGTAGTAGTCACAGTTTTTTTCTAATTTTCCCAAAACAAGCTCTGTTGTGTTTCGTATAAAGACTCAGGCATGCACACAGATTTACAGTCAAAATTAGAAAAAAGCTGGATGCTACTTTTTACACAGATATACAAGTGTGGCTTTTCAGATTACGAAAGTCTTATATTTATGAGACTGAGATTACTGTACTTCATTCCTTATCATGCCTTACTTCGCCTACCTGCGCTATTTGTATGCCGAGACTCGGACACCTGTATGGCGCAGCAGCAGCAATGTTGAACGTGGCTACATATGTACTTACCAGCCTACTGCAGCATCGGAGGTCTGACCCAGAAGTGTCGGTCACATGACCGTTGCGTCTGGAAGACGCAGCAGCCAGAAGGTAACTTAGCACTCGGCCACCAGGATGAAATGTCACTGCCTAAATGATGAATGTCGTCATGTTCAATGTCAACAGTATGACCATATCCACATTATCATGTCTACATGATGACGTTATGACTGTCGATATTTCATACCCAACCCGTTATCATCGATGCAACTTCCCAAACTTTGCATTGTATTGCTGCCTGTTTGAATGAGAACACTGATGTATTGTTAAAGGCGGACTAGTGAATGATGCACCACAGAAAACTAAAACAAGATTTATATTATCATAAACACTTCTACCCAATACAAAAGTTTTACTTTTGGGTGAATTAGTGTATACAGTAAGTATTCCCTGTTTGAATATACTTTTACAACTAGTTTTACCAGCTAAACCCTATGTATGATCATTTTAATAAAACTGGTCCTTACTCATTTCTACATATTTAACATAGAGCTTGACATCTGGATTCTCAAAATTCCACAGGATAGTGGCTGATGTTTCCGCAGCAGTGACATTCTTGATCAGTGGAATTACTGGTTGAGCTGAGCATCAAGTGAGAAGAAATAAATTATACACCAAGGTTTTCACATTGAGAGCATGCATGTCTGATTAGTGCTCAATTTCTGGAGAAAGAATGTTCCAAATGGCTGGAAAACAAATCACTTGCACAAGTCTTGGTATGGTTACAATTATAGTTATGTATTCCATCACGGAACATGTTCATAATGAGTCATCTGACCCAAGTGGGTGGGGCTTGTTTAATAAGTATATACAATGGACAGAAACGTGGGCGAGTGGAGAAACACACCCAAAAAGTATTTGCCTTATTATCTCCAAAAATTAAGACATTTATCTCTACCAAGGAGTGCATGCAAATTTAATGCCAAACGAATGAGCCAATACTGTAAAAGTGCTTTATATAAATGGTTAAAAGGTGAAGATTAAAAGTATAATAATTGGTCAATGGTTTTAATAACCTGCCAATGATCCTTTTATAATTAATTTCATTCCTTTGAATTTTGTATTCATGTAGTGAACACATACATTAAAGTAATTCCGCAAACATACAGTATGCATACACTACATATAATAACTGAACTCTCAGCAGGGTAAATTCATGGTAATAGAAATTCAATTTATATTTCAAGGTAAAAATATTTCTTTAATTTATCATGAATCTTCATAACAATTCTCTTTTGAGTATTAATAAATCAGTCACACTTGACCATTTACTTGCACATTTTACTTGTTTATTCTATCCCTTTAGGAATGCTAGCTGTACATGCTATATACAAGTACTGTATTAGTAAAAGCTATTCTTATAATCTAAAATGAGCCACCCGAATGTTGTGTGGATGCAGAATGCAATTAACCCGCATATTAAAGTGTTTAGATTAGCCCTCTCAGAATGTAAATTGGTAGAATCCATGCTTAGATACAGTACAAAAACGGAGTTCCCTATATTGTAATTTATGTTACCCAGACCATGAATATTGAAACTACACTTGATCTTACCAATCCTTATACTAATCAAAACTGAATCAGTATTCTTCTAAGCGCTTTTACAAAAGAGACAAATGCTAATACACATTACATTTGAATGTTTATTATATCTATAGCATATTTTTCCAAGCACTGACGGACAGCAATAGAGGTCATGAATTTCAGGGGTTTTCCATAACATCCGGCTCTTTAGCACATGTTGCCTATAGGCAGATCAGAAAGTTCATGCCAAGCAAGTCTACAATTCCAAAAACTGTAAGGGACCAATGATAGAAGCTGAATATACAGGCATAAGCACACTGCAGACAGATCCATGGTTTGGTTAGTCTACATGGAATGCACTCCTCGTAAGGGATTTCTCTCTTATAGACCACAAAGATTTCACTCTAGTGGTCAGTAACAACTGTATCTAACAGCCATTTTGCTATCGAGCAGAACTTAATCCAGGCAAATGAGAAAATCTCTTAAGTGATATATACAATATCAACAATCATTTTGAAAATAAAAATATTGATAACATCAGGGCATGAAAAGTGTCTTTAGGGCCAGGAGACATTAGGAACGGTACTCTAGGCATGCTTTACCTCTTTGTGGATGTAGCCTGCAATGTGCCTGATGAATACTCTGCATGCAATACAGTATGTGCGTTACTAGGCCATCTACTGGAAGTCTTAGCTACCAAATAGTAATAAAAAAAGACAATACCCCTGTAGTACGTTGTATGAACATTGTGCATGACAGTAGAAGTGGCAAAAAAGGGTTCTGTCATTTATCCAACACGGCCATGGAAAGTGAGAAAGAAGCAGACAGAGACTCTGTTTATTCATGCTACATTGCAACAGCAGGAAACGTGTTAGAAAACTGTGAATTGAATTGTAACACTTGCTAATTAGGAATCCATTCATATATTCTGTATCTGAACAAAATGTCTAAAAACCAATAAATACTTTTTAACATATCTAATCTGCTGCAGCACTAGAACAGTTCTAATGAAATAAATACCCCTTTTACTGAATATCATTCAGCATAATCCCTCTCAAAAAGTATACATTTAACAACAAACTATCCTATACAGGACTCAATTGATATGTACTGCACATGTTATAACATAACTCACATTTATGACATTAGACATTGACATGAACCAGTTCGGTTGAAATTGAATGAATAAATGCAGCCATATATAATATATATAGATAATATGTTATATAATATATGTAGAACTATTGTGCATACAGTAAATGCAAACACCATCTTTAACAGTGCATTATATAGGGTTCAATATGGCTAGAGATGACAGCAGAAAGAACTACACAGACAGAACAGCATCTAAGTGCGATGGACTTTGTAGGGGATGAAAAGCTATTACTAAAGTGGGAATACTCATAGTACCAGTATTTGGAATTCACACTGTTAGCTTAAATCTGCCCCATATATTACACTTACAGAAATAAGGAAATAAAGTGACAATGTGTTAGTGTGAGAAACATGAATATATTCAGGTAGTCATTCCTCTTAATAAATGCGTGCGCATTATACTGTCTCTTGCCCTTGACTACAGATCTTTTCTGGCTCTTTGCATCTGACTGGTTGGCCACCCCTGGTCTACATCTTTAGAAGCACTTCTTCAATTAACTAAAACATGTTACTTGTTTGCCTGTTATTGCTCAGTTTAGCCACATATACTTTACACATAGGAAAGGCAACAGAAGGAGATGGGTGGAGGGGATTCAATTAGCCACAGTAATTTACCACAGACTATTTGAAGCAGCAGGGCTACTCAATTAGTCCTGAATGCAGCCCACAGGCTGCAGTTAACTAGCTCAGGCTTAAAAAAGAAATCAGGGGTAAATAGCCTGACAACACATAGGTCTAGGAACTTCTTCCGGATTCTATAGTATAGCCCGTTAACAGTGTCATTTATAGAGTGCGAAAAAGGGGCTCTAATTGAATATCCCTTTGCATTAAAGACTGATGCTACCACCCTTTTCACACATATTCCCGCATTGAATTGAATTCCCTAATCAAGCTAAGGGATAGCCTGCAGAAGGAGGGAGAAATTAGGCAAGTAGCAGACTGGATGAATAGTAAAGAAAGTAGAAACAAAACAAAGATGTAGCCGGAGTGGAAGCAGCATAGCAGGGGACACATGGGGCATACATGTAGGTAAGACAAGGAGATAGCTTGGCAGAGACAGCATGAGTTACACAAGGACTAAGACGAGTCAAAATGAAGATAAAAAAAGAGCAGTAACGGAAGAGGAATCTGGTAAAGAAATGTGGTGAGATAAAGTGGGCAGATATTTGGAGAGAGTCAGGGAAGATAAAGGAGGGAGTAATCTGACAGGTCATACAAGTAGGGTGGGGGGCATTACTTAGAGGAAATAAATGTGCAGACAAGAAAGAGGAGAACATTCATGGCTGTCACAAGCAGACAGAAGATACTTGGTTGTGATATGAGGAAATGGGGCATCATAAAGACAAGACAACAGATTAAGGAAAACCAGCAGAAGACACGTGAGGATAGAATATGAGCAGACATGAGGCAAAGGGAGTGGATAAAAGGGCAAAAAGGGGGCACAATGAGGATTATCACACTGGGAAAGGGGAAAAAGCTTCTACTGAAGTATGAGCTGTTGGCATAGTGTGGGAATTGTGGTTGCATAGCACTGCTGCCTCACAGCGCTGGAATCATGGGTTCAAATGCAGCCTCAGCCCTTTGTGTGTGGCGTTGTATGTCCTCCCTGTGTTTAGTGTTTCCTCCCGCAGCACAAAACAATATTGCCAGGTTAATTGTCTTCTGATAAATATGGACCCTAGTGAGTGTGTGTTTGTGTGCACTGCTAGGAACAGCCTGCCTGGTATTTGTATGTGCCCCAGATGTCACTATCAGAGGGTATTCTTAGGGCTGAACAGAGGTGACTGATATCTTGTGGCCCTGGCAGTCTGTAAACAATTAGAAGATGTTTTACTAAAAAGTAAAGTGAGTGAAATAGACAACAGGATTACATTTATGGAGTCCTACCAATCCTAGCCAATGGGCTGCCACACTATCACCATAGCACACTACCACTAATTAGGAAGCTCTGTGACACATAAGCAGGGATGTAGTTAATGTACCGGCTGTCAGGATCCCGGGACATAAGCACCCTGTGCAGGTAATTGGGTAATAACAATTCTATGGTTGTTTATCGATCAGTGACTTCTGAGAGCTGTTTGGAGCTCATGCTATACATGAATATCTATACATCATAGAACAGGTTGCTCATATTTGCCACTTTTCTGAAAGCACTTGGCTTAGTCCCTGACAGCAGTAAGTGTTCCAGTAGCAGGAAGTGTCAGCACCAGTGCTGTGACTGTATAATACACTGACATAATATGTCTGTTTATAAGCTTATTACACAGTGGTGGACATACAGTAAATTAAGGAAAATAACATTTTATTTAGCTGGTAGAGTCTGGTAGGGATGTATACTGTATATATGAAGTCTTTCATGGCTGTGAGTGGTGTTAAAGGACTGTAAAGCCATGCAAAGTGACCAGAAATTTTCATGTCGAAGGTGGTGGAGAGAAGACAATTTTGAAGTCCTTAGCAACATAAAGGTAAAAGTAATCCGCAAATAAGGCACAGTGTCCACAGATAAGGAATCGTAAACTAATGTAGACAAGATAAGTAAACTCTTATGTACAGTACTGTTGCCTATTGCAGCCACGATTACTCCGTACTGTCAGGATTATATGGAAGGATGTTTAAAAAAGAGAAAGGAGAGAAATGTGACAGTAACGTGTGCTTAGCATTCAAGTGTTCACTCCGACACATGCAGAGGAGTCCCACCTCACATCATCAATGTTGGCACAATCATCTGTATGTACAGATACAGTACATAAATCTACAAGCTATTATAAGATGCTGTGGATACAATGTATCTCTCTTCATAAACAACAATAAAATAAGAAAAGTCATAAATAAATGTACTGATGTGGATACAGGTCACATGCTTTACTAATATCTGCTCTGGAGAAAAGACTAACCTTCACAAAGGGTTTAGACAATAGATCTGTAATTGTAGTTGAACACTGCACCTTACTGTACAATGAGAATTACATACTGCTAATCCTTGAATTTCTACAAATGAAAATTACACACTTTGGATGTCAGCTAATTTAATTAGCAAATCCTCTCACAAATGGAATGCTGTTTCTAAATATTATCCATTAAATAGTGACAGTTATTCCCCAAAGTAGTGTTTCCAATGCCAGCCTACAACCCACTTAATAAGCTTTGTTTTGATCATATGCCAAATGAATCATAGGTGATTTGGCACCTGTGCTGCAGACTAGTCCACATAGAGAATATCTGATGCTTACATATGCTGCATTGCCAATTTGTGCTGGAAATAGTAATTCTGTCTAACAGTTTAGAAATGGACAAAGTTACTCTTGTGTAACTAATGCCATCTGGTGGGGGAGTTTGAGCCACAGGAAACCAATACATTTTTGTATTATGCAGTATGGGGCTCATGTAGAGTTGTACAATTGACACCTTTTACATGTAAATTGTGACTTTTTCTACTAAGCATGTGCCTATGGTGATGGTGGCACATTCTGCAAATTCATCTCTGTGTGCTTAGAGAAGTGATACAGAGGTTTGAGGGGGGTATGTAAGTACAGACAAAGTACAATAAGGGAGTATTCACGCCAACGCATTCCATGCTGTGGTGTTCTATTTCCATTATTACATTAATAT
The DNA here is from genome assembly GCF_028390025.1 of Pseudophryne corroboree. NCBI lineage: Eukaryota > Metazoa > Chordata > Amphibia > Anura > Myobatrachidae > Pseudophryne > Pseudophryne corroboree. Next base: position 488,246,867 of record NC_086449.1, on the reverse strand, counting down.
TTCATTCTGTCCCTAGAAGGAAAGCAAATTCCTATTTGGTCTTTAGAAGGGAAAGACAATGTATGTTTTTCAATTTGAACTTAGGGGGTCATTCCGAGTTGATCGTAGCTGTGCTAAATTTAGCACAGCTACGATCGTAAACTCAGACATGTGGGGGGACACCCAGCACAGGGCTAGTCCGCCCCGCATGTCAGTAAGGCATCTCCCCCCTCCCCCCCCCCCGCACAAATACAAAAGCATCGCCTTTGTATCTGTGGAGTAACTCCTGGCCAGTGCAGCTCCTGCGGCTGGCCGGGAGTTGTGAGACGTCACGCAGCCACCGCGCCATGCCCCCCCAACGGTCCGGCCACGCCTGCGTTGGCAGGACCGCGCCTACTAAACGGCGGCTTAACGCCGCCGTTCAGCCCCCTTCCGCCCAGCGCTCGCCTCTGTCTCAGAGGCGATCGCTGGGTACCGACAACTACCATGCGCCGGCGCACTGCGGCACCGGCGCAGTTCTTACCCGATCACTGCGCTGCGACAAACTGCAGCGAGCGATCGGGTCAGAATGACCCCCTTAATTAGTAATTGTAATTTGTTTTTGCATCTGATTTTGTCTATTACAAGGCAAATGCATCTTATTATTTATTAACAGCTGTTCAGAAATAGACAGGCTGTATTGTTTATGAATTACTACCACTATCATACTGGAGTAAAACAAGAGCATATACTACTGTTCTCACCTGTCATAAACCAGGCACATATACTACAGTTCTTACCTGTCATAAACCAGGCACACATACTACAGTTCTTACCTGTCATAAACCAGGCACACATACTACTGTTCTCACCTGTGATAAACCAGGCACATTTACTACTGTTCTCACCTGCCATAAACCAGGCACATTTACTACTGTTCTCACCTGCCATAAACCAGGCACATTTACTACTGTTCTCACCTGCCATAAACCAGGCACAAATACTACTGTTCTCACTTGTCATAAACCAGATACCTATACTAATGTTTTCACCTGTCATAAACTAGGCACATATACTACTGTTTTCACCTGTCATAAACCAGGCACATATACTACTGTTCTCACCTGGCATAAACCAGGCACTTATACTACTGTTCTCTGCTGTCATAAACCAGGCCCATATACTACTGTTCTCACCTGCCATAAACCAGGCACATATACTACTGTTCTCACCTACCATAAACCAGGCACATATACTACTGTTCTCACTTGTCATAAACCAGATACCTATACTAATGTTTTCACCTGTAATAAACCAGGCACATATACTACTGTTTTCACCTGTCATAAACCAGGCACATATACTACTGTTCTCTGCTGTCATAAACCAGGCACATATACTACTGTTCTCACCTGCCATAAACCAGGCACATATACTACTGTTCTCTGCTGGCATAAACCAGGCACATATACTACTGTTCTCACTTGCCATAAGACAGTCAATAGCACGACACCATATGTCGACATGCATTAAATTAGGTCAACATGGTCAAAATGTTGACCTAAGAAAGGTCAATAGAGCTTATGGTCGACATGCCAATTGTCGACATGACGGTTTTTTTTTTTTTTTCAACTTTTTCATCCACGTTGACTATGATTGGGAATAGTAACCTTGAAGTCAACTTTTCCAATAAAAAAAAGCTGCACCCATTTGATCCCACTTCTGGTGTCAGTGTCATTATTTACATTTTTTCAATCATAGATTTTATTAAGGAAATAAAATTGAATGCAGATACATACATTTAGTAAGATGATTGTTACATATGTTCAGATACACAAATGCAGAACCTTTTTTTTTTTTACATGATAACAAGATAACGTGACTAAACTTAGAGAGAGGAAAAAAAATATTCATAGAATCTGGATAATTTTCATCAAACATTCAAGGAATAAAAGGAAGAGAACCCCATGTGAACCAACCAGTAGACCACATGGGGGTTAGCACCCGAGACTGAATTCAATTTATGAAAGAGGATAGCACTGGGGTAGTGGGGAAGAATAGGATAGATTAACTAGTAGAAAGAAATAGAGAATTAGAAAAGGACAAGAAAGAGAAGAGAAGGGGGAAAAGGGAAGGAAAAAGTAAGAACAGGGGGCTAGAAGCAAGCTGGGATAATAAAAAAAGGGTAGGGGAGAAAGATAGTAAGATAAATAAAATAAAGAGTGAGTTAGTGAAGCCCTGGAAGGGCTGCATTGTAGTTACTATACCAGGAAGCCCAGGTGGCATGAAACTTATCCACTGTGTTGTTCATCAGTGCAGTTATATACTCCATCTTAGCTACAAACCAAATTCAGTTCATGAGTTCAAGTCGAGAAGGGATGGGGTAAACATTTTTCCACGCTCTAGCGATTTTAAATTTAGCCGCACAAGCTATGTGTAGCACCATTTTGTTTTCAGGTTTAGATAACTGGCAAGCTGGGGCACACAAGAGTAGTGTAGCAGGTGTAAGAGAAGGACAATTAGGTACCACAGAGTTTACAAGTGTTCGGACCAAGGACCAGAAAGGGATAATGTTAGGACAAGTCCACCAAATATGGAAAAAAGAACCTACCAGGCCGCACTGGCGCCAGCATAAGTTTGAAGTGGAGGGGTAATTCCGGTGTAAGCATTCCAGAACGAAGTACCACCGTGTGTAGACTTAATGGGAATTTTGTTTAACAGAAACACTAATAGAACATTTCAAAATATTTAGACGAATCACGTCCCAGGTATCTTCATTGAAGGAGATCCCCAAATCATTTTCCCAAGAGATTTCACCGTCCGGGGAAGAGGGTCAGGAGACAGAATCGAATGGTACAATAGAGAGATGACTACCCTGTCCATAGGGTTGCATATACAAAGGCATTCTATTGCCGTCGGCTTTCGAGGAGAAGCAAATTCTCTTATGGAGGTAGTAACAAAGTTTCTAATTTGGAGATATTGGTAGAAATCTAAAGCTGGAAGCGAGTGTTTCTCCTGGAGTTCCGAAAAAAAAGTGGTATACTGTTGCAAAGCATATGGTGAAAACTGGTGATGCCTATCTCTGTCTAGTTTGAGGCCATACTATGGGAATGACCTGGAGGGAAGGACGGATGATTCCATATGGGCGTAAAAGGAGAGGGGTAGGAGGCTAAAGAAAGTTTGGCAGCCACTGAGTCCCATACTGAAAGTGTAAGAGAGACTGCAGGCACTAGATGAGTGATTCTGGGTCTAAGGCGACTAGGAATTTGTACTAAATCACTCTCCAGATCGACCTATCTCTTCAGACCTCGTGGGGAGTGCCAGGCCACTAATTGGCTAACTTTAGAGGCAAAATTATATCTAGAGAGCGACGGGAGTCCCAAGCCACCACAGGATGAGCTCTTCTGAAGGACTTCCCTTCGTAAGCGGGGTTTCTGGTCATTCCATATAAATTTGCCATATTGTGTCTGAGGAGATGTTAGGACCTGAAGTGGAACTGAGATTGGAAGTGTCTGAATAAGGTGTAATAATTTGGGTAAAATATTCATTCTAAGAGCATTAATCCGGAAAAAATCCAGGATATGAAATGTTTTTTCCAGCTAAGGATATTTTGTGAAATTGCCTTGAATAAGGGGGGATAATTAGCTTCATAAAGAGATGAATTGGATTTTGTCAGAAAGACACCTAAATACTTAATGGAGGTCTGACGCCATGTGAAAGGGAAATTAATTTTCAAAAGGTTCAGTCATTGGGCCAGTATATGTAAGGGGAGGGCCTCTGATTTGTCATGGTTACTCTTGTATCCAGAAAGGTCACCATAGAGTGATAGCTCCTTAAAGAGGTTGGCAAGGAAGATTAACGGGTTAGTGAAGGTAAGAAGGACATCATCTGCGAAAAGGGAGATTTTATACTGGGAGCTCTAAATAGAAAAACCCATAATATCGGGGTTGAGGCGGATACGACAGGCAAGTGGTTCGATTATAAGAGCAAAGATAAGTGGCGAGAGGGGGCAACCTTGGCGTGTACCATTGTAGATGGTGAAAGATTTCGAGAGAGTCCCACCTGCTAGAATCGAAGTTGAAGGGTTATTATAGAGAGCCTGAATGGCTTGAAGGAATTCACCTTGAAAACCATAGGTATGAAGAGTTTGATTAAGGAAGGACCAGGTAACCCTATCAAAATTCTTCTCTGTGTCCAATGCTAAGAGAAGAGAAAAGAGTTTAACAGAGCTGGCATGGTGGATTAGGTTAACAGTACACTTAGTATTATCCAGCGCTTGCCAGGAAGGAATAAAACCCACTTGGTCAGGGTGGATAAGAGATGGGAGGAGGGGATTCAGACGTAGAGCTAATATTTTTGTGAAGAGCTTAAGGTCAGGGTTTAGGAGAGAAATGGGATGATAATTGGAGACCTGTTGACGATCTTTGCCAGGTTTGGGGATAACAGTGATTAGTGCTTTAGTTGTTTCATTGTGAAAGAAACTGCCGCTGAGAACTTTATTAAAGGTGG